>NC_086449.1:368435966-368770252 GCF_028390025.1 Pseudophryne corroboree
TCTTAGCTCCTCCCTTAATTTCTCCAGCTGCTTCTGCAAAAGCCTAATGAGGGGAATGACCTGACTCAAGCTGGCAGTGTCTGAACTGACTTCACGCGTAGCAAGTTTGAAGGAATGGAGAACTTGGCACAAGACGGAAATCATTCTCCACTGCGCTTGAGTCAGGTGCATTCCCCCTCCTTTGCCTATATCATAGGTGGACCTATAGGCTTGAATAGCCTTTTGCTGCTCCAGCATCCTCTTAAGCATATAGAGTGTTGAATTCCACCTCGTTACCACCTCTAGCTTCAGGTGATGGCAGGGTAGGTTCAGGAGTGTTTGCTGGTGCTCCAGTCTTTGGCATGCAGTGGCTGAATGCCGAAAGTGGCCCGCAATTTTTCGGGACACCGATAGCATCTCCAGCATGCCCCTGTCATTTTAAAAAAAATTCTGCACCACCAAATTAATTGTATGTGCAAAACATGGGACATGCTGGAGTGCTCTGTGTCTGCTTTGCTGTATCAATTGGGGTGCTCTGTCTGCTCTGCTGTTATCAGTCCAGGGGTGCTCTGTCTGCTGTATCAGAAAGGGGTGATCTGTCCATACATCCAGGTGGCTCTGCCCCAGTGTTAATTAAATTGACCCAGAAACATCCAGGGGCTGGTGTTTACTATCAGTATCAATCCAAGGGTGGTCTGTCTGCTCTATCTGAAAGGGATGATCTGTCCATACATCCATGGGCTCGGTCCCAGTGTAAAATTAAAATTAAAATAATAAAAGCTAAAAGCAAAAGCCTAAAATTATAATTATAAAAATAGATATTTTTTGTTTGTTTGTGCTGTACCCCAGTGTACTATACAATTTTTATTTTATTTTCATAAGCACTGTGACACTACCGGTCAGACCGCAGTATATTATTATTTCCTACTCATACACGTATTGTGCAATGCTGTTGGTGAAGGTCAACCGCAGTGTACGACTACCATTTCTGACCACACTACATTTTGTGTGACGCTGTGGGTGAAGGTGGTACCACAGTAATATATTTTATTTCCTACTCATACACATATTGTGTAACACTTTGGTGAACTTAGACCGCATGTTGATTATTATCTATGACTCATACAAATATTGTGTGACACTGTAGGTGGCACATTTTTGTACTAATTGTAGTGTGTACTGTACCCCACTTGGTTCGTGTTTGTTGATACTTGATAGATATGGAGGACAAACAATTGAGAGGATAGGCATAGACGGCTTAATTCAGGGCATGTAAAATCAAAGAAAAAGTAAAAATCAGATTAGTGAAAGTCAGATTAGTGCAATAATATAACCAATAAAAATTGTTGTCTATGCATTAAAGACCGTCACCAATGACCCCAATGATTATTATTTTTTTTTTAATCAAACAAATTAAATTACTAATCAATCCTTCCGTATTGATAAAGATCTGTGTCAGACCATTTTTGCTGATTTTGGTTTCATATTTTTTCTGTTATAATTTTTTTTTTTTTTTTCAAAATTTACAGGACAGCTAAAATCACATGATTTGTCCTTTTTTGTTCCTAGAGTATTATTAACCATAATAACTTTCATTTCCAGGCATTTTCAGGCAATTTTGACCACAGTACAAACAGTGAAAAATGTATATTGTACCATACATATTTTTAGACGCTGTACTATCTGTACAGATATGTTTCAGCCTCAATGTAGGATCAGTTCCTTATAGTTATGTTCGACCTGGAGAAGGTTCCACTTCATCCAGTTTTACGCAAGGTACAGTGCCTTGCTAAAGTATTCACCCCCTTGACTTTTTACCTATTTTGTTACATTACAACCTGTAATTTTATTAATTTTTTATCTGAATTGTATGTGATGGATCTGCACAAAACAGTCTAAGTTGGTGAAGTGAAATGAGAAAAATTTATATAAAAATTCATTTTTATAAATAAAAATTTAAAAATTGGCATGTGTATATGTATTCACTCCATTTGCTATGAAGCCCCTCAAAAGTTCAGGTGCAACCAATTACCTTCAGAAGTCACATAATTAGTGAAATGTAGTCCACCTGTGTGCAATCTAAGTGTCACATGATCTGTCAGTATAAACACACCTTTTCTGAAAGGCCACAGAGGCTGCAATACCACTAAGCAAGAGGCATCACACCATGAAGACCAAGGAGCTCTCCAAACAAGTCAGGGACAAAGTTGTTGAAAATTAGGTTTGTGTTATAAAAAAAAAAAAAAAGAATCTTTGATGATCCCCCGGAGCACCATCAAATTCATAATCTTCAAATGGAAAGCACATGGTACCACAACAAACCTGCCAAGAGAGGGCCGGCCACTAAAACTCACAGACCGGGCAAGGAGGGTATTAATCATAGAGGCAGAACAGAGACCAAAGGTAACCCTGAAGGAGCTGCAGAGTTCCACTGCAGAGACTGGTGTATCTGCGCATGTGACCACAATAAGCCGTACAATCCATAGAGTGGCCAGAAAAAAGCCATTACTTAGGGTTAAAGATAAGAAGGCACATTTTGAGTTTGCCAAAAGGCATGTGGATGACTCCCCTACTGTTTGGAGGAAGGTGCTCTGGTCATATGAGACTAAAGTTGAACTTTTCGGCCACCAAGGAAAACGCTATGTCTGGTGCAAACCCAACACATCTCATCACCCCAAGAACACCATCCCCACAGTGAAACATGGTGGTCGCAGCATGTGGGGAAAGATGGATGGTGCTAAATACAGGGATTTTCTTGAGCAAAACCTGTTTCAGTCTGCCTGTAATTTGAGACTGGGATGGACGTTCACCTTCCAGCAGGGCAATGACCCGAAACATACTGCTAAAGCAACACATGAGTGATTTAAGGGGAAACATTTAAATGTGTTGGAATGGCCTAGTGAAAAGCCCAGATCTCAATCCAATTGGTCAGACTTGAAGATTGCTGTTCACAAACAGAAACCATCCAACATGAAGAAGCTGGGGCAGTTTTGCCTTGAGGAATGGGCAAAAATCCCAGTGGCAACATGTGGCAAGCTCATAGAGACTTATCCAAAATTACTTGCAGCTGTAATTGCCGCAAAAGGTGGCTCTACAAAGTACTGACTTTAGGGGGGTGAATAGTTATGCACGGTGAAGTTTTCTGTTATTTTGTCCTATTTGTTGTTTGCTTCACAATAAAAAAAAAACATCTTCAAAGTGGTAGGCATGTTCTGTATATGAAATGATGCAAACCATCAAACAATCCATTTTAATTCCAGGCTTTGAGGCAACAAAACATGAAAAATGCAAAGGTGGGTGAATACTTTAGCAAGGCACTTTAGGTGATATGAGCTGTTTTATGATTTAAAAAAAATACAGATCCAAAACTAAAACCAAAACACGCATGGGTGGTTTTGGCAAAGACAATCCAGATCCAAAACACCAAGGAGAGACATATCCAAAACCAAAACACAAAACCTGAGAAAAGAGCCGGCGCATATCCCTAAACGTAACGTACCGTGGACGTCCGTTTGGATCAAGATAGAGATGCACTGAGAGGTGGCTCTGCAGCAGGACAACACTGCACAGAGAGCGAGGGAATCCCCAGGGAACAATGGCAACTGGAGCTGACACCATGATGTCACACTGACACAGAGGGACAATGAAGCTCCTGAAACCCACCTGGGTTAATCACAATGGTAAGGGAGGACCAGGCAGCATGTAGTGGACCCAGGATGCCACAGAAGCTGTATATATCTACAAATGATAACTTTTGACAGCCCTATACAGTATTTCACTGGCCAGTTTTACTGTAGTATCATTGTGACTGCTGTGGACAAGGATGTTGAGCCAACATAATGTAATGCACAGCAACAATGCTGTTAAGGGTGTGGTCAGAAGGAGACACCAATGCAGCTGTTGGTATAACCACTGAGGATGTCTGTGTGACACCTGGCTGGACGGCCTTATGACGCTGCCCAGAGAGCCCAATGTCAAAGTCAAAAAAATATTACATAGAGAGAACATACAAACTACACACATTTAATTCGCTATACTAGCAAATACGTGCAGCGAGCACAGCAATATATGGTAACACACGCATTTACACGGACATGCCACAGAGATGGATTCGACACTTATTTCATACAGTACATAATTATAATAATATCAAGCGCCAGACATCATGATGAATTAAAATTACCTAATGAATTAATGTCATGAATGTGTATTATTTGAACGGAACCAGATACACCGGTCATGTTTACTATTAAAACAACCAGCTTAATGTTTAGATTAATTTGATACTTGTTATTAAGTTGTAGTACATTGCAACACGGAATTATGATTACATGTATAAAAGCTAAAATCGTTCTTATTAGAACAATAGATATTCTTAGAGGTAGAGGACAGGGAACTCAGGCCAGCCCTTTGGATGTCTTCAAGGCTGAATCTGATTACCATATACAAAGAGAATAGTGACTCACCATGAACCCCTCCCCCAGAAACTAGATAATACTAAGCTGACCACACAGGAGGTCAGAGGGACTTGCTTTGTGGTCTCAGAGGGAGATGGAGGTCTTGCATGATTTTACAGAGGAAAGAGAGAAAGAGAGAGTCATATGGATGGACAAACTTATATGAGAAAGATATGGTAATTGTATCGCTGGCATTTAACTGTAACTATATGTAACTGTGTTTTAACTATGTTCTAACTGTTTACTGTGTGAGTTGTATTCATGTAACTATAGGTATACTGTACTTTGTAATATATATTGAACCATACCCTTTTAACAACAAGTATATACATCAATGAGCTTTGGAACTCAGATAATGTGTGGGTGTATTGTTTTCTCTGAAGGGATACAGTGTTTTGCGATGTACAGCGCACTTTTATCGTATATGGTAGTAAGAGGTGCAGGCATTTACAATATATATTAGAGCGGGCATTTTAAATATTTGTGAGAAATCAATTTGGCATTCATCGATGGGTGCTCGTCCGGGATATCACGTTCTTAATGATGCACTGTACATTATAAACGCGATGCTGTGGTCGATCAGCTTGTTATGGACGCATCATAAAAGCTGAGAAAATCATCATATCCGTGTGTATTGTTGTGTTATTAGTAAGACGCTGATATGAAATTCAAGGGACAATGCATTTCTCATAATATTTAAGATGCTAAAATTTATTTTTATTGTTGCAAAACAAGGTTCAAATTAGTCATATTGTGTTTGATTCAGATTGGATTGCTTATCTGTTAAGTAGGGTTAAATGTACATTTAAAAGTTGCTGCATAGCATTGATATAGTTTTTATGTTTAACTCAGGCCTAAAATAACTTCAGGGGCTTGTATGATGTGTGATTTCTTTGTGACAAAGGAAGCCGCATGGTCTGTCCTCCATTTTGGACTAACCACATGGCCTGTCCACCATTTAGTGTAACCCTCATGGATGTGGAAGGGGGAGGAGCAGCGGCCATTTTGGGAAGGTCGTTTTTCTAAATGGCTGATTTTCAGTCTGCTCAGAATAATCAGCTCTCCTTGGTCACATCAAAACACCATTTATGAGTTACCAATGCATTTATTTAACCCATGCCATAGTCAATTACAAATAGTTTCAGCTGGGCCTAGTGAAAGTTAATAGTGAGATGAATACTTGATGTAAGAATTACACACAGATATAAACAATTTTTTTTTCTTTTACCTCTAGGATTCAGTTAACTCTGCTTGCTAGTTTAGGATAGCCATTGAAATGTTATTTAACCTGTCCCACTACCCTCTTGAACAGGCATATGAACCTTTGTTGATATGCAAATTAGAAGCACTGAATGGGTAAATGAGTCTCAGGAGACCAGTGAATGGTACATATATATAATTATTATAATTATGTGTATATTTATATCAATGTATGTTCTGCAAGATGGCTATCCAATCTGAATCATATCATTTAAATTATTGATCATTGCTAGATTCATTTAAACCTATGTGAAACTGAAGATATTTGTTGTTATATAGGTAAAAATGAAATAAGTATTTAAGGAAGTAAAAGTAAAATCACAAAACGCATTTCTGGACTAGTAGTAAGAGGGTTTATACAGAAACTGTGTGTTGTGTTAAGTGAGCGATTATAGTTAATATTGCTCACATTTATAGAATTGTGTGATTTGTGCTATTGCGGACGTACGGTTTTGTACACGTGTCTCGGACAAAGTACAGGACTGCGTGCGCAGCATAAGAGACACGCACGATTGCGTGTTTACGCAAATTATGTAAGAAGTATGGGCCGCTAAGTACAAATTACACAATAGTTCGTTTAGTTTAAAGGTGGGACAGTAGCCACGCTACAATAGCACCAAACCACCCGGTTTCTGAAGAAATTTAGTATAAAAATAAAATTTAGTATAAATATTTTTTTTTTTAATTGCCTCTGGGGTAAAGCTGCCAACTTGAATGAATCCTAATTTTCTGTACAGAAAAAAATAAAGTGTATTTGAGTGAGTGAGTGAATGCAGGAGTGAGTGGATACTGAACCCAAGAACTGAAGTGGTCTAGGTGGTCTAAGCTAGGTGGTCTAGGTGGACACACTGGGTTAGTAGAGGCCCGGTGGCGTAGGGTTTGCAACCCTGCATTATTAACTAGGTGGTCTTAGTGGACTGAGTGGTATCCCATACAACTCTTAGTAGTTTAGGTGGTCTAAGCTAGGTGGTCTACAGCAATCGTAGGGCATATAGATAACTAGTATCTATAGGCTGTGCTATTGCATCACATGTCCGTTTGTTCTGCACAGAGCAACGTGATATTATTGTGTCATATGCGCAGTGGAAGAGCATACGCAGACGTGATTGTATAGACAAAAGGGGTTTTTCTTTGATAACTTCGGGAAATCTCCCTGGTGGGCTTCACTGGAAAGGGTGAAAGATAGTTATCTAATTTCTCTATTTTTCACCCTACAAACAATTCCAGTTGAAAGATACCGAAAAGGACATTTTCACTGCCTCTCTCAGGAAAATATTCCAAACAGAACTTCCACTGAAAGAAATTACAGTGTAAGGTCTGATAGGAGCCCTAAGTTGGGTACATTGCGATCCGCTATCAGCAGTGTATCGTTGTATTGGCCAGCGTGGGCGAGAGCGAGTGGAAAGCGCTCAGGTATACTTCCACCGTCTACTTATATTGAGTATTTTGGTGTTTGTGGGAATTTTTTTAAAGATATTAGAAGAGACCCACAAATATGGAAGCCAGTTGCTTAAGTAAGAGACGTTTAGACAGGGTTCAGGCAGAATTGTGGCCAAAAGGCTCAGCAAGGTTTATCATGTGTGAAAAATATGGTTCACACACAGAAGTTTTATGCAATGAGTGGGTATGTATGAATAACAATGATAGGGAACTATTCCCTAGGGTGGGCAGCTTTGAACCAGAGGTACTGCAGAATGTAAGCAGTAAAATATGTCTGATAAAATCCCGAAAACAAAGGGTCAGATATACAAATTGTTTAAACCTGTACCAGCAAGAGGGGTTGGTGAGTTTGATCCTAAGGTATTGCAGGTGGTATGTCTAACCAAAGTCATATAAGACAAGAATGGAAATATAAGAACTGTTTGAACTTGTAGCAACAATAAATAAGTAGAAAAAAAAGAGAATGCAAGTACACCGCCTCATGTAGATGTGGAAGCAGTTACGGCCAGCATACAAACTATTGAAAATAGTACAAATATGAAAAATATGACTGTAACCTATATATGTACTAATGAATGTTGAAGTTTTATTTAGGAGGAGAAGGTGACCTGATCATTTTCAGCCATTTCTCATGCACCCAGAGGAGTATCCAACTGGTAAAAGAAGAGCAGTAGCCTGTGGGGGAAGTGGCTGAGACCAGTGGAACAGGTAAGTATGGTATCATTGGTGTACATATATAGTAAAACCCAAAAATAAAACAAAAAAATCAAGACAGTAACGTCAGAAATGGAGAAAAACCTGTCCGCACATTAGTATTTGCCAGTAGGAAAGCGGACAGAGACAAGGTAACCCCAGGGTATTTCTTTCAGTTACCATATCAGAAGTATTTGTTCCTAGTAATGCCCCTAGTAAAGATGAGCTCGGAAATGTTTGACGGACCATGTACAGACCCTTAATAAGCGATGAGAAGGATTGAATGAATACTTAGCATGACCTAGAAGCTTGTTAAACTTTTTTTTTTTTTTTTGTCTTTGTCTCTTGCAGAAATAGAAAACTCTCCATCTGGATAAGACCACTGGTAAACACTAATTCAGCAAATGGGAGATGGCTGTCTCTGTGCAAATGGACGGGCTCAATAAGGCATTGAGTGTCAGGGTGCAGACTTCTTTGCAAAATTGGAAAGGTCACAGTAGCTAATCTTAGATAGTGTGCTATTGAACATCACAAGAATAGTGTTAGGCGCAGAGAACAACAGGTGGAGAGGTTGAGGACGGTAAGTATACTGCACATACAGGAAAGATCCATCAGTCCAAACCCCAGATCCCTAATGGTCAATAATATGTTACACTTGTAGGAAGGAAGGGCATTTTGCCAGAGATTGTAGGAGTAGTAGGACACATAGTCAATATAGATCCCCTAGACAGAAAACACAAGCCACATTATTAAACACATAGACGGGACCAAAGGACATATAGTATAGAATCACAAGCCATATAGAAAACACAGATTCGGCTAATGGGAAGAACAAAATAAATGCAACTTACTAATGTTACATTTCACTGTTCTAGATGCATGTCCATCACAGGTAGAGGAAATTATCTCACAGATACCGGGTTCCCTATGAACTTAGGATGGACAGGACACTGGATTGATGGCTGGGATAGTCCCAGTAGAGATAAGACACACAGAAATGTTTTTTTAAAGGAGAGTAGACCAAGTAGAGAATCACTTCCCTGTAGTGCCCAATCCAGTTGTCAAATTTTTATAAAATCTTCTTCACCTCTACAAACTCATCTGTCACCAACCTCTATTCTGTTTCTCTACAGTTTTCCTCTTCATCTTTTGCATTCACACAGGGTAGTACAATACATGGACCCAATTACAGTTCAAACTCCACATGCCTAGGTCCTTCAGAGTTCTGCCCAAACCCAGTATATCTCAACAGCACGATGACACCAGTATTACTGCAGTGTGCCTTGTCATGCACAAAGGGTGGAGAATGGGAATACTGGAGAAGGGAAATTTTGTATAGACACTGATATGTTTGTTGGTGAATGGCAAACCTGACATTTTCTTTTTCATTTTCTTCTTCCTTCTCTCCTCTAGAGATGTTTCTTTTTTTTCTTTTTTTCTTTTCTTTTTGAGTTATGCTCATGGTACTCTACATTGCAAACACACGATAGTTAAATTAAGATACATAAATTTGTGTTCCCTGCAGGAAGAGGCAGTCTGGAGGACAAAGGGGTATGGCCAGGAGTCCTCAGGACAACGGGCAGGTGGACACGGTACGCCAGTAGCCCCCAGAACATACTTTCCAAATCTAGCCGAGGTGGCACACGGTCTGACTCATCTAGGCAAAGAGGGTAGGTACAGGCTGATGAGAGCCTATTGGTGTGCGCCAGGATTCTATTCTCATGCAGGTAAGAGAGCAATGACCTGTCTTGCTTGCTTGAGGAAGAATATTGGTAAAGCAATACCAACAGAACCATCCCATATCCCTCCTGCAGACGGATCTTTTCAGGAAATACAAATCGACTTCGTACAGTTAACACCCTTTAGGAATTATTGTTATGTATTGGTGTGCACTGATGTTTTCTCAAACTGGGTAGAGGCATTTCCTGCCGCCACGGATGCTGCTGTGTTTACCGCAAAAAAAAAATTGCGCAGAGATTTGTGTGTAGATAATGGTACCCCTAAAGGTTTAGCAAAGCTTGAAATTGTACTATTGTGATCATAGATACTGCCACTAGTATTATGTAGCTTCGGAACCACTCCCAGATCTTTACTCGACGAATCACCCTCTTCGAAATTTGTTTTTGTTTTTGTTTTGGTATTTGTGAGGTGACAGTACAGTACCTTATTGAGATGAGCCAGCATTTGAGAACTTGACAAAAGAACTTGAAACTGTTGATTGCTGGTATGCCAAATGCTAACTGTCTTGATTGTGAACCAAGAGACTGTGTGATTGTTCTTACGCTCAGGTTGCCTAATAGACAGGTGGGAAGGACCATACCAAGATTTGATGACAGCACTAAAGGTCGCCGAAAGAGAGACTTGGGTCCACTCGTCCCACTCCAAGAAGGTCGCTAACCCGGAGAGTACTTGTGACAAAGTAGTTTATTGCTCACATTCATCGGGTTTGTGTGTTTGAAGTGAACTGTGTGTTCCAAGTGAACTGTGTTTTCGAAGAGCAAGGCAAAGAGATCGCAAAAGTATCACCAGAGACTCTGTTCCGTGAAGACTGAGAGGCGGCACTGTTGGACACTACCTGAGCGTACTAAAGGACTGCAGAAAGACCAGTCATTGTAATTGATTTGTTATGAACAAGAGTTGTTTTGTTCTGTTTCTCTTTTCTCTCTTTCCCGCTGACAAACATTTTCTTTCAGGAAATTCTATTTTTACGAGGTTTTTTTATGAGGAGTCGAGTGTGGGACTGGAACTGGTTCTGTAGGAAGGAGTGATCTCCTTATAGGATCCCAGGATTAGCCTATCAGTTTGTTAAAATCAGAGAAAAATCAAAGGTCTAGTTGTTATGGAGTTCAGAGGTAATCAGGAACAGTCAGACAATGGCTATTCACACATTGCAGATAAAGAGCTCACTAATATATGTGGAAGAAAGGTTTATGAGTGGCTCTCCCCGAACTCCGAAGGTTTACGTTATTTAGGAAGGACACTACTTATAACCCTTGTTCAATGATTAAACAGACTTAGCATACGTTCCAGAAATGGAAACAATGTTCAGAAAATTACAGGAATATGTAGATCATGAAAATTTTATATGTCACTGTCACGATTTGTTTGTGTCTTCTTCACCTACCCAGCAGAACCTCAATTGAATCCAAACATCAGTGTACAAAGACGTAGGTACATGTATGTGTGAAATGTTCGTCGCAAATCAGACATTATAGGCCAAAGCACTGTCCCAGCATACTCTATAGGTTGAATGTTGTCCCACTCCCAACCAGTGGTCCTGTGACCGCCGAGTGCATATAGAGGATGTCTCGTCCTCCTCCCTGTCTTCCCCAAATATAGTCAAGTGTCTGATTTGCGAAATGCATACATACTTGTGTCTAGGTCACCGATTATGGTATGAAATATTTTTTCTTATGTTAATAATTGATGGCAGTTATTGTTTACTGCCAAAGGTTGGACTGTCAAAGTCAAAAAAATATTACATAGAGAGAACATACAAACTACACACATTTAAGTCGCTATACTTGCAAATACGCGCAGCGAGCACAGCAATATATGGTAACACACGCATTTACACGGACATGCCACAGAGATGGATTCGACACTTATTTCATACAGTACATAATTATAATAATATCAAGCGCCAGACATCATGATGATTTATAATTACCTAATGAATTAATGTCATGAATGTGTATTATTTGAATGGAACCAGATACACCGGTCATGTTTACTATTAAAACAACCAGCTTTATGTGTAAATTAATTTGATACTTGTTATTAAGTTGTAGTACATTGCAACACGGAATTATGATTACATGTATAAAAGCTAAAATCGCTCTTATAAGAACAATAGATATTCTTAGAGGTAGAGGACAGGGAACTCATGCCAGCCCTTTGGATGTCTTCAAGGCTGAATCTGATTACCATATACAAAGAGAATAGTGACTCACCATGAACCCCTCCCCCAGAAACTAGATAATACTAAGCTGACCACACAGGAGGTCAGAGGGACTTGCTTTGTGGTCTCAGAGGGAGATGGAGGTCTTGCATGATTTTACAGAGGAAAGAGAGAAAGAGAGAGTCATATGGAGGGACAAACTTATATGAGAAAGATATGGTAATTGTATCGCTGGCATTTAACTGTAACTATATGTAACTGTGTTTTAACTATGTTCTAACTGTTTACTGTGTGAGTTGTATTCATGTAACTATAGGTATACTGTACTTTGTAATATATATTGAATCCATACCCTTTTAACAACAAATATATACATCAATGAGCTTTGGAACTCAGATAATGTGTGGGTGTATTGTTTTCTCTTATGGGATACAGTGTTTTGCGATGTACAGCGCACGTTTATCGTATATGGTAGTATGAGGTGCAGGCATTTACAATATATATTAGAGCGGGCATTTTAAATATTTGTGAGAAATCAATTTGGCATTCATTCCAACATGGGGACAGCAGCAAGTCTCAGATATTTATTTCAATCCCCCCATTCCTGACTACAGATGCAATACTCATGTCTTTCTATGGGGTATGCGCTGTTGCCAGAGTTACCAAGCTCCAGAATGTAAAACATTCCCGAGCTTGCCCCCCCCCCCCCCCTTCCACAGCTAATGACATCTGAAGGTGGGCTACACTTCACAATATTATCTGGCAAAGACTTCCTCCGGAACCCAAACTGGCAATGGCTGTAGCTCATGTGTGGTCATCCGGACAGGTCATGTACAGGTGTCCCACCTCCACTCAGAGCACATCGCAGGGATTGGATGCTTTTTCAGAGATACAGGGGGTAATTCTGAGTTGATCGCAGCAGGAACTTTGTTAGCAGTTGGGCAAAACCATGTGCACTGCAGGGGAGGCAGATATAACATGTGCAGAGAGAGATAGATTTGGGTGGGTTATTTTGTTTCTGTGCAGGGTAAATACTGGCTGCTTTATTTTTACACTGCAATTTAGATTGCAGATTGAACACACCCCACCCAAATCTAACTCTCTCTGCACATGTTATATCTGTCCCACCCTGCAGTGCACATGGTTTTGCCCAACTGCTAACAAAGTTCCTGCTGCGATCAATTCAGAATTACCCCCACTGTCCCTGCTGTTGCTACTTTCGGGAGGAAATGTCAATGAAGTCATGCCATTTCAAATGCACTGGAACGCGGAGTATTTCTGCCAGTGATGTAGAATCGCGAGGAATTTAGTATCGGGAGGAAGTGCTAATCACGTCATGGCATTTGGAACGCACTGGAACGTGGAGTATTTTTTGCTAGTGATCTAGATACGGATGTGAATTTATAAGTATGGACTTTTACACTCCTTTTGTTATAAGATGCGGGCCATCATAATGTGCCTCTGTCCTTAATTATAGCTATTTTAATAATGATATTGACATAGTTTATCTTTGGAAACATCTTTGAGTGTTGCACTTACTTGTTCCTGTTGTTTAAGTCAAATTAATTTCTAATAAATATTTAAAATGCCAGCTCTAATATATACTGCGGACGCCAGGCGCATCTTATTACCATGTGCTATAAAAGTGCGCTGTACATCACAAAACATTACATCCCATAAGAGAAAACAATACACACACACATTGTCTGAGTTCCAAAGCTCATTGATGTATATATTTGTTATTAAAAGGATATGTATACAATATATCACAATGTACAGTATACACATATATATATATATATATATATATATAGTTACATGGTTATAATTTACACAGGAAGCAGTTATTACAAACTAATTCAAATACAGCCAGCAATACATCACCATATTTGCTCAATGCACCTTCAGCTCCATATCTCTCTCTCTCTCTCTCAGTAAAAACAAACAGCCACTGGACAGATAGCATCTCGACCATCACCCGGGAAAGACAGAACAGGAAGCTCTGTGTGTGGGATTAGCTTTACACTGAGTCTGTTGGGGGTGTATACCAGTAGGTTTTCTGTTATTGGTCAGGGGGAGGGATCTTTCTCATTCATGATGAGTCTTTGGTCAATGTGAGGGCTTTTGTTCATGGTTGCTGGCCTCTGGTTTCCTGTCCACACATGCTCCTTTAAATATCCTTTTGTTCCAGAAAAAGTTACTTCATATTCCTACATTTAATCATATCTACTCATGGCAATGTGCTACAACCTAACCACAGGCACCAAATTGACACACACATTCTCCCGATCATCCTGACACCATGCATGACATGCCCACTCTTGCTCTGCTCCAATAATACACATACATGACGCTATAGTCCACTATATAATTTAAAACCCTGTAATGTCTAGTGCTTGATATGTTTCATTTATGTGCTGTATGAAATATGTGTTGAATATATCTTTGTGGCATGTCTGTGTGAGTGCGTATGTTACCATATATTGTGAATACACTGTGCGTATTCGCAAGCATAGCGACTCATCAATGTGGAGTTTGGATGTTGTCTCTATGTAATATTTTTGACTTCAACACTGTTTATGCTCAGCATGACAGGAAATTGATGGGTGGGGTTTCAATTTAGATCTCTATTGATAGGTGTATTTATAGGCCTTATGTTACCATACTCACCATGCTTCTGGTGAAGAACCCAGATTTGGGGGTTCGAAACACATTAAGCAAGGTGATTTCTCAGGGACCCATGTTGGATTAGAGTTGGTGCCGCTGAATGATCTTACCTGGATTTCTGGACTGAGACCACTGTTTCTGTGACTTGTTGGTATTCTTTCCTTATCCTGTGAATGCTGCCCATTGCTGCCTGTGATCCGAATGAGGAAACACTTCATGTTTTACTATAAGCATTTTTTATACTTGTCTTGTGAGTGTTATGAATTATTAAATGTTATCCATTTTTGCCATCTGGTGTTGCACTATGTTCTTTTCCCTTTGAGGTACATGGCCAAAAGCTTTTACCGTGTAAAGAAGAACAACATACTATGATCTACAACATCTTTCTACTTTGGTTTTGGTGAAATTTCTGTGACTTTGATCCAATATTGGACCTTCTGGACACCTTAAGGTTGTATTTTTTTTATTGCCGTACTATAAGAGAGATCTATGTAACCTTACAGTATACTAGCGCCATTAGATCAAAACTCTATTCAGTACCCAAATAAAACAGCACATAAATTACAAAAAAAGAGAAACTAAAAGATAAAGGTGAATAATAAAAAGAGGGTATAGAAACAAGGCTAAGACTGAAAAGGAGGAATAAAGAAAAGGGTGGCATCAAAGAAAAAAGGTGATAGTAAAATAGAATGAAGGAAGGAGAATAAAATTAATAATGTGAGAGTAAAAAAGGAAATGTAAAGTATAGAGAAAAAAGAAAAAAGGAAAAGAGAGTAAAGAGAAAATCAATAAAATTCAACAAACACAAAATACAACAAACTCTTGTCAACACAAAATTCATTTTCTTGAGTCCTGGGCTTTTACAGAAAGGCAATAGATGTGTCCTCATACATCATTGCTGCAGTCGCACCAAACAACCACTTTTGGTGTGCAAGGTCCCATGAGACTGCTAGCATTGGGCGTCTTTTTGGGCAAAGATACATCTTAGTCGCAATGCAGTCCAGCTGGGAGACTGTGCTGATTAAATTGATATACAGTATGACACTTGTAAATCTGTGTTTGAATGAGTCTCTGAAACTATATATGATGCGCTACAATGTTGTAGCTGCAGCTTTTTTTTCCAATTATTCCGTACACAGACTCTGTCACACACAAAGGGCGGGATTCAAATGTTTTATTGCCCCCGATCTCCCGTCTAAAGTGATGGGAGATCGCAGGGCAATATTCTATTGACCCCTGTTATTGCCCTGATCATGCCCATAAGAGACGGGTTTAGCCACTTTACTAAAGTCATGGGCCCGATCGCAGAAAGTCCTGTTTGGGCGTCCAAACAGGTCACTTTTCACGCATTTCAGCCTACCACCTCTGGGGGTGGCGAGCTGAAATGCTGATATCGCACCCATCGGCAGCAACATTTGAATACTGCCGGCTGGTGCGATGGGGGCGGGAGGGAGGGCTCAGAAGATTTGAATCCCGCCCAATATATGTGTCGCATATCAAATTAATCAGCACAGTGAGTCCTAGTCACACTGTGTTGCAAATTTGCGACTAAGATGCATTGTCGGCAAAAAAGACGTCCAATGCTAGCAGAGTTGCACAGGACCTGGAGCAGCGAGGTGCCTGGCACAAGATGTGAGGCTTACAGACATTAATATAAATCAAGTAACCATTCCTTTGCTAATTGTATTAGGCTACAAGAACACCTCATCAACCAATTAACATATAAAAGGATAAAACACTAACGGGGAGATCCGATCCGTATTTGTTGCGTGAAAACGGACGGATATCGTGATTAATGAACAATGGTCATTATCGCGGTATCCAATTAAACAGGCATTACGGATGGTGTAATGGTTAGCATTACCGCCTCACAGCACTGAGGTCATGGGTTCGATTCCCACCATGGCCCTAACAGGAGTTTGTATTTTCTTCCCGCACTTGCGTGGGTTTCCTTCAGGTACTCTGGTTTCCTCCCACAATCCAAAAATATACTGGTAGGTTAATTGACTCCCAACAGAATTAACTCTATCGTGAATGTGTGTGCATGTACTCTACATGTGATAGGGAAGATAGATTGTAAGCTCCACTGGGGTAGGGACTGCTGTGAATGGCCAAAACATTCTCTGTAAATCCCTGCGTAATATGTGTGCGCTATATAAATAACTGGTAATAAATAAACAGAAAACGGACCTGCGATCACGCAAATACACATGGGATCGAGTATAAGTCCCCGATCCCATGTGTTATTGTGGCTCCAGCAGCCACTTATTGCGGATTATGCTTCGGGTGCCAAGTGCCGGCATCGGGGTTAATAGGATAGCGGTCATCGACCATGGGTAATTGAATAGCCCTATAAACATCTTAAAGGGGCCACACACTAACATCCTTGTGGTTTGATTATGCTTCGACCTATTCGGCCCTATGCATCAATTGTGCTTTTGGGGTGTTATTTTTTTTTTTCCTTTTAATATCAGTAGGACCTTAACAGGGCTTCCTTTTATACAAACTTTCAAATCATACATCCCACATGTTCGCAATTTATACATTTATTTACCTATACTATAATTATCCTAGTTTTGTAATCCTAATAGCAATTTTATCAATTTAGTAGTGAAAGGCATAAATAAGCCAATATTTCTGACACATGGGGGGGTAATTCCAAGTTGATCGCAGCAGGAAATTTTTTAGCAGTTGGGCAAAACCATGTGCACTGCAGGGGGAGCAGATATAACATTTGCAGAGAGAGTTAGATTTGGGTGGGTTATTTTGTTTCTGTGCAGGGTAAATACTGGCTGCTTTATTTTTACACTGCAATTTAGATTGCAGATTGAACTCACCACACCCAAATCTAACTCTCTCTGCACATGTTATATCTGCCCCACCTGCAGTGCACATGGTTTTGCCCAACTGCTACCAAAATTCCTGCTGCGATCAACTTGGAATTACCCCCATTATTGCTTATTATGGTTGATTTGCCTGTTACTTGTCTAAGGAGTCGGTTTTAGAATTTAATTGTTTTTGTTCCTCATAAATTGTATTGTGTAGTGGTTATTTAAAGAGAGTTTCTACATATCATTGTGATATGGATTTTTTGTTCAACAGCTATTGTTCTGCCTATTATTTATTCCCTTTGTAGGAGAGATATCTTTCTTTCCTCAAGTTGTACTAATGTTAACTTGGAACTAAGAAGCACCCCTAATTAATTTACTTTTCACTGCTGCGTAAATCTAACTGATGCAGATTCTCTGCTGTATGGCTGCAATACCCAAACAAAGCTCCACCACAAATTCATAATTGCCGTACGAACAAAGAAATGGCAGTTTCAATGGAACAGTAGCTCTCATTGTGGATAACAGAACAACAAATAAAAGAATATTTTTCAGGAAGTAAAATTGCACAAAGCAACTTTTAGACATGGAAGTTATGTTATCCAGTGATAAGAGCGCTACAACATACACATGGATATTTTCTTTTAAGTATTGTTTTACACTGCTGTTCTTAACAACACATGCTTATTTTTGTTCATATGCTCCTAGTATATATATTTGTGAGTGATGCTACTAGTTTCCCCTTCTTCCATATCCTATAACGGACAAATAGAAGATAGCAGCACTAAAGGTAAATATTCACATTATTATATACACCCCGTATTTTCCTTTGTCAGTCAATAAAGACATTATCTGAAAATTTCTCCATACTCCATCCTGCCTTTTGTTGTTTCTTTGTGTTTGTTTCTTTATGTTTAATTGTTATCCAATTCTACCACACACTGATGTATTATTGATAGGGATGAGCGGGTTCGGTTCCCTGAAAAGCGAACCCTACCGAACATCACATCCCAAGCCCGGATCCGAGTCTGGCTCGGGACTTCCCGCCAGACTCGGAAACTAGAACGAGGCAAAATGTCATCATCCCGCTGTCTGATTCTCGCAGGTTTTGGATTCCATATAAGGAGCCGCACGTCGTCGCCATTTTCACTCCAGTCCTGGAGAGTGTAGCGAGAGGACATGTCTCCTCAGTGTCTGTGCGGGAAAGTGTTGTCAGACGTGGGGTGGCGACCTGCTCTTATGTGTCATTCCAGTGTTGTCTTGTGCTGCATCAGTCCAGTGGTGGTGTCTTGTGCTGCCAGCAGTCCAGTCACAGTGGTGGTGTCCTATGCTGCCATAAGTCCAGTGCTGCTGTGTAAGTCCAGTCCAGTACAGTGGTGCTGTGTTGTGCTGCATCATTCCAGTGGTGGTGTCCTGTGCTGCCATAAGTCCAGTGCTGCTTCTGTATAAGTCCAGTGCAGTGGTGCTGTGTTGTGCTGCATCAGTCCAGTGGTGGTTTCCTGTGCTGCCATAAGTCCAGTGCTGCTGCTGTATAAGTCCAGTGCAGTGGTGCTGTGTTGTGCTGCAACAGTTCAATGGTGGTATCCTGTGCTGCCATAAGTCCAGTGGTGGTGTCCTGTGCTGCCACAAGTCCAGTGCTGCTGCTGTGTAAGTCCAGTGCAGTGGTGCTGTACTGTGCTGCATCAGTTCAGCAGTGGTGTCTTTTGCTGCCATAAGTCCAGTGGTGGTGTCCTGTGCTGCCATAAGTGCAGTGGTGCTGCTGTATAAGTCCAGGGGCACTGCCGTATAAGTCCAGTCCAGTGGTGCAGCCAAATAAGTTCAGGGGTACTGCCATATAAGTCATGGGGTACTGCCATATAAGTCCAGTGGTACTGCCGTATAAGTCCATGGGTACTGCCATATAAGTCCAGTCCAGTGGAATAGCCATATTAGTCCAGGGGTACTGCCGTAAAATTCCAGTCCAGTGGTGCAGCCATATAAGTTCAGGGGTACTGCTGTATAAAGTAGAGATGAGCGGGTTCGGTTCCTCGGAATCCGAACCCGCCCGAACTTCATGTTTTTTTTCACGGGTCCGAGCGACTCGGATCTTCCCGCCTTGCTCGGTTAACCCGAGCGCGCCCGAACGTCATCATGACGCTGTCGGATTCTCGCGAGGCTCGGATTCTATCGCGAGACTCGGATTCTATATAAGGAGCCGCGCGTCGCCGCCATTTTCACTCGTGCATTGAGATTGATAGGGAGAGGACGTGTCTGGCGTCCTCTCCATTAGAATAGAGATAGATTAGATAGAGAGAGAGAGAGATTGTGCAGAGTCGCAGACAGAGTTAGTTTACCACAGTCAGTGACCAGTGCAGTTGCTAGTTAACTTTTATTTAATATAATATATCCGTTCACTTCTCTCTGCTATATCCGTTCTCTGCCTGAAAAAAAAAACGATACACAGCACAGTCAGTCACACAGTGTGACTCAGTCTGTGTGCACTCAGCTCAGCCCAGTGTGCTGCACAGTCATCAATGTATAAATTAAAAGCTTATAATTAATTGTGGGGGAGACTGGGGAGCACTGCAGGTTGTTAGCAGGAGCCAGGAGTACAATTATATTAATTAACAGTGCACACTTTTGCTGCAGGAGTGGTGACCAGTGCCTGACCACCAGTATAGTATTGTTGTATACTACTAATATCTCTTTAAATATCAACCAGTCTATATTAGCAGCAGACACAGTACAGTGCGGTAGTTCACGGCTGTGGCTACCTCTGTGTCGGCACACGGCAGGCAGTCCGTCCGACCAGAATTGTATTATTTATTATTATATACCTACCACCTAACCGTGGTTTTTTTTTCATTCTTTATACCGTCATAGTGTCATCCTAATTGTTACGAGTATACTACTATCTCTTTATCAACCAGTGTACAGTGCGGTAGTTCACGGCTGTGGCTACCTCTGTGTCGGCACACGGCAGGCAGTCCGTCCGACCAGAATTGTATTATTTATTATTATATACCTACCACCTAACCGTGGTTTTTTTTTTCATTCTTTATACCGTCATAGTGTCATCCTAATTGTTACGAGTATACTACTATCTCTTTATCAACCAGTGTACAGTGCGGTAGTTCACGGCTGTGGCTACCTCTGTGTCGGCACACGGCAGGCAGTCCGTCCGACCAGAATTGTATTATTTATTATTATATACCTACCACCTAACCGTGGTTTTTTTTTTTCATTCTTTATACCGTCATAGTGTCATCCTAATTGTTACGAGTATACTACTATCTCTTTATCAACCAGTGTACAGTGCGGTAGTTCACGGCTGTGGCTACCTCTGTGTCGGCACACGGCAGGCAGTCCGTCCGACCAGAATTGTATTATTTATTATTATATACCTACCACCTAACCGTGGTTTTTTTTTCATTCTTTATACCGTCATAGTGTCATCCTAATTGTTACGAGTATACTACTATCTCTTTATCAACCAGTGTACAGTGCGGTAGTTCACGGCTGTGGCTACCTCTGTGTCGGCACACGGCAGGCAGTCTGTCCGACCAGAATTGTATTATTTATTATTATATACCTACCACCTAACCGTGGTTTTTTTTTCATTCTTTATACCGTCATAGTGTCATCCTAATTGTTACGAGTATACTACTATCTCTTTATCAACCAGTGTACAGTGCGGTAGTTCACGGCTGTGGCTACCTCTGTGTCGGCACACGGCAGGCAGTCCGTCCGACCAGAATTGTATTATTTATTATTATATACCTACCACCTAACCGTGGTTTTTTTTTCATTCTTTATACCGTCATAGTGTCATCCTAATTGTTACGAGTATACTACTATCTCTTTATCAACCAGTGTACAGTGCGGTAGTTCACGGCTGTGGCTACCTCTGTGTCGGCACACGGCAGGCAGTCCGTCCGACCAGAATTGTATTATTTATTATTATATACCTACCACCTAACCGTGGTTTTTTTTTTCATTCTTTATACCGTCATAGTGTCATCCTAATTGTTACGAGTATACTACTATCTCTTTATCAACCAGTGTACAGTGCGGTAGTTCACGGCTGTGGCTACCTCTGTGTCGGCACACGGCAGGCAGTCCGTCCGACCAGAATTGTATTATTTATTATTATATACCTACCACCTAACCGTGGTTTTTTTTTTCATTCTTTATACCGTCATAGTGTCATCCTAATTGTTACGAGTATACTACTATCTCTTTATCAACCAGTGTACAGTGCGGTAGTTCACGGCTGTGGCTACCTCTGTGTCGGCACACGGCAGGCAGTCCGTCCGACCAGAATTGTATTATTTATTATTATATACCTACCACCTAACCGTGGTTTTTTTTTCATTCTTTATACCGTCATAGTGTCATCCTAATTGTTACGAGTATACTACTATCTCTTTATCAACCAGTGTACAGTGCGGTAGTTCACGGCTGTGGCTACCTCTGTGTCGGCAGTCGGCAGGCAGTCCGTCCATCCATAATTGTATTATTATTATAATATATACCACCTAACCGTGGTTTTTTTATACCACCTAACCGTGGCAGTCCGTCCATAATTGTATACTAGTATCCAATCCATCCATCTCCATTGTTTACCTGAGGTGCCTTTTAGTTCTGCCTATAAAATATGGAGAACAAAAAAGTTGAGGTTCCAAAATTAGGGAAAGATCAAGATCCACTTCCACCTCGTGCTGAAGCTGCTGCCACTAGTCATGGCCGAGACGATGAAATGCCAGCAACGTCGTCTGCCAAGGCCGATGCCCAATGTCATAGTACAGAGCATGTCAAATCCAAAACACCAAATATCAGAAAAAAAAGGACTCCAAAACCTAAAATAAAATTGTCGGAGGAGAAGCGTAAACTTGCCAATATGCCATTTACCACACGGAGTGGCAAGGAACGGCTGAGGCCCTGGCCTATGTTCATGGCTAGTGGTTCAGCTTCACATGAGGATGGAAGCACTCAGCCTCTCGCTAGAAAACTGAAAAGACTCAAGCTGGCAAAAGCACCGCAAAGAACTGTGCGTTCTTTGAAATCCCAAATCCACAAGGAGAGTCCAATTGTGTCGTTTGCGATGCCTGACCTTCCCAACACTGGACGTGAAGAGCATGCGCCTTCCACTATTTGCATGCCCCCTGCAAGTGCTGGAAGGAGCACCCGCAGTCCAGTTCCTGATAGTCAGATTGAAGATGTCAGTGTTGAAGTACACCAGGATGAGGAGGATATGGGTGTTGCTGGCGCTGGGGAGGAAATTGACCAGGAGGATTCTGATGGTGAGGTGGTTTGTTTAAGTCAGGCACCCGGGGAGACACCTGTTGTCCGTGGGAGGAATATGGCCGTTGACATGCCAGGTGAAAATACCAAAAAAATCAGCTCTTCGGTGTGGAGGTATTTCACCAGAAATGCGGACAACAGGTGTCAAGCCGTGTGTTCCCTTTGTCAAGCTGTAATAAGTAGGGGTAAGGACGTTAACCACCTCGGAACATCCTCCCTTATACGTCACCTGCAGCGCATTCATAATAAGTCAGTGACAAGTTCAAAAACTTTGGGTGACAGCGGAAGCAGTCCACTGACCAGTAAATCCCTTCCTCTTGTAACCAAGCTCACGCAAACCACCCCACCAACTCCCTCAGTGTCAATTTCCTCCTTCCCCAGGAATGCCAATAGTCCTGCAGGCCATGTCACTGGCAAGTCTGACGAGTCCTCTCCTGCCTGGGATTCCTCCGATGCATCCTTGCGTGTAACGCCTACTGCTGCTGGCGCTGCTGTTGTTGCCGCTGGGAGTCGATGGTCATCCCAGAGGGGAAGTCGTAAGCCCACTTGTACTACTTCCAGTAAGCAATTGACTGTTCAACAGTCCTTTGCGAGGAAGATGAAATATCACAGCAGTCATCCTACTGCAAAGCGGATAACTGAGGCCTTGGCATCCTGGGTGGTGAGAAACGTGGTTCCGGTATCCATCATTACTGCAGAGCCAACTAGAGACTTGTTGGAGGTACTGTGTCCCCGGTACCAAATACCATCTAGGTTCCATTTCTCTAGGCAGGCGATACCGAAAATGTACACAGACCTCAGAAAAAGAGTCACCAGTGTCCTAAAAAATGCAGCTGTACCCAATGTCCACTTAACCACGGACATGTGGACAAGTGGAGCAGGGCAGGGTCAGGACTATATGACTGTGACAGCCCACTGGGTAGATGTATGGACTCCCGCCGCAAGAACAGCAGCGGCGGCACCAGTAGCAGCATCTCGCAAACGCCAACTCTTTCCTAGGCAGGCTACGCTTTGTATCACCGCTTTCCAGAATACGCACACAGCTGAAAACCTCTTACGGCAACTGAGGAAGATCATCGCGGAATGGCTTACCCCAATTGGACTCTCCTGTGGATTTGTGGCATCGGACAACGCCAGCAATATTGTGTGTGCATTAAATCTGGGCCAATTCCAGCACGTCCCATGTTTTGCACATACCTTGAATTTGGTGGTGCAGAATTTTTTAAAAAACGACAGGGCCGTGCAAGAGATGCTGTCGGTGGCCAGAAGAATTGCGGGACACTTTCGGCGTACAGGCACCACGTACAGAAAACTGGAGCACCACCAAAAACTACTGAACCTGCCCTGCCATCATCTGAAGCAAGAAGTGGTAACGAGGTGGAATTCAACCCTCTATATGCTTCAGAGGTTGGAGGAGCAGCAAAAGGCCATTCAAGCCTATACAATTGAGCACGATATAGTAGGTGGAATGCACCTGTCTCAAGTGCAGTGGAGAATGATTTCAACGTTGTGCAAGGTTCTGATGCCCTTTGAACTTGCCACACGTGAAGTCAGTTCAGACACTGCCAGCCTGAGTCAGGTCATTCCCCTCATCAGGCTTTTGCAGAAGAAGCTGGAGGCATTGAAGGAGGAGCTAACACGGAGCGATTCCGCTAGGCATGTGGGACTTGTGGATGCAGCCCTTAATTCGCTTAACAAGGATTCACGGGTGGTCAATCTGTTGAAATCAGAGCACTACATTTTGGCCACCGTGCTCGATCCTAGATTTAAAGCCTACCTTGGATCTCTCTTTCCGGCAGACACAGGTCTGCTGGGGTTGAAAGACCTGCTGGTGACAAAATTGTCAAGTCAAGCGGAACGCGACCTGTCAACATCTCCTCCTTCACATTCTCCCGCAACTGGGGGTGCGAGGAAAAGGCTCAGAATTCCGAGCCCACCCGCTGGCGGTGATGCAGGGCAGTCTGGAGCGACTGCTGATGCTGACATCTGGTCCGGACTGAAGGACCTGACAACGATTACGGACATGTCGTCTACTGTCACTGCATATGATTCTCTCAACATTGATAGAATGGTGGAGGATTATATGAGTGACCGCATCCAAGTAGGCACGTCACACAGTCCGTACTTATACTGGCAGGAAAAAGAGGCAATTTGGAGGCCCTTGCACAAACTGGCTTTATTCTACCTAAGTTGCCCTCCCACAAGTGTGTACTCCGAAAGAGTGTTTAGTGCCGCCGCTCACCTTGTCAGCAATCGGCGTACGAGGTTACATCCAGAAAATGTGGAGAAGATGATGTTCATTAAAATGAATTATAATCAATTCCTCCGCGGAGACATTGACCAGCAGCAATTGCCTCCACAAAGTACACAGGGAGCTGAGATGGTGGATTCCAGTGGGGACGAATTGATAATCTGTGAGGAGGGGGATGTACACGGTGATATATCGGAGGGTGAAGATGAGGTGGACATCTTGCCTCTGTAGAGCCAGTTTGTGCAAGGAGAGATTAATTGCTTCTTTTTTGGGGGGGGTCCAAACCAACCCGTCATATCAGTCACAGTCGTGTGGCAGACCCTGTCACTGAAATGATGGGTTGGTTAAAGTGTGCATGTCCTGTTTTGTTTATACAACATAAGGGTGGGTGGGAGGGCCCAAGGATAATTCCATCTTGCACCTCTTTTTTCTTTTCTTTTTCTTTGCATCATGTGCTGATTGGGGTGGGTTTTTTGGAAGGGACACCCTGCGTGACACTGCAGTGCCACTCCTAGATGGGCCCGGTGTTTGTGTCGGCCACTAGGGTCGCTAATCTTACTCACACAGCTACCTCATTGCGCCTCTTTTTTTCTTTGCGTCATGTGCTGTTTGGGGAGGGTTTTTTGGAAGGGACATCCTGCGTGACACTGCAGTGCCACTCCTAGATGTGCCCGGTGTTTGTGTCGGCCACTAGGGTCGCTAATCTTACTCACACAGTCAGCTACCTCATTGCGCCTCTTTTTTTCTTTGCGTCATGTGCTGTTTGGGGAGGGTTTTTTGGAAGGGCCATCCTGCGTGACACTGCAGTGCCACTCCTAGATGGGCCCGGTGTTTGTGTCGGCCACTAGGGTCGCTAATCTTACTCACACAGCTACCTCATTGCGCCTCTTTTTTTCTTTGCGTCATGTGCTGTTTGGGGAGGGTTTTTTGGAAGGGACATCCTGCGTGACACTGCAGTGCCACTCCTAGATGGGCCCGGTGTTTGTGTCGGCCACTAGGGTCGCTTATCTTACTCACACAGCGACCTCGGTGCAAATTTTAGGACTAAAAATAATATTGTGAGGTGTGAGGTATTCAGAATAGACTGAAAATGAGTGTAAATTATGGTTTTTGAGGTTAATAATACTTTGGGATCAAAATGACCCCCAAATTCTATGATTTAAGCTGTTTTTTAGTGTTTTTTGAAAAAAACACCCGAATCCAAAACACACCCGAATCCGACAAAAAAAATTCGGTGAGGTTTTGCCAAAACGCGTTCGAACCCAAAACACGGCCGCGGAACCGAACCCAAAACCAAAACACAAAACCCGAAAAATTTCAGGCGCTCATCTCTAGTATAAAGGTGAAGAGAGGTAGGGAGGGTCTACAAATTTGGCGCACAGCAGCCCGTCCACTGACAAATACCTTGTAAAAATCACCAATTTTACCAGAACAATATATGGAAAAAACAAAGAGTGGTATTAATCTATGTCCAGGGCGCATAAAAATCTAAAGAAAAAAGGTAATGACACTTAATACATCCCTTGTAAATGAATGTGTGGAATCTTCTCCAATTTGTGCAGGCCTGAAGATTCTTTCATTCAGGTGGATCTTCTCTTTATAAGTGACTCCCCATTCATATCGAGGTGAAAGAGAAATAAAAGAGAAAATATGTGTAGCACCGTTTTTCAACAGTCAGATTCAGATGTTCATACAATGAAGTTATAAGGGCGTACCCCACTCACACAGAAACAAGTAAGTGGGTTCCCATAAAGGTATCTTTATTACTGTGATTTTCAGTCCCCTCCGATTGGGTTCACTTGATGGAGTGTACCCAAATATCACATTAAATGTGGGGGCTGTAAACACGTAAGGGTAACTTCTTAGGCAATCTCAATGCGTACCCTGACTTACACGGAGCAAAGATAAGACATTCATATAACGGTATCTTTATATAGACAGAAATCCTCAGGTGCGTACCCCAACTCACTCAAATAAAGATGGTTCGACTCCCATAAAGGTTTCTTTAACCAGCGTCACCGATATCCTTTTTGTGGGTCAGAGAGAGGAGCAAAAAAAGGATCTTTCTCCAGAGTGCCAAGCAGAAACAATCATAGAAAAAATTCCTTCTTTCTAAAGCAAATGTTTAGAAAGAAGGAATTTTTTCTATGATTGTTTCTGCTTGGCACTCTGGAGAAAGATCCTTTTTTTGCTCCTCTCTCTGACCCACAAAAAGGATATTGGTGACGCTGGTTAAAGAAACCTTTATGGGAGTCGAACCATCTTTATTTGAGTGAGTTGGGGTACGCACCTGAGGATTTCTGTCTATATAAAGATACCGTTATATGAATGTCTTATCTTTGCTCCGTGTAAGTCAGGGTACGCATTGAGATTGCCTAAGAAGTTACCCTTACGTGTTTACAGTCCCCACATTTAATGTGATATTTGGGTACACTCCATCACGTGAACCCAATCGGAGGGGACTGAAAATCACAGTAATAAAGATACCTTTATGGGAACCCACTTACTTGTTTCTGTGTGAGTGGGGTACGCCCTTATAACTTCATTGTATGAACATCTGAATCTGACTGTTGAAAAACGGTGCTACACATATTTTCTCTTTTATTTCTCTTTCACCTCGATATGAATGGGGAGTCACTTATAAAGAGAAGATCCACCTGAATGAAAGAATCTTCAGGCCTGCACAAATTGGAGAAGATTCCACACATTCATTTACAAGGGATGTATTAAGTGTCATTACCTTTTTTTCTTTAGATTTTTATGCGCCCTGGACATAGATTAATACCACTCTTTGTTTTTTCCGTACTGCTGTATAAGTCCAGTGGTACTGCCATATAAATCCAGGGTACTGCCGTATATGTCCAGTCCAGTGGTGCAGCCATATAAGTCCATGGGTACTGCTGTAGAAGTCCAGGTGTACTGCCGTATAAGTCCAGGGGTACTGCCGTATAAGTCCAGTCCAGTGGTTCCGCCCTATAAGTCCATGGGTACGGCCATATAAGTCCAGGGATACTGCCATATAAGTCCAGTGGTACTGCCGTATAAGTCCAGTCCAGTGGTGCAGCCATATAAGTTCAGGGGTACTGCCTTATAAGCTCAGTGCTATTGCCATATAAATCCAGGGGTACTGCCGTATAAGTCCAGTGGAACTGCCATATAAGTCCATTTATACTGCCATATAAGTCCAGTGGTACTGCCATATAAGTCCAGTGGAGCAGCCGTATAAGTCCAGGGGTACTGCCATATAAGTCATGGGTTACTGCCATATAAGTCCAGTGGTACTGCCATATAAGTGCAGTGGAACTGCTGTATAAGTCCACTGGTACTGCCGTTTAAATCCAGTGGTACTGCCGTTTAAGTCCAGTGGTGCAGCCATAAAAGTCCAGGGGTACTGCCATTTAAGTCCAGGGGTACTGCCGAATAAGTCCAGTCCAGTGGTTCAGCTGTATAAGTCCAGGGGTACTGCCATATAAGTCCAGGGGTACTGCCATATAAGTCCAGTCCAGTGGTGCAGCCATATATGTCCAGGGGGACTGCCGTATAAGTCCAGGGGTACTGCCATATAAGTCCAGGGGCACTACCGTATAAGTCCAGTCCAGTGGTGCAGTCGTATAAGTCCAGGGTACTGCCGTATAAGTCCAGGGGTACTGCCATATAAGTCCAGGGGTACTGCCATATAAGTCTAGTCCAGTGGTGCAGCAGTAAAAGTTCAGGGGTACTGCCGTATAAGCTCAGTGCAACTGCCGTATAAATCCAGTGGTACTGCCGTATAAGTCCAGTGGAACTGCCATATAAGTCCAGTGGTACTGCCATATAAGTCCAGGGGTACTGCCATATAAGTCCAGCTGTACTGCCATATTAGTCCAGTGGTACTGCCGTATAAATCCAGTGGAACTGCTGTATAAGTCCACTGGTACTGCCATTTAAGTCCAGTGGTACTGCCATTTAAGTCCAGTGGTGCATCCATATAAGTCTGGGGATACTGCAGTATAAGTCCAGGGGTACTTCCATATAAGTTCAGGGGTACTGCCATATAAGTCCACCAATATTGTGCATGCAAATTCCAGCACATACAATTAATTTGGCAGTGCAGAATTTTTTTGAAAAATGTCAGGGGCATGCAGGAGATGCTGTCGGTAGCACGAAAAATTACAGGCCACTTTTGACATTCAGCCACTGCGTGCCGCTTCTACATGGGCCAGGTGTTTGTGCCGAATTCTTGTGTTGCTTAGCTTAGCCATCCAGCTGCCTCAATGCACCTCTTTTTCTTCTTTATATGATGTGCTGTTTGGGCCTATTTTTTAAAAGTGCCATCCTATCTGCCACTGCAGTGCCACTCCTAGATGGGCCAGGTGTTTGTGCTGCACACTAGCGTCGCTTAGCAAAGTTATCCAGCTACCTCATTGCACATATTTAGCTTCTTTGCATGATGTGCTGTTTGGAGCCTAGTTTTTAAACGTGCCATCCTGTCTGCCACTGCAGTACCACTCCTAGATGGGCCAGGTGTTTGTGCCGCACACTTGTGTTGCTTAGCAAAGTCATCCAGCTACCTCATTGCACCTCTTTTTCTTCTTTGCATGGTGAGCTGTTTGAGGCCTAGTTTTTAAAAGTGCCATCTTATCTGACATTGCAGTGTTACTCCTAGATGGGCCAGGTGTTTGTGCCGCACACTTGTGTCACTTAGCAAAGTCATCCAGCTACCTCGGTGCAACCTCTTGGCCTAAAAACAATATTGTGAGGTGTGAGGTTTTCAGAATAGACTGGAAATGAGTGGAAAGGAATGTTATTGAGGTTAATAATACCGTAGGATCAAAATTAGCTCCAAAATCTGTGATTTTAGCTGTTTTTGTGGGGGTTTTTCCAAAAATCACCCAGATCCAAAACCAAAACCAGACCAAAACCAGAAAGGGTGGTTTTTGCAAGACCAATCCAGATCCAAACCACGAGCGAGGATTCAGATCCAAAACCAAAACACAAAAAGTGCCCGCCGCACATCTCTAATATTGAGTAATTTAATCCTTATATGATGCTGAAGATAGTGGGACTGATTTATACTTGTACGCAAATTTGATGGTTTGCATACAAATCCAGTTGTGGGGATGCACATGTGCAGAATGGGTCCCGTGTCCTCCCACATACTGCCGTCTAAGATCTAGCCTGATTCACATGCTGATAGCATTTGTGGACGGGGAGGGGGTGGCGACCTAGTCTGTACTACAAAAAGGAGGCATGTCACGTCTGTTTTATGGGAGTGCCGAGGAAGCAAAGAAGAAAGAAGCAAAGAAGAAAAGTGAAAGTGATTTTAGCTGTTTTTGTGGGGGGTTTTCCAAAAATCCCCCAGATCCAAAACCAAAACCAGACCAAAACCAGAAAGGGTGGTTTTTGCAAGACCAATCCAGATCCAAACCACGAGCGAGGATTCAGATCCAAAACACAAAAAGTGCCCGCCGCACATCTCTAATATTGAGTAATTTAATCCTTATATGATGCTGAAGATAGTGGGACTGATTTATACTTGTACGCAAATTTGATGGTTTGCATACAAATCCAGTTGTGGGGATGCACATGTGCAGAATGGGTCCCGTGTCCTCCCACATACTGCCGTCTAAGATCTAGCCTGATTCACATGCTGATAGCATTTGTGGACGGGGAGGGGGTGGCGACCTAGTCTGTACTACAAAAAGGAGGCATGTCACGTCTGTTTTATGGGAGTGCCGAGGACAATGTCTGCATCTGCGGACGCAGATTTAATGACCTCAGCTGTGGATATGAGTTGGCCATTCTGATCAACCTGAACGTTACTCAGATGACCGATGGTCCCGCAGAGTGATCAGATGCTGCAACCTCTGATGCAGCAGCTGATCACAGATTGGCTGTGCAATACCACACAACTATGAATTCAGCCCACTATACGTTCATAATGTCAACATTCAGATTCTTGACATGAGAATGTTGACATGATCTGAATTTTAACATTGACACAATGTTGACATTATGGGGGGAGGCCGGACAGCACACCCTAATTCTAAACATAATAAGAGGTGGCAACATGCTGAGACTTGTAGTGCTGCAGAGAGAAAAAGAGACAATGCAGGTGCAGACTCTATGTACTAAGAACACTGCTAATCAGAACAATTATAATAAACTCTGCAATTTAACATGGAGTCAAATTGAGGGTCTTAGTATAATTTTGTACAAAAATATGGGCCACCTACCATGACCAGAAGGTATAGTTTTTTTAGAAATTGAGATGTTGCCCATTGCAACCAATCAGATTCCACTTAACATTCATCTAACTGCTTCTAGAATATAATACCTATAATCTGATTGGTTGCTATGGGCAATATCTCCACTTCTAAAAAAAACTCACACCTTAGTAAATATATCCCCAGGTGACCTCATCAGGTAGGTCTCTAACATTCCTAAGGTTTAAGTCCAGAGCCAGGACAACCCAACCACCCGAAGGCATCACAGTTGTAAGAAGCGGCAGTTTAAGTGTAAAAAAGTGTGACTTTAATAAAACGTAGTGGTAGAAGTATTACATATGTGAGATGTAGTAATTAAGGTGTTAAAAAGTGTTGCATAAGTAAAAAACATTTTGGGGTCATCACTTAAATGTCACAATTTCTACACTCCCCAGGGGATGTAGAAATTGTGACATTCATCAAGCTCTGGAAAAACATTTTTTTCGGAGTTTGATCATGAAACTGTTCGCCTGAGATGGCGAACTGCCCCCAAATCTCTGCACAAGCTGCCATTTACACAGCAGCTTTTGCAGCAGTGGGGAGGGTGGAATCGGCTGCAGCCTGATCGGGGGGAAAGAGGGGGGCCTCAATTGCAGTGTATTCTCTGCAGCCAGGCAGCCCCTGGTAATAATGACATGGTGGTGGGGGTGACAATAAGAGAAGCCGGCACTGGCGGTGGGGTGGTGCTCGTGTCTGCATACCTCCCAACATGACCCTGTCCAGGAGGGACACAATGCTCTGCTCCTGGACTTTTATCTTAATCTATGATTGCCGGCACCTGTGTTGAACACGTTAATAGATAAGTAAGCTGTTTCAGCACAGGTGATGGCAATCATATATTAACAGGGAAGTCCAGGAGTAGAGCATTCTGTCCCTCCTGGAGAGGGTCATGTTGGGAGGTATGTGTCTGCAGTCCCAGTAATCAGTGTCGGACTGGGGCATGAAGGGCCCACCGGGGGAATGCAGTAATAGGGGCCCATACTTGAGGGTGTGGCCAGCCTACAAAGGGGGTGTGACCAGTCTCCACAGAAGCTTGAAATACACAATAGACTTGTGCATTGTAATGCAACATATCCGCTATGTATAATACAAGTGCACAGTCTGGAACCTGATCCCTAGAGTAAGCAGTGGGGCCCACCGGTGGTTTCCCCTGTACCCCTGTGGTCCAGTCCGACCCTGCCAGTAATAGTTTCATTCTGCAGTCGTAGAGACACAGATGCCAGCGGGGTGTGGGGTGTGCATCCCCGACTAGTACACAAGGTGTCAGCGCAGTGGGGTGTGTGTGTGTGAAATAAGAGGTACCAGTGTGGGGGGGGGGGAGTTGCGGTCGCGACTGGGACTCAAGATGTCGGCAGGGGGTATGTGCGGCCAAGTCCGGGACGCAGACCCTAAAGTGCTGGCTGGGGGGGGGTGCGGATGGGAAGTGAGAGGTACCATCGAGGGGTTGTGGCATCTCTGAATGTCGACATTTGATATGTTGACTCCCATCCATATCTACATTCTGAATGTTGACATTCCGGTGTCAACATTCGGAATGTCAGTATTCTTTTTTTTTTTTTTTTTTTTAAACATAATTTTTATTAGTGGGATCACCAAAACCAACAGGAACCAACAAATAGTAGTTACAACATAGTATATGAGAAATACAGCTTAACAGTTGGTACATATAGAGAAGACTAAAAAAGAAACAAGAATGATACATTTTTGACCCATAAACCGGGTAATATAAGACAAAAAGAATGGCAGTTAGTAAAGAGACTAACTGACTGAGATTGAAAAGTAAAATAGAAGAAGGTAGAGAAGAGAAGAGAGAGAGATATAGAGAGACAGAAAAGGGTAGGTTAGGATCCCCGGGGGGGTACCATCAGGTATAGCACATGGCATTACTAGTTGAAAGGCGAGGGAGCATGTTGGGTAGTCAACCATGGACTCCAAATATTATCAAATGGCTTAGAAGAGCAGTTTATGATACTAGTCATGTAGTCCATACGGTAAACGTACTAAATGCGGGTGAATATAGATTGCATAGAGGGTGGAGCGGGATTTTTCCAGTCTGCGGCCAATTGACACATCAAGGCAGAGACTATATGACGTACTGTAACAATTTATTTTGAAATTTCGTCAGCATTGGCAAGTTTAAGGGGAGAAGAAAATATTTAGGGTCGTAAGGAATAGAAATCTGCAATAAGCTAGAAATAAGATTAATCACATCTTTCCATATATTTGCTATTTTAGGGCATGACCACCATATATGAAGGAAAGAGCCCTCTGCGCCACATCCTCTCCAACATCTATCCGATGTATCCGGGTACATTCTGCTTAAATGGGATGGTACATTAAACCATCTATATAATAGTTTATAAACATTCTCCTTAATTCGAATGCATATGGAGCTAGAAGCTGCGTTATCCAATATCTCAGACCATTCCTCGTCATCTAAAGTTGAACCCAGATCCAGTTCCCATGCTCTTTCATGAGGATCACGTCGAGAGGATGGTTCCCCATTGAGAGTGGTATATAAGAGGTAAATTAAGCCATTGGTAGAGTGACGTCTGAGACACACTGCCTTGAACGTAGTCAGAGGCCTGCTAGAGAGGACGTGGCTCATCGAGGAATGAAAGTGCCTAAGTTGTAAAAATTGATAAAAATATCTGGAGGGGATATCCGTATCTTCCAGAATCTTGGAAAATTGAGGAAAGATAGAATCTCTGGTGATATCATTCAGGAATAAGATACCTCTGTCCTGCCAAGGGGCAAATGATGGCTTGTGTGTACCAGGGGGAAATGCAGGGTTGTACAATATTGGGATGATGGGGGCCGGGGCCAGGCTAAATTTCCTATTGGCAAAGTCCCATATCGTTAGTGAGCGGGAGACTATTGGGTGGGAAGACACATTTCGAGGGTGGCAGGATTTAGGGAGCCAAAGAAGAGAGGAGAGAGTAGAGAGACCTAGGACAACAGCTTCTATAGATACCCAGACCCTCCGTGACTCGGAGTTGCACCATTGTACACATTGTGAAAGCTGCGTAGCTAAATAATAACTTTTAAAGTCTGTAATGCCCAAACCGCCACTACAGGTGGGGCACTGTAATAGTTTCAGTCGGACTCGGGGCCGCTTGTTTGCCCATATAAATTGTGACGTGTGAAACTGTAAGAATTTAAAGGCAGATGGAGGGATAAATATTGGTAGTGTTTGAAATAGGTATAGTATCCGAGGGAGCACGTTCATCTTCACTGAATTCACCCTACCTATCCAGGAGATAAAGAGGTAAGACCAATAAGACAAATCTGATTTAATTCGTTCTAAAATTCTAGGGAAACTAGTTTGGTAAAGTTGATGGTGACAATGTGTTAAAAAAATGCCTAGGTATTTAATTTTTTGTTTGTGCCATTGGAATGGAAAGGAATTTTCCAAAATGAGCCTAATCGGGCCTGGGATGTAAAAATTCAATACTTCAGTCTTACTCGCGTTAATTTTATAACCTGAATGTTTGGAGTAGAGATCAATTTCAGAAAGGAGCGGTTGCAATGACTGAGTCGGGGATCCTAGGGATAATAGAACATTATCAGCATACAAGGCAATTTTATGTTCAGAAGGGCCCACCTGCACCCCGGCTATTCTCCTATTAGTACGGATCCTAGCTGCCAGCGGTTCCATAACTAAAGCAAACAGCAAGGGGGAGAGCGGGCATCCTTGTCTGGTGCCATTAGTGATTCCGAAAGCAGAGGAGATGAGGTGATTGACTGAAACTGTGGCAGTAGGGGATCTATAAAGCGTCGAGTCACCTTCCAAAAATTTGCCAGAGAAGCCCATACTTATGAGCACCGAGAAAGCGAAGGACCAGGATATCCTGTCAAAAGCCTTCTCAGCATCCAGTGCTAGTAACAATGATGGTAGCTTTTGTTTATGAATAGAATAAATCAAATATATGGCTCTCCTGGTATTATCGGAGGCCTGACGGCCAGAGATGAAGCTCACATGGTCTGAGGGTATCAACTGTGAGTAGGGGAGCTAAGCGATTGGCCAAAATGTTTGCATAGATCTTAAGATCAACATTCGGTAGTGAGATCAGGCGATAATTGGAATACAGTGTGGGATCTCTCTCTGGTTTCGGAATCACAACGATGTCGGCTTGCACAGTTGCCGATGCAAACGATGTTCCCTCCAGAACATTATTAAAAAGTGTAACCCACTGGTTAACTAATCCTAGAGAGAGGATGGACAACAGATCTAAGGGGAGAAGAGAGTTGGAGGATAAGGAAAATAGTGTGGAAGCAGAGGAAGGTCAGGGATGTAACTATAAGGAACAAGAAGAAATCTTTGAAAAAGAGATTGGACCCGAACATACTATTGATGGTCAACATGCTGGCTCTCTATCCCATGTGGGTCCAGAAATTAATTTTAATGATTCTTCGGGAGAAGATTGGAAGTTATTAGATGAAGAAAGTAATGATATAACGGGAGAGTTAGGAGATTATCCGTTCTGTAGTAATGATGGAGGGGAAATGGGTAATATAAATAGACCCAAAAGACATAGACAACCCCCCCTCATGATTACTTATGACCAGTTGGGGACTCCAGAGATTATCCCCTGAGTAATCTCTCATTATAATATTGAATCTTACTGGCCCTATATATATGTTGGTGATCCCATGGTTTGAGTTAAATGGAATCACCAGGGGGATAGTGTAACCCACTGGTTAACTAATAATAAAATATGTATAAAAATGTAATAAATAGATGTGTATATTATATATATATATAGGACTAATAGGTATATGTAGCTTGAACTGTGAAAACGGACGTGTATATAATATAAATATATAGGACTGCTGTTTGGTTGTAGCAAGGACTGAGAAAATGCTTTTACGATGAGACTCGCGGGGGAGAACATGCTAGAAACCCCTCGTGCAGAAGAGGGAGAGACCGCGAGCACAAAGGGGAGAGGAAGCGGACAGCCGTTGGAAGGGTCGGAGGACCAACCGACTTCCACTACTGAGAAGAGAGGAGACAGAGAGGTAGCTCCGGAGGAAACCGGGACATGCCGGGAGACTAGCCGCGACTGTGAGAAGAAGACCGAGGAGTACTGAGGCAGTACAAGGCACCTGATTGCGGAGACAGTACTTTATGCCGGAGAGTAATCCCTCTAACCTGAATGCCGAGTCAGCGATGCGGAGCTCCGTGTGACCGCTGCAAGTAGCGGGGTGCGTCATAGGTGAGCGGGGCCGAGGGCAGAGAGGGACAGAGCTCGGAGACAGAGGCTGAAGGACGGACCAGGAAAAGCCGCATAACACAAGAGGAGGAGTCGGGGGAGTGACTACGCACTAGATGAGGTGGGATTGCAACATACACCCATCAATCACACCTCACTCCAATAGCTTTTCCTCCCATTAAATTATACGACATAGCTGTTTATGGAAGGATCGCCGGCTCCCTCTAGTGGGAAGTCTGTATAAAATCCAATTTAACATACAGAAACAGCTGTAATAAGCTTGATAGACTGTAATATATTCTCTATGGTTAACACATAAGAGAAATTGAGAGAAGTGTTGAGTCAGGACTGATTATATAAAAGGGGGTCAATTAACCCTATGGAAATAGTACTAAATCAGCGATTCAGAAGTAATTAAAGAAAACAAAGAGAGGGGACTGCTTTAAAAGTCTGAATTATTACTAACAAATATAACGACAGGCTACTCTACTTCCAAATTGAGACCCACTATAATCCGGGAGTATTACTTGAGTATGCACAGTTTAATATTTCACTTAAGCTAAACTGATTTTGGGAAAATAGCTGAAGATTGAGACTTTAATATTCGTCGCAGCTATTGTAAACACATATATGGATTATAAACACAGTGGAATTGAGAGACGGTAGTAATACCGATTGAGAAATACCTACAGAGGAATTGACTATAAGGAAGAACCAGGGAATAGACAACTACTACATAGATCTACTGGAAGGTCTGTGATACAAAACCAGTTCACTACGATAGCTACACTCATTAATGTTAAGGGCCCCAACGAGCTCATCATTGACTTTAGAGTACCCGGGTCACTCTTAGGTTTTAAATGTCTATAATTTAAGATGTAACAAATACATTATTTAGTTGACTAACTTTAAATCTAGTCTTATTATAGATAATATTCAATGTCATTGTGAAAGTAATAAATGATGTTGATTAAAGTTATACTATAAAATTTACCTACTTACCATACATCCGGTTCCTGGTAGCAAGCTGAAAGGAGACTTGGATACTAAAAGAGAAAACAGGTAAAAGAATGTAAATTGTATATAATGGAATCCATATCTCGTATAGGTATTCATTGGGCTTACCCAAGCAAGCCTATATACATTGATATAAAGCTTGGGTGGAGGCACTACTATTGTAATCCATTCATAATAATATTCCAAATTAGGGTTACATAAATGGAGGCACTGCTGAGATCCCAGTGAGTCTTAGTAGAAATAATTACTTTAATCAGAAACAATGGAAGGATTAACTGTAGATGACATTTACCACTGGTGTCAGAGGAATGGGGTAAACCCCCGAAAGTGTATTGGAGTAGGAGGAGAGTTAGCGGAAACTTCGGATGACACTGTGTTAAGAAAAGTGAGTACCCTGTACGGTGTAATAAGACCAAATATAGTGGACAACTGGGATGACGAAGCAGGAAGGAAGATTGCTGTCTTGGTCGAAACGGATAAAGAATTGGACGTGAATTTGATGCCATTAATGATAATAGCTGATGAAGAAACAGGAAGAAGATGGTCCATAATTGGTCCTAATATCAGAGAAGAAAATACCACCAGTATACCCATTTCGGCCGTGATCTCGCCAGAGGGGCTAGGAGAAGCTAGTGGAAATGGACACACTGCTACAAATGTGAATGGCGGACAGTTCGAGACCATGGTAGATCGGGTGGTCTCCCAAATTGAGAGATGGCATTACGAAGGGAGTTATCGGAGGTTGAGGATCTTTTCTGGTATCGTACCCGTACTCACCGGAGAAGAACCTTATGAATCGTGGAAAGAAGCTGCCTTTCAACCAGCAGAGGAATGGCAATGTCCTGATAAAAAAAAAGGGACAACGAGTGGTGGAGAGTCTACGAGGCCCTGCTATGGGGATAATACAAGCAGCCAGGAGAAGTAATCTAAATGCCACTCTGGAGACCTACTTCGAAGCCTTGGATTATGCGTACGGCACTATGGAAGACATAGGGGACCTGTTATCAAGATTACACCACACGTTCCAAGAGCCTAGTGAGAAACTGAGTGCTTATGTTATAAGAATAGATAAACTACTGTATAAGATAGTGGAGAAAAAAGGAATCACTCGAGACGAAGTAGATAAAAGTTGCATAAGACAGGTATTACGAGGTGCTTTAACAACTGATCCTGTAGCACAGAAGTTGAGGTGTTCTGAGAAAAAGGAACCACCACCCGGATTCAACGAGATATTAAAAGAAATAAAACAAGAAGAAGTACTGATTGAGATGAGGGAGAAGACGGTAAAGAAGGTTAAGGTAGTACAAACCGTGACTGAGACTTCCCCATTAGAGGAGCAAATATTAAAATTAATGGAAGAACAGAACAAGAGAATAGAGCAATTCATTGCTAATCAAAGCACCAACAACCTTTCCCAGAGTACTCCATCTAGTGATTCAACATGGGGTGGGGGAAGAAGGGGCACTTTCAATAGCAGGGGCTGTTTTAGGTGTGGGAGGATTGGCCATCGAGCCTTTGAGTGTAACCTGAATCGGAACTCGCCTCGGAGGTATGGTACACCTTCTCTTAACACCGACGGTGAAGATCAAGATCGGGGAAATGGACAAGGGAGGCCCGTGAATCCCCCACAGGTCTCCTAGAGGTTGGTCGCTGCGCGATGGGGAGTACATGGTGGAATGGAGTCCTGCCTGAGGGGCTGATGGGACCAGCTCCAATAATGGCTGCTAAAATAAACGGACACCACTGTAAGGTACTTGTCGATAGTGGTTCTCAAGTATCAATCATATTCGAAGACTGGTATAAGAAACACCTCGCTGATGTACCCCTACTGCCGTTATCTGGACTAGTGATATGGGGTTTGAGTGTGGAGAAATATCCATATTTAGGATATATAATAGCTAGTCTAGAAATTTATCAAGAGAAAGGGGAAGAGAAGCTGCAAATACCCCTAATAGCACTGGTGTGTCCAGAAGTCCTGGAGAGTAGGGGTGGTGAGCCCCATATGATCATAGGAACCAACACCAGGATTTACTCCCTTCTTATAGAATGGTTGGAAAAAGAGGAGAAGAGGACTGAGGTGCTGGCTAATTTATGTGAAGGTGTATCTGAAAGAGTTCAGAAGGAAAACAGTAGCTCATTTGAAGTATGTTTTGAGGGGAGTGAGATCAAACATGATGAAAAGTTGCTGTTAATCGCAGAATTGGAATCCCGAGGGCCGGTTTTCTCCACTGGGGAGTGGGATTTAGGAAGAGCAAAAGGGATGGAACATTGTATCCGACTCACGGATGATACACCCTTTCGAGAACGTTCTCGGAGAATAGCTCCGGCGGACTTTGAAGACGTTAGGAAACATCTGAAAGGTTTATTGGAAAACCAAGTAATTATGGAATCCAAGAGTCCGTACGCCTCCCCGATTGTGATAGCACGCAAGAAAAATGGAAACATCCGAATGTGCATTGACTATCGGACCCTGAACCATCGAACGGTGACCAATCAATACACGGTGCCTAGAATAGATGAGGTTTTAGATTGCCTACAAGGGAGTGTGTTGTTTTCAGTATTAGACTTGAGAAATGGGTATTATCAAATACCAATGCGGCCTGAGGACAGAGAAAAACGGCCTTTATATGCCCACTTGGATTCTTCGAGGTCCTACAAATGCCCCAAGGGGTGAAAGGAGCACCAGCTACCTTCCAACGTGCCATGGAAAAGATAATCGGAGATATGAATTACCGGGAAGTGATAGTATACTTAGACGACATTATAGTATTTGGAGCTACTCTCGACGAACATAATCGTCGACTTTTCAAAGTCCTAGATAGATTGATGGAAGGAGGTCTGAAACTGTCCGTAGACAAATGTCATTTATGTCAGTCAAAGGTTAAATACCTAGGACATATCGTCAGCATATATGGAGTGTCAACAGACCCAGAAAATGTACAAGCCGTGATGAACTGGCCTCGACCTACTAAACTGAAGGAGTTACGATCTTTCCCGGGATTTTGCGGATACTACCGTCGCTTTGTACCGAATTACTCTGCTCGGGCAAAACCTTTAACAGACTTGACTAAAGGATACCCCAATGTGAGGAAAGGCAAAACTCCAAAATCCACCCTGAAGGGGGATTATTATCAGCCCAATGATCCATTTGGGGAGCGATAGAATAACGAGTGTGAAACGGCATTTATAATGTTGAAAGAAAGTCTGACGCATGCACCCGTGTTAGCATATGCTGACCCCAGTCTACCATATGTCTTACAGATAGACGCGTCTACGAATGGACTAGGGGGAGTGTTATATCAACAACATTCTGATGGGCTAAGACCAGTATCATTTGCTAGTAGAGGTGTATCAGAGAGCGAGAAGAGATACCCAACCCACAAATTAGAATTCCTAGCATTAAAGTGGTGTGTAGTGGATAAGTTCCACGACTATTTGTATGGAGTGAAATTTGAAATACACACTGACAATAACCCATTGACTTATGTACAGACCACAGCAAAATTGGACGCAACTGGGCACCGTTGGTTAGCAGCACTGGCGCTCTATGATTTCTCCTTGAAATATCGGCCTGGAGTAAGTAATGTGGATGCCGACTCGCTCTCTAGAATACCCGGGCAATTAGCGGGAGAAACAGAAAATGAGGAGTGGATCGAAATACCAGCTGGGGAGGTCCAGGGAGTATGCCATAGTATGAGAGCAATTAGTATGACAGTAAGTGAAGCCGTAAGCACACTGGGTGCAACCGCGGAGGCCCTACCGTCTTATTGTTGGATTAGCCAGATGGAGTTGGAAGATCTGCCAAGAGTAAAGAGATATCAGCTTAGGAAAGAGCAACTACAGGATCCATGTATAAAATGGGTGATGCCAGGAACCATAACTAAGAAAGCTGGCAAGATGACAGCTGAGTTGGCTTTAGAAATCCAGCTTTTAAAGAAACAAACAAAAAACTTAGTTATGAGGAGGGGTATACTCTACCGATGCACTCAACTACCAGATGGTAGAAAAAGGTATCAACTTGTATTGCCCAGAAAGCACCGTATTAGAAGCATGCAAGCTTTACATGATCAACATGGACACTTGGGATTTGAAAAGACTTTAAAGCTAGTAACTGATAGGTTTTATTGGCCAAATCTATCCAAAGAAGTTGAACAGTATTGTAAAAGTTGTGGGAAATGTATAGTAAGGAAAACCTTACCTAATCGAGTGGCCCCTTTAGTAAACATTAAAAGCAATGGTCCCTTGGATTTAGTATGCATGGACTTTCTAACCCTGGAAATAGATCAAGGGAAAAAGTGTAATATTTTAGTAGTAACAGACCATTTTACAAGATATGCACAAGCTTACATAACACCAAATCAGAAGGCTTCCACAGTAGCAAACACCCTTTGGAGCAAATTCTTTATTCATTATGGGCTTCCCAATCGATTACACTCAGATCAAGGTAAAGATTTTGAGAGTAACCTGATCAAAGAACTTTGTATGATGTGTGGAATTCAAAAATCTAGAACTACGCCATATCATCCCCAAGGTGACCCACAACCGGAACGCTTCAATAGAACACTACTGAATATGTTGGGAACCCTGAGTCCTTTGAACAAACATCATTGGAGACGTTATATTGACCAGCTGATACATGCTTATAACTGCACACAGAATGAGGCTACCGGATACTCACCTTATTATCTGATGTTTGGGAGAGAGGCTAAGTACCGATAGATGTAAGTCTAGGGGTCTCGTCCGGTGAAAGTTCCTATAAATCTCATGTGAAATATGTCGAAAAATTGAGGGAAGAATTGGCTACTGCTTATCAATTAGCAGAACGGGCGGCTCGCCAGAGCGGGGAAAAGAATAAGGTCTATTACGATCGGAAGGTGCGAGACCAGGTGTTATCCCCCGGAGACAGAGTATTGCTGAGACAATTGGGGATGCCAAAAAAATTCAAAATTGCCAACAGATGGAGGGAAGAACCCTATATCATAATGGAAAAACTTAAAGACCTACCTGTATACCGAATACAATCAGAAAATGGGAAAGGAGCTATATTAACTCATCACAGGCAGAACCTACTTCATATAGGTAGGGAAGTTATACTGGGAGATGAGGAAGAAATTAATGAAGGTACAGATACAAATCATAGAGAGAGGATGGACAACAGATCTAAAGGGAGAAGAGAGTTGGAGGATAAGGAAAATAGTGTGGAAGCAGAGGAAGGTCAGGGATGTAACTATAAGGAACAAGACGAAATCTTTGAAAAAGAGATTGGACCCGAACATACTATTGATGGTCAACATGCTGGCTCTCTATCCCATGTGGGTCCAGAAATTAATTTTAATGATTCTTCGGGAGAAGATTGGAAGTTATTAGATGAAGAAAGTAATGATATACCGGGAGAGTTAGGAGATTATCCGTTCTGTAGTAATGATGGAGGGGAAATGGGTAATATAAATAGACCCAAAAGACATAGACAACCACCCCTCATGATTACTTATGACCAGCTGGGGACTCCAGAGATTATCCCCTGAGTAATCTCTCATTATAATATTGAATCTTACTGGCCCTATATATATGTTGGTGATCCCATGGTTTGAGTTAAATGGAATCACCAGGGGGAGAGTGTAACCCACTGGTTAACTAATAATAAAATATGTATAAAAATGTAATAAATAGATGTGTATATGATATATATATATAGGACTAATAGGTATATGTAGCTTGAACTGTGAAAACGGACGTGTATATAATATAAATATATAGGACTACTGTTTGGTTGTAGCAAGGACTGAGAAAATGCTTTTACGATGAGACTCGCGGGGGAGAACATGCTAGAAACCCCTCGTGCAGAAGAGGGAGAGACCGCGAGCACAAAAAGGAGAGGAAGCGGACAGCCGTTGGAAGGGACGGAGGACCAACCGACTTCCACTACTGAGGAGAGAGGAGACAGAGAGGTAGCTCCGGAGGAAACCGGGACATGCCGGGAGACTAGCCGCGACTGTGAGAAGGAGAAGACCGAGGAGTGCTGAGGCAGTACAAGGCACCTGATTGCGGAGACAGTACTTTATGCCGGAGAGTAATCCCTCTAACCTGAATGCCGAGTCAGCGATGCGGAGCTCCGTGTGACCGCTGCAAGTAGCGGGGTGCGTCATAGGTGAGCGGGGCCGAGGGCAGAGAGGGACAGAGCTCGGAGACAGAGGCTGAAGGACGGACCAGGAAAAGCCGCATAACACAAGAGGAGGGGTCGGGGGAGTTACTACGCACTAGATGAGGTGGGATTGCAACATACACCCATCAGTCACACCTCACTCCAATAGCTTTTCCTCCCATTAAATTATACGACATAGCTGTTTATGGAAGGATCGCCGGCTCCCCTAGTGGGAAGTCTGTATAAAATCCAATTTAACATACAGAAACAGCTGTAATAAGCTTGATAGACTGTAATATATTCTCTATGGTTAACATATAAGAGAAATTGAGAGAAGTGTTGAGTCAGGACTGATTATATAAAAGGGGGTCAATTAACCCTATGGAAATAGTACTAAATCAGCGATTCAGAAGTAATTAAAGAAAACAAAGAGAGGGGACTGCTTTAAAAGTCTGAATTATTACTAACAAATATAACGACAGGCTACTCTACTTCCAAATTGAGACCCACTATAATCCGGGAGTATTACTTGAGTATGCACAGTTTAATATTTCACTTAAGCTAAACTGATTTTGGGAAAATAGCTGAAGATTGAGACTTTAATATTCGTCGCAGCTATCGGAAACACATATATGGATTATAAACACAGTGGAATTGAGAGACGGTAGTAATACTGATTGAGAAATACCTACAGAGGAATTGACTATAAAGAAGAACCAGGGAATAGACAACTACTACATAGATCTACTGGAAGGTCTGTGATACAAAACCAGTTCACTACGATAGCTACACTCATTAATGTTAAGGGCCCCAACGAGCTCATCATTGACTTTAAAGTACCCGGGTCACTCTTAGGTTTTAAATGTCTATAATTTAAGATGTAATAAATACATTATTTAGTTGACTAACTTTAAATCTAGTCTTATTATAGATAATATTCAATGTCATTGTGAAAGTAATAAATGATGTTGATTAAAGTTATACTATAAAATTTACCTACTTACCATACATCTGGTTCCTGGTAGCAAGCTGAAAGGAGACTTGGATACTAAAAGAGAAAACAGGTAAAAGAATGTAAATTGTATATAATTGAATCCATATCTCGTATAGGTATTCATTGGGCTTACCCAAGCAAGCCTATATACATTGATATAAAGCTTAGGTGGAGGCACTACTATTGTAATCCATTCATATTAATATTCCAAATTAGGGTTACAAAAGCGAAGTGAGATAAGGGGCTAATTCTGTAATGAACATTTTGTAATATTGAGCGGTGAAGCCATCTGGGCCAGGCGCAGCTGACGACCGCATAGAGTAGAGCAGCATCCGTCTCTTCCAACGAGATAGTCTCATTGAGAAGAGAGATCTGCCGCTCCGTCAGATACGGTAAGGGGGTGTCCAATAGATACGAACATACTACCTCTGGACCGTCAGAGGAAAGAGGAGGGGCGGGGAGATTATACAAGGAGCTATAAAAGCTTAGAAATTCCTCTACCATCAGTTTAGGGTCATAAGTGATTGTATTTAATGTATTGGAGTGCAGTTTTTCTGTCATACCAGTAGCTCGCTTACTTCTCAGCTTATTGGCTAAGAGACTGTCTGTTTTATCCGCCTTCTCATAGAATTTTTGACGGAGCTTCTGTAGTATAGCTGCTGCTCGTCGCGACAAAAGAGCATTTAACTGGCCTTTGAGGTTATCTATCCGAGACAGTAGAGAGTCACATGGGGCATTTTTATGTTGGGTTAAGAGTGCAGAAATATGAGATTCCAATGAGGAAAATTCCTGTGCTGCTTTCTTACGCATGGCCGAGGCCTTAGATATAAAATGATCACGAATAGTGGTTTTGTGTGCTTCCCAAACAAGAGTAGGAGAGACTTTTGGGGAGATATTCTCCACAAAAAAAAATATTTAGGGCTGAGCTGGTGTCTGAAAGAGTGGAGGGATGCGTAAGGAGGGTGTCATCTAGACGCCATTTGCACACCATATGAGGGGTTCTGTAGAGTCCTAACAGGATATACACCCCAGCATGGTCCGTCCAGGAACAAGGAATGATGCCTGCATCAGAAATCAATGTCGTGAGTGATTGAGAGACATGGATCATATCTATTCAAGAGTAATGCTGGTGAGGTGCGGAGAAGAGGGTATAGTCCCTACCAGTGGAATGTTTAAGACACCAGGTGTCACGTAGATTAAGCCGTGTGAGGGAAGATGTTAAAGTGAGAGAGGCTTCAGTTGGGGATGCGTCTTTCTTATTTTTCGGGGGGTTGGATTTATCCAAGAGGGGATCTAACACCGTATTAAAGTCCCCACCTAGAATGATATGGCCCTGCGCTACTCTATTAATTCGTAGAAAAAGTGCGTGGAAAAAACAGGATTGGTCTTGATTAGGGGCGTACACTCACACCAGTGTGAGGACTTCTGTGCGGAGCGTGCCAATCACTATGATATATCTGCCTTCAGGGTCAGCTATGGTAGTAATATGCACAAATGGAATGTTACGATGAATCAGTATAGCAACCCCCCGTTTCTTACAGTCAGCAGAAACAAAAAAGGTTTGGGTAAACTGCTTACCTAAGAGTCTAGAATGTGTACCGGTGAAGTGGGCCTCCTGAAGGAAGACTGCATCAGCCTTTTCTCTCCGACAGGCGGATAACATCACTATACATTTCTTTGGAGAATTAAGCCCGTTAACATTCACAGAAAACAATTTAAGCGCCATGTGACACCAAGGAATGGTAAAGAATCAATAGAAGAAACCCACCCCAGGGAAGAAAAGAAAAGAAAAGAAAGAAAAAAAAGGAACCGCAAGAGACAAGAAGCAGAGATGCAGAAAAATAGAAAGTGATAGAGAACCCATACGGGAAAAAAACATGAGACAGAGTGTCCCATTCAAGGACCGCTGCACAGATAATAAACATTATACTCTAAATGACAAATAAAGGTAGCACGGGGGTAGCGAGGATAAACAAAATCTAAGCAGGAGAAGCAGGTCCTCCCACCCCGCAATAGTGGAATCGGCAATGGGCGAAAATTCATTTATATAACCCAAACACGAGAAGAAAAGCGTACTGTGTCGTGTACAAAAAAAAAGGGGGGGGGGTGGAGGGGTGGGGGGGGGGAATAAAGTAAAATAGGGAGGGGAACAAAGGCAAAAGAAGGGGGAGGGAAGGAGAAAGAATTGGGAGGTCAAAGGAAAAGAAGGCGAGTAAGGCAGGCTCAGCGTTATAACATAAAGCTAAGCATAACTTATAACAAACATTAAAGCCTGGTAGGCAATATCAGAACCAATAACCATATGCCTAAAGAAAAGAAGAAGGAGACCAGAGTCTCCACCTGTCAGCATAGAACATGGTACAGGGAGATATATCCCTAAAACAGTGAGAACTTTCTGATTAGATCTAAGAGTGTCTGTTGAGATCAAGGGGGGTCATTGGTGCCATTGCGATGGCGAGTTACCCTTGTCCATTCAGGAGGCGGACTCTGGGGGCGTTTTGGCCCAGAGGAGGAGGCGCTCTCACCAGCAGGCAACGGTATAGGGAGGAGATCAAGTTTAGCCAACAAATCCTGACCCTGAATCAAAGTTTTAACTGAGTGAGTGGAGTTGTTAGCTGTAACCTGTAGCATAAAAGGAAATCCCCATCTATAGCGTATTTGATGCTGACGTAGTATCCTAGTAACAGGCTGGAGATCTCGTCGTTTTTGAATGGTAGAGGGGGCCAAATCCTGAAAAACCTGCAGTTGCATATCTCGGAAATCAATCACTGGGGAGTTTCGAACCGACATTAGGATTCGTTCTTTTGAGCAAAAATAATGTAGACGAACTAAAACATCCCTGGGCGGTTGTGTCGGAGCAGGTTTCGTCCGGAGCGCTCTGTGAGCTCTATCACAAAGACAATCGCCATCTGAAAGATCAGGCAATACGTGTTGAAAAAAGTCTTTCAAAAAGGATGGTAGAGCGGAGCTAAGAATTGATTCCGCCACATTGCGTATGCGCAAATTATTGCGACTGGAGCGACTCTCCTGATCTTCTTGACGTTCTTTGAGATCCTCCATCTCATCATGGAGTCTAGAGAGTTCCGAGTCAAGATGTTGCTGAGAGCGACAGAGGTCGTCCGTCTTAGATTGAAGAGCGTCAGTACGATTACCAAGGGCCGTAAGATCAGACTTGAAGTCGGCAATAGCTGTGGAGAGTTCATATTTAAAGGCAGATTGAACCCCTTGAAGTAAACTGGTCATAACAGCTTGGATCTGCGGGTCTATACCCACCTCTGAAGAACAAGGGGACGAAGGGGAGTCCATAAGCAAAGCAGGAGGTAAAGGGCCCTTAGACTTTGAGCCCCAAAAAATTGTGGGGGCCTGGGTGTTTCTATTATTTTTTTGCGCCATTACGGAGGATCAGTAAGACATGTGGGGAATCACAAACGTAAAAGAAGACACAGACGTTGCTTATGAGAAGTATGTTAAGTAAAAAAGGGAAAGGTATAAATAAACCTATTATGGTCCAGGTAGGACAAATTACGCTGCTAGGCCAGCATTCTGGGTAGGAGGCAGTGCCCTAAGGTGGCACTCGTATCAGAAAAAGGACTTTATGGGCACTCTATTGATATCAAATGCAGCTGAAGGTGCATGAATCCGAAACGCGAGTATAAAGCGGTATATTCTAGCAGAAACACGCATTAACTGCAGAGGTTGTAAGAGCTTCCCTTGCAGTAGCCTCCATGTCCGTAGTAAGCACAGTGCGGGCGGCTGTAGTGTTGCCCCTGAGCCTGTCTCACTACTGGCTAGGTGGAGCAAAAGTCAGGCAGCAGTAGAGGGAAAAACAGATATCTATGACCCCACTGTTATCTCTTCAGGGCAGTCAACAATTAGACAGCAGGGAGCCAGCAGCTGCAGTGTGATTCCAGAGCTGGGCTCCTCTCGGGGTGGCTGACAGTCAGTGGGTTATGCTAGGAGCTAGCAGCTGCAATAAGACCCTGAAGGCTGTCACCACGCAGAACGGCCATCAGGCATTGTAAAGCACCATGAGCCAGCGGCAACTATGCGGCTCCGGCACTCATCTCCCCGCCCGCTGAGGAAAGCAGGGACCAGGCAGCGCTGGAGAGGACACTGCTCCAGTATCTAGCGTGCAGTGCTGAGATGACCTTGGCACCAGCAGTGATCATATCCCTCCAACAGACCTGCGGGCTCCGACCGGGCTGCATCCTCTCACGTGACGCTGCGGGATCCTGTGGCTCCGTCCTCCCACACAATGATGGCCGCTGCACTCACGGACACCTGGGGCTCCAGAGAAGGAATCACAGGACCTCGGTCCGCTCCGATCTGCAGCGCTTCTCCACTGTAGGGCGCAGTCTCAGCAAGAAGTCCACGGTTTCCAAGTGGAATGGAGGACCTCGTCGGCGGCGTCCGTGGCAGCAGCACTTCCGGGAACAGGTAATCGAGGTCCCGGCTCGGTGCTGGTGAACAGGCCGCAACCTGCAGGAGCCAGTAAACCGGCTCCCCGATTCCGCAGCCGGAGTCCACCAACACCAGGGAGGCCCATGTTCACAAGCCCAGCTGTGGGAGCCACAAAGTAGGGACATTAAATGGCAAAAAAAGGGGGGATTTAGAAGCCTGATCTCAGGAGCACGCTGAGATTGCTTCCTACCCATTCAGCCTCCAGGCCACGCCCCCCGGAATGTCAATATTCAATAATAATAATAAAAGGAGGGTGTTTACTTTAAATCTATATGGCCGTTTCATGTGAGAGAGCTGGGAAAAGTAAAATTACTAAATGAATAACATGATGTCACTCATTTAGAGACTTACTGTATGTATAGTTGGGCGCATTTGGTCCCCTGGGCTGGACAAAAGTGTTCATGTTCCTGAAAAGGGCATATACTGTACGCTCTACTCCTTAACTGATATAGCATAAATCAGACAACGAAGGAAAAGCGGGGAGTGCACTGGTATCGGTCAGCACAATTAGCATATTGGATAACATTACTGCCTCATAGCACTGAATTCTTGGGCTTAATTCCCACCACAATGCCAACTGTGTGGAGAATATACTGGTAGATTTATTAGCTCCAGTAAATAAATATATTTGAATATACAGTATGTAGACTAAAATGTCACTTTTACATATACATTAAAGCATACTCAAAGAAATACAGATGTAGCCAGGCTCATTGTTGCTACGATGCATACGCACGTGCATAAACATTGCGGCAATGACTAGCTGCGCCCAGGGTCGGACTGGGCCCCTCATGCCCCAGTCCGACACTGGCTGCGCCTATTCAGGCCCTGATCCAGCAATTCAATACAGTATGTATGGATCGCAGGTGCGACTACGATGCATACGGCTTGCGTGCACATCTTGTCAAACGAGGCGCGTCCATACCTAGGCAAAGCTACGATGAGCGTGGCTACATCTGTACTGTAAACAGCAAAATAACGTTTCTAATAAATAAGTAGGTGAATAGAGTAAAAATAAGGATAGTTTAAAGACCCTAATGCTAGCACCAGTTTTATACACTATGGGCCTAATTCTGAGTTGATCGCAGCAGCAAATTTCTTAGCAGTTGGTCAAAACCATGGCCCTCATTCCGAGTTGTTCGCTATTTTTTTCGTTCGCACAAGGTATGTACAAAATTGCGAACATGTTGCAAAATAGCGAATATCGGCCTCCAACGTATTTTTGCTAATTCGTCCGCAGTATAACACAAAGTGGGCGTACGCCAAATGACATCGCAGCAATGCGAAGCCATCGCATTAACACAAACCGCAACGTAAAAATACTAAGTTTTCGTAGATTTACACATTCTTCTGAAAAGTGCACACTTTTGCGGAAAAACACACAACAATGGTTTTTTTTTTCTATTAAGTGAAATTACACCTTTCAGTTTAAAGTCCACAAGCCCTCCTCAATTACGAATCCAATTAGTGTAATGAATGACAATGGTCCTGACCAATTAAGTCTTCAAAGAATACCAGAAGAACACTTTGTAGGCATAATTGGCCATAAACATTGATCTGGAAAAATTACAAATATAGATATGGGAAATGTGCCTGGTCTAATGCAAATGTTTGAAGTATTGTGTAGATGTGTAGTGTGTGAATAAATGTGTTTACATGTATTTATAATCCATAACCTCCTAATGGTTTAAAAAAAAAAAAAAATTTGTTGGTGTATTTTTATGAAATTATTCTTAAGTAAGATGTGTGAACTGCTTTAGGTCACCAATTTCTCCACACCAATGTGCTGTTCCTTTATAGCATAAATAAACCCAACACCCGCTTAACTTCAACAATTTTTTTTTTTGTTTTGTTTTTTGTTTGTTTGTTTTTTCTGAAATTAAAATGTGATCAAAATAAAAATTATAAACTTAAAAAAATTCTCAATTGCCTCAATATCAGCAATTACTGCCCTTAAATTGCCTTTTAGGCGTTGTAAAAGTGCAGGCAAACTGGTGGGATCTCCAACTGCAGCATCTGAAAAGAAGAGTCAAAGAAAGCATTACTAACTTACTCACATTACCTATTATACAAGCAAGGCACAAAGCACACTTTAATGCAGGCATGTCCAAACTGCGGCCCTCCAGCTGTTGTGAAACTACATATACCAGCATGCCTTGACACAGTTTGGGGGTCAGAGAATGCAAAAGCTGTGTCAGGGCATGCTGGGATGTGTAGTTTCTCAACAGCTGGAGGGCCGCAGTTTGGACAGGCCTGCTTTAATGGCAAAGTGACTACATCATGGCTGTTTTAAGGATAAATCAGTAGCAGAACAACACACAAGCCTGCTCAGCAATGTTTTTTTTAATTATTCTCTTTTTTTAAAGTGTACCACACCATGGGGTACATTTACTACTATGGGAGTTCTATTTAAGATGGGACGTTGACCATAGCAACCAATCAAATTCTACATATTATCTTGTATAAGGGGTCAAAAAAATTACAAGTATAATCTTATTGGTTGCTATGGGCAACATCCCATCTTAAAGAGAACTACCATCTTAGTAAATGTAACACCATGTTGGCATTCATTCACATCTGGAGTGAAGGCAACTTATCTTTTTTTGGGTTGGCCCTGCATCATCACACTGCATATCAACATCTTCAGAAGGACAACATATCCTAGCATGGCCACACTCCCTGAAAGCCTGCCTTACTACATAAGGTCAAACAGGTTTTGAAAAATCAAATAATCATTTTGTGAGTGTAACTTTCACAGCACAAATCATTGTGTCGTTAGGCTGGCTAACAAAGTGAAGCATGTGAGTTGAAAGTGCAAATATTATGAATACCCAGGCACAAGTGTAAAAGACCAACAACATACTAAACTCCACTCAGGTTTAACTGTTTCACTGACAACCTAGCACATATAAACCCTGTTGTCCTGGCAACACTGTCGACCTAATGAGTGTCGACCTAGAGTGGACAGACAAAACATTGCACACATAGACACTGTACATCTAATGATACTCACATAAATGTAAACGCAACATCTAGACCATGAAGAAGAACACAAACATTTTTCCTTGGGCCAAGATTGCCCACAGTACAACACTGCATGTTTTGTAATTGTAAGTGTAAGTAGGTAACCAATACATTTTAAATTTTAAAACACTTACTCACATCTGCCACATGCGGACTCCCCTGAATATCCGCAGGGGCTTCTTCAGCCCATTCACTGGGTGGGGAAGGCGGCTGGATGGGGGAAGGCGGCTGGATGTGGGAAGGAGGCTGGATGGGGGAAGGAGGAGCGATTGGGGACCTGCTTTCAGAGGGTGGGTCTGATTGAGAGGGGGAGGGGGTGGAGAGGGTGTTTGGGCAACAGAGGGGGCCAGAGAGGGGGTCTGGGAAAGAGAGGGGGAGGGGGGCTGAGAAGGGGACTGGGAAGGAGAAGGGGATTGGTCAACAGAAGGGGAGGGGGCCAGAGAAGGGGTCTGGGAAAGAGAGGGGCAGGGGGGCAGAGAAGGGGACTGGGAAGGAGAAGGGGATTGGGCAACAGAGGGGGAGGGGGCCAGAGAGGGGGTCTGGGAAAGAGAGGGGGAGGGGGGCAGAGAAGGGGACTGGGAAGGAGAAGGGGATTGGGCAACAGAAGGGGAGGGGGCCAGAGAGGGGGTCTGGGAAAGAGAGGGGGAGGGGGGCTGAGAAGGGGACTGGGAAGGAGAAGGGGATTGGGCAACAGAAGGGGAGGGGGCGAGAGAGGGGGTCTGGGAAAGAGAGGGGGAGGGGGGCTGAGAAGGGGACTGGGAAGGAGAAGGGGATTGGGCAACAGAAGGGGAGGGGGGTTGAGAAGGGGACTGGGAAGGAGAGGGGGATTGGGCATCAGAAGGGGAGGGGGGCTCAGAAGGTGACTGGTCGGGGCTCCCAGCAGCAGCTTGCCGTTGTGGTGGTCCTAGAATGACATATGTTATATTTAGGTTGTAGCATGACAAATTTTAACAACACCATTTTTCAATGACACTGTTCTGTCCCATGTTAAAGACACAGGGGTAACATTAATAGGTTTTTCTAATTTTTAAACTGGTGACGTTGGCCATAGCAACCAATCAGATTATACCTAACATTTATTAAGCTGCTTATAGAATGTAATAGATTGAATCTGATTGATTGCTATAGGCAACATCACCAGTTCTAAAAACCTCCCACCTTATTAAAATTACACCACTGAGCAAGTTATTGGGTTCAGGTGACAGCCTGTGAAGCAACTCTGTACAACAACATGCACTTTTTCAGAAGCACTTTGCTACACAGTCAGTACTGCTTGCCCTAACCACACACACTGTGTCATGTTTATTCTACAATAGTTCATTGTCAGTGTGCAAATTTTCACACTATCACTTAGTGAAAATATGCAAAGTTTTTGCTAATAATCTCAGTGTTATGTAATGTATTAAATTTACTGCGTCTACGTAATTCCCGAATTTGTTGGCGGAGTTCCGCCAACTGGTCCGGCGTCCGCCTGCGGAGGTCGCTCCACCGCCTCTCTAACTGTATGATGGCCCGCCTGCTGCGGAAGCGGGTCCTCAATAAGCAGCGGACCTCCGCGTAGGCCTCGCGCTTTACCCTATTTGGGACAAAGGGCCCTGCGAGGCCTACGCGGCGGTCCATCACTGCCACTAGGACGCGCAGCTTGCTGCATGTGTATGCTGCTGCGCGCATCATGGCAATGGCGTTTTCCATATATGGACTTATATTTATAGTTTGTGGTTGCATGTGATTGGTTGGAAATGTATGGTGTCATCTGTAATAAACTTTATTGATATGTGTACATTGATGTGCAGGACAGTTTGTATAGTTCTCATTGGCGGTGATTCGCACACGCGGACACACACACAAACACACACAAACACACATATTCAAATATGGCTTCAAATCATATACATATTAGTCTTCACATATATATTAAAAAAACATTTTAAAATAATTAAAAACCATTGGATACAACAATCTTACACAACATACATGAGAAGGAGAATATTGCATTAAAAAAATGTACTGAAACAATATAAAATACTCTCAAAACTCACTCAGAAATGTACTCACTCAGAAATGTCCACCGTGCTTCAGTAATTTTCCGCATACACCCACACACAGGCTGCATGCAGGGCATTCATATAGCCAGTGCAGCAATTACTGGACCAATTAGCATAATATACACCTGCACAGAATTCCGCACCGGAAAACGCAAGCAGCTATAAACAGCTGAACACTTGTGCATACACACATGCTACCAGCAACATGGCTACTCGTGAGCAGACGGCAGCAGAGATGGACGAGGTGCAGAAGCAGATGGCAGCTTTAGCACACAGAAGCTTAGCACTGCGGAGGCAGATGCTTGAGTTTGCCAATGCTGACTCTGAAATAGCAGGACCCAGTACTATACAAACTCCTTCTTCTGCTACCCTGGAGTTAGGAGTGAATCCCCTGCCAGACATAGCTAGTGGGGAAACTGAGGCTGATTCTGGACTAGCAGCTCAAACACAAACTACACAAGCAGCTAGTAAAGAGGAAGATGGTGATGAAGGTCAGGATGATAGCTCACAGGCTACTTCAAAAAAAAAGAAAGGACAGCCCGCCTTCACTAAGAGGGAGTTACGGATTTTGGTCACACAGGCCATGCAAAAAATACATCAAGGACCCAAAAACATGGGTGCTGCAACCAAAGACAGAATTTGGAGGGACATCACTAATTCTATTAATGAAGTCGGCTCAATAGTCCGCACCTCGCAGGAAGTTCGAAGACGGTAAGTGTGTTTTGCCAGTCCATTTTCTGTGCCAAGTATTAGTAAAAAGTATCTTAGATGTGATGTTGCCTATAGCAACCAAATGCATAGCATGTGTACTATATATTAAAGCAGGTTTTCAAAATTTAACACTACCTTGCCCCTATTTTTCACCACATATGTAGTTGGGCCGACTTCAAATCCCCGCCTGAAGGGCAAGAGGTCTGCGGAGTGGAATGCCTCGAGGGCAACAGGGGGAGGACCAGCTGCCACTGTGGAATACACAGATCTGGAGGAGATAGCGATGGACTGTGTGAGCTACGAGAAGGGGGTTGGGGTGTCTTATATGGACACGGACCTGCCTGAAATACTCCATGCACATGACTTGCCAGGTAAGTTTACACACATATTTTTTGATGTTTAAATTTTTTTGGATACAAAAGTCTCATATTATTTTCATCTACTCTTTTTCCACTCATTCTTCTATTTGCTTTGCACATAACACAGCACAGGGGGGTGAGCAGGTAGAGTCACAGGAGGGTTATGTGGCTGAGGCTGAGGTGGAGGGACCTAGTGTGTCTGGCAGTGTGGGACCACAAATACCACCCATCCAGATTCCAACTGCCCCCCCCCACCCAACCCTCTGCTATCCCGGAAATCCTGACTGAAATAGCCAGGTATGGTGAGAGCCTGAATGCTTTTCAGGACAGGATGCTCCGGGAGGTAAGCCAGATACCTGTCCGGCTCACTGAGCACAGAACCAGTGTGGAGCAAGGTGTAGCTCAACTCTGCCAAGGTCTGGCAGAGATCAGGCAGGGACAAGATCAACTCGCCTCCTCCTTCCATGAACTTGCCAATTCCATTTGGCAAGGGCTCCAGGACATCGCTGTCTCCCTTGCCCACAGTGGCAGAGAGCCAGCCACATCGGCTCCCTCCCCTCACCCTGCCCAGGAAGAACATCCCACTGGGCAGGGCACTCGAAGGTCGCTCCGCAGACCAAGCCAAGAAGAACATCATCAGGCGTGGGAAAAAAAGAGAAAGTGATGTCTCTCCAGATGGGCAGCACCCATGTTTTACATGTTGCCTCGATGTATTTTTTTATTTTGGCTTGTGTGGCCAGAAGGTAGAACTCCCTCAAAGTGAAAGGTTTTCTTTAAATTGTAGCCTGTGAGTTATTTGTGCCTACACCTGAGCCATCTTCCTCTTCCTAGCGTGCTGTGTATGTTTGTGTTTGTGTGTTTGTTCCGGAATCTACCTCAGTTCCCCTAAAAGTTTAGTCTGGCTGGGGGTTCACTTACTTAATTGAAAACATCATATTTTGTCAGAAGAAGGGGTTACCATAGTACTGGGTTCTGCTATGTGCATTTGCCCAATGCCATCTGCTTGCTGCTATGTCCATCTCTGTATGTGATGCTCATTTGTAGCCATGTTGTGTTGTTGGTTTTGAACTTTTTTTGAAGTAAAAAAAAATTACTTTACAATTGTTTGTGTGTTTTATTAAAGGTTATGCACTCATTAAAACTGTGCCCTGTAAACTTGAACATGGCATATTGACATTTGTGGAACAAGGGAACAATCAGAATATTAAGACAAACATTGCATAGTGTAATTTTAAATCTGTATGACTTGCACAACACTTAATTGACCATATTAAAAAAAAAAAAAACTTGGGTTACTAGGGGCAACATGCCATAGTATTAGATATGGACACATATTCCCAAAAAATAAAAAAATAAAAAACATATTAAGTCACATGAAATGTAGGCTGCCTTATGGTGCTCATGTTATTTGGTATGTACAAAGGAATATGTCTATGTTGAGAAGATTTAGCTGATGTAGTTTATAAGTATGTTTAGTCACATTTGAGATTATTAAACAAATAATTAAAACATGCATTTAACATCAGTTAATTTTTATTGGTACAAAAAATACAGTGCATTATTTGTGAGTGTGTCAGATTTGTTTGTGCTAACAATACAAATATGAAGTGGCCATATAATTGCTGTTTGTATTATTGTGTAAGAGCAGTGTTTTGCGAGTAAATGCTCAACAGGTGAATTCAGTTGCTAATTAATTGCTAATTAGAGCAGACACACACTTGTAACATTACTTCGCAAGTGCTGAGTAGCTGCAGACTCACTCTTCGGCTGCGTCAAGATAGCGAACATTTGTTATGTACTTTTAACATAGGATACGCATTTTTGCCCAAAACACGCCTACTGCTGGATGCATACTCCCACACTAGCCGCCCACTTTCACGCCCATTTCGTAGGATTGCGAAGCCGTGCCTCTGCCACGCCTCCATCACTCCCCGTTTTCGTTTGTGTATTACGAGCAGTTTTTCTTATAGTAATTCTGCACAAGTGTCGTATCGCTATCTTTGCGCATGTGTATTTCCGCTTTTGCGCATGCACAGTATGAGGTTTTCCTGCCGTTTGCGATGCGATGGTCCGCTGCGAACAACTCGGAATGAGGGCCCATGTGCACTGCAGGGGGGACAGATATAGCATGTGCAGAGAGAGTTAGATTTGGGTGGGGTGTATTCAAACTGAAATCTAAATTGCAGTGTAAAAATAAAGCAGCCAGTATTTACCCTGCACAGAAACAAAATAACCCACCCAAATCTTGGTCTCTCTGCACATGTTATATCTGCCCCCCCCCCCTGCAGTGCACATGGTTTTGCCCAACTGCTAACAAACTTGCTGCTGCGATCAACTCAGAATTACCCCCTATATTCCTGTGTAGTATCTAATTAGGTAATCAGGTAATCAGATGACTGACAGTCAAATGTTGTATATTAAATGTATATTTTAATTATAAGATGAGGGTAAAGCCCTCAAATATATGGGAAAGTGTGGACCTCAGAGCATAAACTAGCTTTGTCACCAGAGGGCAGGGCTAGCCACCAAGGCACAAAAGCAACTCATGCCTGTAAATGGGGGCCACGTTGGAACCTGAGTCTCTAATGATTCAGTGTTCTCATGTCTGTATTCCTTCAGACTATTTCTCTCCCTTTTTTGAGTGTTTCATAAAAATGCAACAGCATTTGCCTGTGCAGCGACTATTTTGATTGCTGAGTCAAAACCTATCAACCGGGTTGCGCCCTATCCACTTTCTAAGGGGTATATTTACTAAAGTGTGGGTTAATAGAAGTGGAGATGTTGCCCATAGCAGCAAATCAGATTATGGCTATTATCTTCTAGAAAGTGATAGATAAATAATAAGTAAAATCTGATTGGTTGCTATGAGAAGATCTCCACTTCTATAAACTCACACTTTAGTACATATACACTTTAGAATGATCAGAGATATTAGACAACTGAAAATCTGAGCAGCTATAGATACTGTATCTGGCCTCCCATCCAGACTACAAATGCACAATTTCCACTAACTTATATCTATGTATATACCTCAGCGATGTACCACTATGTCTATGACTGTTCAATTATCTGTCAATTTAACCATCATAGGATAATACCTGATCTACAGCTATAGAAATATTTTCATTGTTTTGGAAAATGTTGTGAATACAGCCCAACTGATTCGAACAATCATCAGGATACAACGTACAGACTGTCAGATTCCCAAGCTGAGTGCTTGGCGTCATTATTGCACAGTGTGTACCCAGCTTTACAGTACAGTATTTATATGTGAGCAGGGATGCAGTCGGGAGACCGCCGGTCACAACAACTCACCCTACATCCCGCACCCTGAAAATCCAGATGCCGACCAACAGGGACTATTCCCACTCGTGGGTGTCCACGGCACCCATATAGTGGGAATAGAACCTGTGGCGACCACAGCGTAGAAAAGACCACCCCCCCCACCCCACATCAGCATTTCACTGCCGTGATCCCAGCGGAGTTATGCTGACCGGCGGACCCAACCCCATGCACATACTTGGCCAATTCTCCCTGATGCTGCAGGAGACACACAAGTTTTCGAGTAGTGCCCCACAGACTCGGAAGAGTGGGCATCTATCCCACATCTCACCCACTTCCTAGTGAAGTGGGCAGAATGGGGAGATTAATATTGGCAGTCCTGGGGTGCTCAAGGAGGGAGCGAGGCCCAGTGACACATTTCTATGAAAATGCATCATTTGGCACTGTCAGTATGCAAATCTGCCCCAATCGCATCATTTTTTTTTTGAGAAGCGACAAGGCTTAATGATGCGGCTAGTCTGGCCCCGCCTCTGTCGCTGCCCACCTGCATCTCTTCTCCGAGGCCTCTCCCGGAGAGGGAAAAAGCACAGTATGCAAGTATGCATGTGAAAGAGCCCAGCAGTAAAGATGTCAACTGTTACCAAAGTACCCGCATGCTCAGAAGGTAGGTCCCTAGATTTTGGGATGAACAGTAAGTGGAATAAATCCCTGTTTATTGGGACGTCAGCTATTTCTGCCTACTGTATAAGATTGCTTATTCAACATGGCTTAAGTTATGATCCCTGTTAAATGGGATTAAGTGCACAGTAATGTAGGGGTAAATTTACTAAGCAGTGATAAGAGTGGAGAAGTGGTCCAGTGTAGAAATTTCCCCATCAACCAATCAGCAGCTCTGTATCATTTTATAGTATACAAATTCTAGATGTTACTTCAGTGCTGATTGGTTGATGGGAAAATTTCTCCACTGGCTCACGTCTCCGCTCTTATCACTGCTTAGTAAATGTACCTCGTAGTCTCCAATGTGCATGGGAAAAGGTGCAAGAACTCCTGATCCTGAGTCTACTATACATTTCCATGTGTAAAGAGTATTCAGTCATGTAGTAGAACTACTGCACCCAGCTACACCAGCTATGTATCCCTTATTGCTATGCTGGATTGCATATGCTTAACACTGTACTGGAGGTGCTGGTGGAAAATGTAAACATTTTAAACCCAACGTCTATTGAATTTGAAACTATCAGGAGTTATGTGTGGGTGGATTAAGGAAATTATATAGTACTTTAGTTTACCATATTCTGAAAATAATGTGTTGGAGAAAGTTGTCGAAATTAAACTTGCACCTTATACCATACCCACGCCATAGCATTGGTGAGTTATCACAAGGGAGTGTGCGGGTTCACACAGAGGTAAACACTAAGGCTCTCCTGTATAATTAAAGCTCTCATTTTTCCACTTAAAATTATGGTAATTTTTGGCCATTTTCCACATATGGTTTTCAATGCTATTTAGCAATAAGGGGCTCCTTTTGGAACCCCTGCGGAAGCCCCTCTGCTATGCAAAGGGTTTTCCCCTTCTCACAGGCAGCCTAATGCAGCCAGCAATGAGTTCCAGCAGTATATGCATGCAAAGCCTCCCCAGATTCATATGTCCCCCATAGACAAGTGTTAGGCAACATCATCTCAAGATGGCATCACCCACCAATTATAAACACATTTTCATTGTGAAATAGAATTTAAATCCTACTAGTGTGCCAGGTAGAGATGAGCGCCGGAAATTTTTCGGGTTTTGTGTTTTGGTTTTGGGTTCGGTTCCGCGGCCGTGTTTTGGGTTCGACCGCGTTTTGGCAAAACCTCACCGAATTTTTTTTGTCGGATTCGGGTGTGTTTTGGATTCGGGTGTTTTTTTCAAAAAACCCTAAAAAACAGCTTAAATCATAGAATTTGGGGGTAATTTTGATCCCAAAGTATTATTAACCTCAAAAAACATAATTTACACTCATTTTCAGCCTATTCTGAACACATCACACCTCACAATATTATTTTTAGTCCTAAAATTTGCACCGAGGTCGCTGTGTGAGTAAGATAAGCGACCCTAGTGGCCGACACAAACACCGGGCCCATCTAGGAGTGGCACTGCAGTGTCACGCAGGATGGCCCTTCCAAAAAACCCTCCCCAAACAGCACATGACGCAAAGAAAAAAAGAGGCGCAATGAGGTAGCTGACTGTGTGAGTAAGATTAGCGACCCTAGTGGCCGACACAAACACCGGGCACATCTAGGAGTGGCACTGCAGTGTCACGCAGGATGTCCCTTCCAAAAAACCCTCCCCAAACAGCACATGACGCAAAGAAAAAAAGAGGCGCAATGAGGTAGCTGACTGTGTGAGTAAGATTAGCGACCCTAGTGGCCGACACAAACACCGGGCCCATCTAGGAGTGGCACTGCAGTGTCACGCAGGATGTCCCTTCCAAAAAACCCTCCCCAAACAGCACATGACGCAAAGAAAAAAAGAGGCGCAATGAGGTAGCTGACTGTGTGAGTAAGATTAGCGACCCTAGTGGCCGACACAAACACCGGGCCCATCTAGGAGTGGCACTGCAGTGTCACGCAGGATGTCCCTTCCAAAAAACCCTCCCCAATCAGCACATGATGCAAAGAAAAAGAAAAGAAAAAAGAGGTGCAAGATGGAATTATCCTTGGGCCCTCCCACCCACCCTTATGTTGTATAAACAAAACAGGACATGCACACTTTAACCAACCCATCATTTCAGTGACAGGGTCTGCCACACGACTGTGACTGATATGACGGGTTGGTTTGGACCCCCCCCAAAAAAGAAGCAATTAATCTCTCCTTGCACAAACTGGCTCTACAGAGGCAAGATGTCCACCTCATCTTCACCCTCCGATATATCACCGTGTACATCCCCCTCCTCACAGATTATCAATTCGTCCCCACTGGAATCCACCATCTCAGCTCCCTGTGTACTTTGTGGAGGCAATTGCTGCTGGTCAATGTCTCCGCGGAGGAATTGATTATAATTCATTTTAATGAACATCATCTTCTCCACATTTTCTGGATGTAACCTCGTACGCCGATTGCTGACAAGGTGAGCGGCGGCACTAAACACTCTTTCGGAGTACACACTTGTGGGAGGGCAACTTAGGTAGAATAAAGCCAGTTTGTGCAAGGGCCTCCAAATTGCCTCTTTTTCCTGCCAGTATAAGTACGGACTGTGTGACGTGCCTACTTGGATGCGGTCACTCATATAATCCTCCACCATTCTATCAATGTTGAGAGAATCATATGCAGTGACAGTAGACGACATGTCCGTAATCGTTGTCAGGTCCTTCAGTCCGGACCAGATGTCAGCATCAGCAGTCGCTCCAGACTGCCCTGCATCACCGCCAGCGGGTGGGCTCGGAATTCTGAGCCTTTTCCCCGCACCCCCAGTTGCGGGAGAATGTGAAGGAGGAGATGTTGACAGGTCGCGTTCCGCTTGACTTGACAATTTTGTCACCAGCAGGTCTTTCAACCCCAGCAGACCTGTGTCTGCCGGAAAGAGAGATCCAAGGTAGGCTTTAAATCTAGGATCGAGCACGGTGGCCAAAATGTAGTGCTCTGATTTCAACAGATTGACCACCCGTGAATCCTTGTTAAGCGAATTAAGGGCTGCATCCACAAGTCCCACATGCCTAGCGGAATCGCTCCGTGTTAGCTCCTTCTTCAATGCCTCCAGCTTCTTCTGCAAAAGCCTGATGAGGGGAATGACCTGACTCAGGCTGGCAGTGTCTGAACTGACTTCACGTGTGGCAAGTTCAAAGGGCATCAGAACCTTGCACAACGTTGAAATCATTCTCCACTGCACTTGAGACAGGTGCATTCCATCTCCTATATCGTGCTCAATTGTATAGGCTTGAATGGCCTTTTGCTGCTCCTCCAACCTCTGAAGCATATAGAGGGTTGAATTCCACCTCGTTACCACTTCTTGCTTCAGATGATGGCAGGGCAGGTTCAGTAGTTTTTGGTGGTGCTCCAGTCTTCTGTACGTGGTGCCTGTACGCCGAAAGTGTCCCGCAATTTTTCTGGCCACCGACAGCATCTCTTGCACGCCCCTGTCGTTTTTTAAAAAATTCTGCACCACCAAATTCAAGGTATGTGCAAAACATGGGACGTGCTGGAATTTGCCCATATTTAATGCACACACAATATTGCTGGCGTTGTCCGATGCCACAAATCCACAGGAGAGTCCAATTGGGGTAAGCCATTCCGCGATGATCTTCCTCAGTTGCCGTAAGAGGTTTTCAGCTGTGTGCGTATTCTGGAAAGCGGTGATACAAAGCGTAGCCTGCCTAGGAAAGAGTTGGCGTTTGCGAGATGCTGCTACTGGTGCCGCCGCTGCTGTTCTTGCGGCGGGAGTCCATACATCTACCCAGTGGGCTGTCACAGTCATATAGTCCTGACCCTGCCCTGCTCCACTTGTCCACATGTCCGTGGTTAAGTGGACATTGGGTACAACTGCATTTTTTAGGACACTGGTGAGTCTTTTTCTGACGTCCGTGTACATTCTCGGTATCGCCTGCCTAGAGAAGTGGAACCTAGATGGTATTTGGTAACGGGGGCACACTGCCTCAATAAATTGTCTAGTTCCCTGTGAACTAACGGCGGATACCGGACGCACGTCTAACACCAACATAGTTGTCAAGGACTCAGTTATCCGCTTTGCAGTAGGATGACTGCTGTGATATTTCATCTTCCTCGCAAAGGACTGTTGAACAGTCAATTGCTTACTGGAAGTAGTACAAGTGGGCTTACGACTTCCCCTCTGGGATGACCATCGACTCCCAGCGGCAACAACAGCAGCGCCAGCAGCAGTAGGCGTTACACGCAAGGATGCATCGGAGGAATCCCAGGCAGGAAAGGACTCGTCAGACTTGCCAGTGACATGGCCTGCAGGACTATTGGCATTCCTGGGGAAGGAGGAAATTGACACTGAGGGAGTTGGTGGGGTGGTTTGCGTGAGCTTGGTTACAAGAGGAAGGGATTTACTGGTCAGTGGACTGCTTCCGCTGTCACCCAAAGTTTTTGAACTTGTCACTGACTTATTATGAATGCGCTGCAGGTGACGTATAAGGGAGGATGTTCCGAGGTGGTTAACGTCCTTACCCCTACTTATTACAGCTTGACAAAGGGAACACACGGCTTGACACCTGTTGTCCGCATTTCTGGTGAAATACCTCCACACCGAAGAGCTGATTTTTTTGGTATTTTCACCTGGCATGTCAACGGCCATATTCCTCCCACGGACAACAGGTGTCTCCCCGGGTGCCTGACTTAAACAAACCACCTCACCATCAGAATCCTCCTGGTCAATTTCCTCCCCAGCGCCAGCAACACCCATATCCTCCTCATCCTGGTGTACTTCAACACTGACATCTTCAATCTGACTATCAGGAACTGGACTGCGGGTGCTCCTTCCAGCACTTGCAGGGGGCATGCAAATAGTGGAAGGCGCATGCTCTTCACGTCCAGTGTTGGGAAGGTCAGGCATCGCAAACGACACAATTGGACTCTCCTTGTGGATTTGGGATTTCAAAGAACGCACAGTTCTTTGCGGTGCTTTTGCCAGCTTGAGTCTTTTCAGTTTTCTAGCGAGAGGCTGAGTGCTTCCATCCTCATGTGAAGCTGAACCACTAGCCATGAACATAGGCCAGGGCCTCAGCCGTTCCTTGCCACTCCGTGTGGTAAATGGCATATTGGCAAGTTTACGCTTCTCCTCCGACAATTTTATTTTAGGTTTTGGAGTCCTTTTTTTTCTGATATTTGGTGTTTTGGATTTGACATGCTCTGTACTATGACATTGGGCATCGGCCTTGGCAGACGACGTTGCTGGCATTTCATCGTCTCGGCCATGACTAGTGGCAGCAGCTTCAGCACGAGGTGGAAGTGGATCTTGATCTTTCCCTAATTTTGGAACCTCAACTTTTTTGTTCTCCATATTTTATAGGCAGAACTAAAAGGCACCTCAGGTAAACAATGGAGATGGATGGATTGGATACTAGTATACAATTATGGACGGACTGCCACGGTTAGGTGGTATAAAAAAACCACGGTTAGGTGGTATATATTATAATAATAATACAATTATGGATGGACGGACTGCCTGCCGACTGCCGACACAGAGGTAGCCACAGCCGTGAACTACCGCACTGTACACTGGTTGATAAAGAGATAGTAGTATACTCGTAACAACTAGTATGACACTATGACGACGGTATAAAGAATGGAAAAAAAACCACGGTTAGGTGGTATATATTATAATAATAATACAATTATGGATGGACGGACTGCCTGCCGACTGCCGACACAGAGGTAGCCACAGCCGTGAACTACCGCACTGTACACTGGTTGATAAAGAGATAGTAGTATACTCGTAACAACTAGTATGACACTATGACGACGGTATAAAGAATGAAAAAAAAACCACGGTTAGGTGGTATATATTATAATAATAATACAATTATGGATGGACGGACTGCCTGCCGACTGCCGACACAGAGGTAGCCACAGCCGTGAACTACCGCACTGTACACTGGTTGATAAAGAGATAGTAGTATACTCGTAACAATTAGGATGACACTATGACGGTATAAAGAATGAAAAAAAAAACCACGGTTAGGTGGTAGGTATATAATAATAAATAATACAATTCTGGTCGGACGGACTGCCTGCCGTGTGCCGACACAGAGGTAGCCACAGCCGTGAACTACCGCACTGTACACTGGTTGATAAAGAGATAGTAGTATACTCGTAACAATTAGGATGACACTATGACGGTATAAAGAATGAAAAAAAAAACCACGGTTAGGTGGTAGGTATATAATAATAAATAATACAATTCTGGTCGGACGGACTGCCTGCCGTGTGCCGACACAGAGGTAGCCACAGCCGTGAACTACCGCACTGTACACTGGTTGATAAAGAGATAGTAGTATACTCGTAACAATTAGGATGACACTATGACGGTATAAAGAATGAAAAAAAAAACCACGGTTAGGTGGTAGGTATATAATAATAAATAATACAATTCTGGTCGGACGGACTGCCTGCCGTGTGCCGACACAGAGGTAGCCACAGCCGTGAACTACCGCACTGTACACTGGTTGATAAAGAGATAGTAGTATACTCGTAACAATTAGGATGACACTATGACGGTATAAAGAATGAAAAAAAAAACCACGGTTAGGTGGTAGGTATATAATAATAAATAATACAATTCTGGTCGGACGGACTGCCTGCCGTGTGCCGACACAGAGGTAGCCACAGCCGTGAACTACCGCACTGTACACTGGTTGATAAAGAGATAGTAGTATACTCGTAACAATTAGGATGACACTATGACGGTATAAAGAATGAAAAAAAAACCACGGTTAGGTGGTAGGTATATAATAATAAATAATACAATTCTGGTCGGACGGACTGCCTGCCGTGTGCCGACACAGAGGTAGCCACAGCCGTGAACTACCGCACTGTACACTGGTTGATAAAGAGATAGTAGTATACTCGTAACAATTAGGATGACACTATGACGGTATAAAGAATGAAAAAAAAACCACGGTTAGGTGGTAGGTATATAATAATAAATAATACAATTCTGGTCGGACGGACTGCCTGCCGTGTGCCGACACAGAGGTAGCCACAGCCGTGAACTACCGCACTGTACACTGGTTGATAAAGAGATAGTAGTATACTCGTAACAATTAGGATGACACTATGACGGTATAAAGAATGAAAAAAAAAACCACGGTTAGGTGGTAGGTATATAATAATAAATAATACAATTCTGGTCGGACGGACTGCCTGCCGTGTGCCGACACAGAGGTAGCCACAGCCGTGAACTACCGCACTGTACACTGGTTGATAAAGAGATAGTAGTATACTCGTAACAATTAGGATGACACTATGACGGTATAAAGAATGAAAAAAAAAAACCACGGTTAGGTGGTAGGTATATAATAATAAATAATACAATTCTGGTCGGACGGACTGCCTGCCGTGTGCCGACACAGAGGTAGCCACAGCCGTGAACTACCGCACTGTACACTGGTTGATAAAGAGATAGTAGTATACTCGTAACAATTAGGATGACACTATGACGGTATAAAGAATGAAAAAAAAACCACGGTTAGGTGGTAGGTATATAATAATAAATAATACAATTCTGGTCGGACGGACTGCCTGCCGTGTGCCGACACAGAGGTAGCCACAGCCGTGAACTACCGCACTGTACTGTGTCTGCTGCTAATATAGACTGGTTGATATTTAAAGAGATATTAGTAGTATACAACAATACTATACTGGTGGTCAGGCACTGGTCACCACTCCTGCAGCAAAAGTGTGCACTGTTAATTAATATAATTGTACTCCTGGCTCCTGCTAACAACCTGCAGTGCTCCCCAGTCTCCCCCACAATTAATTATAAGCTTTTAATTTATACATTGATGACTGTGCAGCACACTGGGCTGAGCTGAGTGCACACAGACTGAGTCACACTGTGTGACTGACTGTGCTGTGTATCGTTTTTTTTTTCAGGCAGAGAACGGATATAGCAGAGAGAAGTGAACGGATATATTATATTAAATAAAAGTTAACTAGCAACTGCACTGGTCACTGACTGTGGTAAACTAACTCTGTCTGCGACTCTGCACAATCTCTCTCTCTCTATCTAATCTATCTCTATTCTAATGGAGAGGACGCCAGACACGTCCTCTCCCTATCAATCTCAATGCACGAGTGAAAATGGCGGCGACGCGCGGCTCCTTATATAGAATCCGAGTCTCGCGATAGAATCCGAGCCTCGCGAGAATCCGACAGCGTCATGATGACGTTCGGGCGCGCTCGGGTTAACCGAGCAAGGCGGGAAGATCCGAGTCGCTCGGACCCGTGAAAAAAAACATGAAGTTCGGGCGGGTTCGGATTCCGAGGAACCGAACCCGCTCATCTCTAGTGCCAGGTATAACAAATTAACATTATTATCTTCAAACATTCACGTGTAGCCATGTGTTTTGCTGTTAAAGCGGACAATCAACAATACAACAATATCTAGTGTAGTATACTTTTGCAAAACAAGAATTGTGTTTTCAACACTCTATTATGAATAACATTTTAACCACAATATTAGCATTAAATATAGTCAAAACAGTAGAAATATTACATGAACTACTGCAATATTGGGCACTTGTATAAATTTCAAAACAGACATCCCATTTTAATAACATTTCCTAGCTATCCAGGTAACAATGATTCATTCAACAAGCAATGCATATGAAAAAAAGCTACAAATATGTCTTTTTATGAATATGTAAATTTTAGCCTTCCCATTTCAATAGTGTTGCCTGGCTGTCTAGGCAACAGAGTTCACACGACAGCCAGCATACTTGATCAAAATGCCTACAAATGCCCATTCATGAATAAGCCTATTGCAGCCTTACATTAACTTGTTGTCTAGGCAACACTTATTACAGGTACTGTAAGTTTTGTATTTTGCAGTACACAAGCTACATCTGCACGACCATTTATGGAGGTTGCTGAATGCATTACAATACCACTAGCAGTAAACTGTAGCACTGTAATATAATAATACTCAAATATTAATCTACAGTATGTGTAAAAGACTATTGATGTGATACTGTGATATAGATTACAGTATCACAGGACTATGTGCCCAGAGAAGTGTATTTTTAGATAATTGGAAATTTCTCCTCTTTAATAAGTGTGCACATCATTGCTATTCCTGCAAGGAAGTGACATGTCCTAGAAACCAATACTACTTATGTATAATACAACAAAACACTACATTTCTTAAACATGTCATCTAGTGTCCTCATATAGTATACTGGGGGTCATTCCGAGTTGTTCGCTCGTTGCCGATTTTCGCTCTGCTGCGATTTGTTGCAAACTGCGCATGGCACGCAGGGCGCATGCGCTTAGTTGTTTAACTAAAAACTTAGCAGATTTGCTGAGGATTCTGAGGTGCTTTTCAGTCGCACTGCTGATCGGTAAATGATTGACAGGAAAGGGGCGTTTCTGGGTGGTAACTCAGCGTTTTGACGGCGTTTGCTAAAAAACGCAGGCGTGTCAGGGAAAAACGCGGGAGTGTATGGAGAAATGGGGGAGTGGCTGGCAGAACGCAGGGCGCGTTTGTGACGTCAAACCAGGAACTAAACGGACTGAGCTGATCGCAATCTGTGAGTAGGTCCGGAGAATTATTTAGTAGCAGTTTTGCTATTTTTTTGTTCGCTATTCTGCTATGCTAAGATACACTCCCAGAGGGCGGCGGCCTAGCGTGTGCAATGCTGCTAAAAGCAGCTAACGAGCGAACAACTCGGAATGAGGGCCATTGTTGCAGTTAATCTAATAACACAGAGCATACACTCAGTATTGGGAATATATATGGCTCAATGAACCAGAAGCCTTCATGTGTATAGAGAAAAGCACCACAAAAAGACTTTATGACTCCACAATAAAAAAAAAGCCTGAAAGCAGAGGTACTGTACAACGAAATGGGAGGAATTCAGTTTTATAGTCCATTTATTAACTAATAAAAATATGCCAGGGCCGGATATACTGTAGTTTTGTTTCTCTTTTCAAAAACTGTCTAAACATTTCCCCTCCTCATTCCATATCCAGAAAAAAGAAAGCTAAAGAAGTCTTCAATCCTTACACTAGGATTTTCTAAAGAAAAGCACTTACAGTATACAGTATGGTGCTTTGTATAGTAAGAGTCTGAACTTTTCCTTGCTCAGTATTCTAGACTTAGTTTATGAGAAGTTAATAAATAAATAAATATATAGTTTTACTTCATTTGTAGTGCAATATGTCTTTGTGGTGCTTATTTCTGTGCTTACAACAGTAGGTATATTTAGTACTGTAGGTTATTAGGATTTTAGTAGAAGTATAGTAATTGTGCAGAGTAAGTTAAGTCTATTCGTAGTGATACATTGGGAAGAATTAATACTACACTTAGTAGATGTTATGTGTTATTTAAACACGCTTTGTGTATGCTCAAACAACCCTTGCCATTACTCATGTAGTTAAATTGAATTTGGCTGAGGGAAGAACACTTGCCTCTCTGTTGTGGTGTGGCGAAAAGAAGAAGCAATAGTGCTGCTGGAAAAAGAATCAACCTGCTGAAACTAGATTGCATCAGAACTGTACAAAATTCACCACACTATAATATATTATACATTTATTCAAGATAACACAATTGCAGTTGGATTGGTTAGTGGTGGAGAGCAGAGATCTGACCACAAACACTACCCCATGACTAACCTCATAATGAAAGGTACAAGTTATTCTAGATATCACAGGAGTGAGTTCAGGAAAGGTGAGATTTCTGATCAACCTTTGGAAGACATAAGACACCAAGTGGACAGTGAAATATTAGGTATTGGATGGGGAAACTGATCTACCTCAAAGGACTTATACACAGTGTATGCTGTGCAGAAAGGCTGGTAGAAGTGCATAGGTCTTTCTGGAAGCAGTTCAGCTGGTGGTTTTGGATGTGCCTATTATTATTTCCCTGTGAAATTCCGCTGGTTAGGGAGGGAAGAAGCATCAAAGTCAATAACACATCTGGGTAACATTGTTTAGAAGAGCAAGGTTCCCCAGTGAAATTTTTCTCATTAGGTAACACAGTTCATGAATTAATTGGTCCTATGCCTCTGGGTAGAGTGCAGAGTAAGGCGGCTCCATGCCATCTTCTACAGAACTTATGCATGGATTGTGCAAGCAGTTCAGAAACAAATCCGATGGACATTCAGAGTTTAATGATTGGTGTCAAAGTCGAAAAATATTGCAGTACACACATCATGTACAAACTACACACAGATGGCCTCCGTGCGTGTACTTGTTCTGCTGTGCGTGCGCATATTCGCAATTTGTGTATGGTCGCTCCCGCGGTCCTGCGCATTAGCGCGTGGTATGAGTATTTACAGTAGAGTTTGTGAACGCATGGAAAAGCTATCAAAACACATTACATATTTAATCCATATAGTGCACAATGTACACCACATCAGCAAGTTACAACAGTTTAAATGGTATCAGAACAAAGGGATTCACCTTTACAGGATAGGAGGGGACAGAACAAGGTTATAAAGGTGGTGTTTGGTATCCAGCTGTAGGGTTTTTTAAGGGTAATATTCCGGTGTTGGTTTGCAAAAGATCGCACGTTCCTGTGAATAGTTATGTGCAGAAGCAGAATATAGATATAAACTGTATTTACTGTACATTAGGTATGCAGCGGGAACCCAGAGGAGACCACCCACAAGTGCATCTTGAACAGACATCGCCCACCTATTCAAACCAACCTATGACCTCTCCTGTACTGTAAATGACAATCCCTGTGTCCAATGGACAAAGAGATTACAGTATCCATTGTGTTAAGTTTTGGAAGATTGTATAAAAGGAGCCAGCTGCAGGCCTGGTCACACAAGACTCTCAAAGTTATCTATCTAGATGACCGAGGACCAGACTGGGTAGCGCGGCGAAATCCAAACAAGTATGTACCATTGACTGTAGCCATTATTCTCTTGTATTGTATTGCTTTGTTATTGTAACCCCCTTTCAGTAATAATATGTTGTGGTGTCGCAACCCAGCAGTTTAAATGCAATCTGGTGTCGTGTTTTCCTTTCCCTGCTAAGGTTTAAAGTGTATTACTATCGCATGCATAGCTGTTAAGGGTTCACGGTGTATCTTTGGGTGTGTACGCACTGCGTGTACTTTGTACAGCCAGCACGGCATTTGTACGCAAAGTCCGTACATGGTTTGGGACTCTGTACGCTAATGGTGTAATAAGTACGTAGGTTGTGGATCAAGTATAGCGGCCGCAGTGGCTTCATTTAAAGTGTATGAAATATCTTTTTAAAGTGTTGCTTTCAGTCCTGTACGTAAACCTGCATTTACAATTGGGGACTCATCCGATTTCCACATACAGCCTAACAGGTCATAGCAGACTTAATCTATCAGCAAAAGGGTAGACAGAAAGTATCCTACATAACCTTTTTGTGGTCGATGGATACACTGAAAACCCTACTTGTGTGCTGATTAGATGACGTCTGCTCTGTATGGTTTGCAGAGGTGCTGGTAGAAACCGTAAAACAACAGGAAAAAAGCTATTTAAAAATCTGTGAATTTTTTTTGGCGCCAAATAGCGTACACAAAAGACACCCATACTTTGCATACCCTCTCACATTGTTGCCATAAGACTCAGCTTGCTAGATTCATTTAGATCTGTGTGAAACCGGATACGTTTGTTGCTATATAGTTAAAACTAAAATAACAGTGTTTAAGGAAGTAAATATAAAGCATAACATGCAAGTCTGGCCCGGTCATTAAAGGTTACACAGAACAAGCGGTTGTGCTTGTGAGCGATTATAGTTAGCATTGCTAACATTTATAGAGTTGTGGGATTTGTTTTATTGCAGACGCATGGTTTTGTACACGTGTCTCGGACAAAGTACAGGACTGCGCACGCAGCGTAAGAGACACGCACGGTCGCGTGTTTATGCAAAGTGCATAAGAGTGCGGGTGCTAAGTACAAATTACACAATAGTGTCATTTAGTTCAAAGGTGGGACAGTAGCCATGCTACAATAGCACAAAACTACTCGGTTTCTAAAGCAGATTAATATAAAACTTAGGTTTAAACTGTATTGCCTCTGGGGGTACAGCTGCCTATCTAAATGAATTAACATTTTCTGTACAGAAAAACCAAAGTGTATTTGAATGAGCGAACGTAGGAGTTAGTGGATTTGAACCCAGGGAATTCGGGATCCCGTAGTGTGGTACACCAAGTGAGTGGAGGCTTGGTGGCGTGAGGTGGCTGACTCACATTAATATAGATTGAAATACGCAAATCGTGAGGAGATTTGCAGAGGAGCGTAATAGGGAATTGTGCATTGTGTAGTATTGAAGTAAAAAGGTTTTTTTTACGCTCCGAGCTGAGGGTCGCAGTTTGTACATCGACCCGTGGTTGTACGGCAGATAGGTAAGAAGTACCTATACGCTTTGCGATTGGACCGCGCGTTTGTGGGTGCGATATATATAGCGCAACTTGATACCCCTTTTACGAGCTTTTGCGTAGAATTGCGGTATCATTAGCGCTGTATAGAGAATACGCAAGCGTGATTTGTGTATAAGTGTATAGGGAGTTTTCGCTGGTCTCTCTCAGGAAAATCTCCAGCGGCGGATATTTACTGGAAAAGGTAAGTTACTCCTAACACTTCCAGTAAATAGAAACCAATAGGGTCTCACTGGGTACGCGGTTTTCAATATTGGAGTGAGTCGTGGTATTCAGCGGAGAAGGAGCGCGTGAAAGCGCTAGGTGTCTTTCACGTTCTATCTGCGGTGTGCATTGGGGATTGCGTTTATTGGCAAAAAGTCCGCAATGGGATCCAATTGCACAAGCAGTGGGCATTTGGTAGCTAGGGTTCAGGCTGAAGAAGTGAGACCGAGAAGGTCAGAATTGCGACCAAGAGGGTCAGCAAGGTTTATTATGTGTGAAAAGTATGGTTCACACACGGAGGCTTTTTGTAATGAATGGTTACGTATGACTGACAAAGATACGGTTCCATTTCCTAAGGTGGGCAGCTTTGAACCGGAGGTATTGCAGAACTTAAGGATAAGGATATGTCTGATAAAATCCAGAAAACAAAGGATTAGACATACAGATTGTTTAAATTTATGGCAGCAAGAGGGGGATGTGCAAAGGGAATTAGCTCGCGCAGCAGGTTCCAAACCTAGCGGGAAAACAATGGCGACCGCATCACCACCACCATATATTGTTGGGGAGAAAGTGGCTACAAGCAATGGTGCATTGGTACAGGATAGAAATGTGATTGATAAATGTACTAACGCTAACCCTTGCCAGCTGTATCCCATTTTAAATTTTCCACAGGATTATGAGCAGGAAGATGATCCCAGCACGATATCGGCACTCTCTCTAGCAGCCACCATACAAGATACTCAAGTGGGCACAGCCCAACCATCAAGAGTTGTAGCAAGGCCCCCTAGCAGAGGGATAAGTGAGGTCATGTCCACAGGTAAGTACGGTACCATACACTATGCAGAAACAATAGCTCCCCACATTGTAGAATCAAACCAGAAGGTCGTAATTGAATTAAATCCTGTCAGGGTGATTGCAGTTCCCAACGGGAGAACTGACACTCAGGGAGTAACTCCCATCAGGAACATTGCCATGCATTGTCCCTGGTCCCGGGTAGAGTTAAGGTCAATTATGTCTGAATTTCCCGATCCCAGGAAAGATCTAGTCGGATGCCAGAGATTCATTAAAGAGTTAGGTAACGCCCATGAGCCTACAAATAAAGATTGGCGAACAGTGCTACGAGTGTGTTTACCCTCAAATATTGACACCACGAAATTCATAGCAGACAGTAAGTTAGATGCAGACGTACCTCTCACTGATGAATACAATCAGGAGAAAGTAAAGCAAATCAATCTGCAACTAGGAGTGTATTTCCCTACTGTTGTCAAATGGAATAAAATTTTCTCCATTAGACAAAAGGAAGGTGAAATGGCATCCGAATATTTCCATCGAGCACTGCAGGAAATGGCTAGATACACTGGGATCGAGGACATTAAAAATAATGCACATCACAGGGAGGTAGCTGTTACTGTATTAATGGACGGGTTGAAGGAAGCATTAAGAACAAGGGTACAAACCTCTCTACCTAACTGGAGAGGTATCTCGGTGGCTGCATTGAGAGAGTCCGCTATCAAGCACGACCGGAACATCAGTAAGCACAGGGAGTCTCAGGGGGAAAAGCTGATGACAGTGAGTATAAATGCTCTTACAACAAAACCACATCAGCTAAAACCCCAGACCCCTGATGGTAAGCCACGTGTAGTAAAATGTTATAATTGTCAGAAGGAAGGACATTTTGCAAAGGATTGTAGGAATAAAGGTACACACAACATATACCGACCCCCTAGACCAGAATACGAACAACACTACAATTCACATAATTGGGATCAGGGACCATATAGAAGAGATTATGAGCCACATAGAGGGGAAACAAGGAGGTACCCACCAAGGAGGGACTGTCAGGCCTCCGAAAAACCACAGCTACCCCCTCACATATTGTAGCTGCCAATGCGCTGCGAGAGGATACCCATACACAATAGGGGTTGGGCCACACCTGTAGTCTGGAGCCAGTGAAATTGATTGCTAACCTTGGTAGTGAACCTGAGGTCATGGTTGATGTAGCTGGTGTACTATTACCATTTCTTGTAAATACAGGGGCGGCCAGGTCAGTGTTGAATTCCACATCAGTTATAAAAACCACGGGAAAAATTATTCGAGCAATGGGAGTAACAGGAACGGTGCAACAATACCCTTTGAGTAGACCTGCAGAGATTATGATAGGGCCCTTGCAAACCAAACATTCTTTTCTGCTGGCTACATCGGCTCCGACTAATCTACTCGGCAGAGATTTATTGTGTAAAATGCGGTGTGTCATATACTGTACTCCTGAGGGTGTCTTCTTGGATATGCCAGAGAACCATGCTCAAGAAGTACAAGATATATTAGACATCCCTCAAAAGCTAATGTCGCATTCTACTGTTATAGACAAGTGTCCATCAAAGGTAGAGGAAATGATCTCACAAATACCGGATTCCCTTTGGACTAAGATGGACAAGACACTGGATTGATGGCAAATGTAGCTCCAGTAGTAGTACAAGTAAAAGATGGTAGGATAGCTCCAAAAATCCCTCAGTATCCTCTGAAGCCAGAGGTAGAGTTAGGAGTGTACCCTGTCATAGAGCAGCTGCTACAGCAGGGCATCCTAGTCAGGACGTCCAGCACCGCCAATAGTCCCATCTTCCCTGTGAAAAAGAGTGGGGGGAGGGGTTACAGACTAGTGCAGGATCTAAGGGGGATAAACAAGATAGTTGAGAGCCAATTCCCCGTAGTGCCCAATCCAGCCGTCATCCTCATGCAAATTCCCTCTACTGCAAAATTCTTCACTGTCATTGACCTCTGTTCTGCTTTCTTTTCTGTCCCTCTTCACCATGACAGCTAGTACCTTTTTCCTTTACATACAGGGGAGTACACCTGGACTCATCTTCCCCAAGGTTTCATTGACAGCCCAAGTATTTTCTGTTTACAATCCTTTCAACCTGAGAGCGGATCAGTACTAATACAGTATGTCGATGACTTATTGACTTATTGCTGTCTTCTGACTCACTCGAATCGTCCTTGAAAGACACGAAACAGCTTCTGTTTCATCTTTCCCAAATGGAACACAAGGTTTCAAAGGATAAGTTGCAGTTATACCGGATCAGGGTCAAATATTTGGGACATTGCTTGACTCAAGGACTAAGACACCTCACTGCTGATAGAATACAGGCGATTCGCGACATGACTCTGACACAAACGCAGCAACAGATCCGCACTTTCCCTGGAATGTGTGGGTACTGTCGAAACTGGATTCCAGGGTTCTCTATACTGGCTTTACCTTTGCAAGAAATGGTCTCTTCGAACAAACCAGAATGGATCTCGCACACAGATGAGTCCGAACTGGCATTTGAGAGACTAAAACAGTGCCTATCACAGGCACCTGCATTAGGTATGCCAGATTATGAGAAGCCCTTTGAATTGTACGGTACAGAAAGTGCAGGGTGCGCGGCAGGAGTTTTAACTCAGAGACATGGTGATGCCAGCAGACCGGTAGGTTACTACAGTGCACAGTTGGACACTGTAGCGCGGTCTCTCCCCACTTGCTTGTGAAGTGTTGCAGCGATAGCTTTGCTGGTAAGTAAAAGTGAGGACGTAGTGTTAGGACATGACCTGACCATTCATACACCTCATTCAGTATCAGCCTTACTAAACTCAGCCCAAACCTGACATGTCTCATCTGCTCGGTTTACAAAGTGGGAATTATCACTGATGGCCCCGGTAAACATCACCATTAAGAGATGCAGCTCACTAAATCCTGCAACTTACTTGCCAAGTGTGCCTGGACAGGCACAAAGGGTGGAGGATGAGAATGTTGGTGAAGGAGGATTTAGTGCAGATACTGATACGCATGATTGTATGGAATATCTGAACCAGACTTTCACTGCGAGACCTGACATCAGTGACAACCCACTGGAAGGAGTAGACTTTACCTTCTACACTGACGGTAGTTGCCACAGACAGACAGAATCGGGAGACTTGTGCACTGGATATGCAGTTGTAGATGACAAAGGTATCATAGAAGCTGAACCCCTGGGCCCACCGCACTCAGCACAAGTTGCTGAGCTGGTCGCCCTAACCAGAGCGTGTGAATTGGCCAAGGGTGAGTCAGCTAATATATACACAGATTTTAGGTACGCCTTTGGAGTAGTGCATGATTTCGGGGCCCTATGGCGCCTCAGAAATTTTATGACGGCAGCTGGCACACCTGTAGCGCATGCGTCCCACATCAAAAGGTTTTTGACTGCAATACAGGAACCAGACAGAGTGGCTGTTATCAAGTGCAAAGCACACACTTACAAACAAGACCCAATTTCAATTGGTAACAGCCGGGCAGATGAAGCTGCTAATTCAGCAGCAAGCACCCCCATACAAACGAACATCACATCACTGATGACATTTAACACGATCAACACACAACAATTAATTGAAATGCAAAATTTGTGTTCCCTACAGGAAAAGGCAGTCTGGAGGGCAAAGGGGTATGGCCAGGAGTCCTCAGGACTGTGGACAGGTGGACACGGTAAGCCGGTGGCCCCTAGAGCATATCTTCCAAGCCTAGCTGAGGCGGCACACGGTCTGACTCATCTGGGCAAAGAGGGTATGTGCAAATTGGTAAGAGCCTACTGGTGTGCGCCAGGATTCTCTTCTCATGCAGGTAAGAGAGCAATGACATGCTTTACTTGCTTGAGGAAGAATATTGGAAAGACAATACCAACAGAGCCATCCCATATCCCTCCTACAGATGGACCTTTTCAGGTAATACAAATCGACTTCATACAGTTACCACCCTGTAGGAATTTGAAATATGTTTTAGTTTGTATTGATGTATTTTCCAACTGGGTAGAAGTGTTCCCTGCTGCCACAAATACTGCTACGTTCACTGCAAAGAAAATTGTGCAGGAATTTGTGTGTAGATATGGTATCCCTAGAATAATTGAAAGTGACAGGGGTACCCATTTTACAGGTGAAGTCTTTCAGGTCATGTGCAAACTGATGGGAATTAATAGCAAGCTGCATACTCCGTACCGTCCACAGGCAAGTGCAAAGGTAGAGAGAGTGAACAGCACTATTAAGAACAAGATGAGCAAATTAATGGCTGAGACTGGATTGTCATGGCCAGAAGCTTTGCCACTAGTGTTGTACAGCATCAGAACTACTCCCAGGTCTCCCCTTAACTTTTCACCCTTTTAAATTCTTTTTAGTTGACAACCTCATGTAATGATAGACCCCCCAGGATGATTTGAAATGTAAAAATGAAGTGACTGTGAAATATTTGGTTGGGATGAGCCAGCAGCTGAGAAATCAACAAAGAAATTTAAAGCTGGTGATTCCTGACCTACCGAACAGTAATTGTCATGACATTGAGCATGGGGATTATGTGATGAGTTGAAATTTCTAACGCTCAGGTTGCCTCATAGACAGGTGGAAAGGACCATACCAAGTCTTGTTAACCAGCACGACAGCACTGAAGGACGCCGAAAGAGAGACTTGGGTCCACTCGTCCCACTGCAAGAAGGTCGCTGACCCGGAGAGAATTCGTGACAAAGAGCAGAGTATAGAGAATCTCGTACCACTGGAGTGTTTGTTCCGGGAAAGTTGAGAGGCAGGACTGTTGAAGGGCATCTGAGCACAGAGAGTAACAAGATTTAGAATGGTTGTCGCACCATTTTCTTTTTTTTCACCTCCCCCTGCATTTTCCTTTCTTTTCTCCTTCTTATTTTCCTCCTTTCCCCTAACGAAATGGATCGATCACAAGAGACTTCGTTTCGGGTTCTGTTAGTAATTCTGGTTTTGATCAGGACAGTTTGTTTTGGTGAGGGTCCCAGAGAGTTCGAGCAGGGATCTGGAATGGGTTCTGATGGCGAGTATGAATTTGTAGGATCTCAGGAGCAGCACATCACTTTAGTAAAGGCTGGCATCAGTAAGCGCTCTGGTAGTCAGGGAGCTCGGAGGCACTGTGAGGGGTTATTGTCTGATGAATATTGTATTTGTAGGAATTGTGAGAATATAGTAGAGGATGGGTGCATCCAGAGATGTCAGTCCAACCTTAATATCGACATGGACCGCCATCCGTTGAGTGATTACCACTCACTAGTGGGTAAGGTCTTAAACCAGACAGAATGCTGGGTGTGCTCACAAGTACCTCAAGGTCAGAGAAAGTCAGGATTAGTACCATACCCTTTAGCAATAGATGAGGTACTCGAATTGCGGGGTGGGAGACCGGTGGACAAAAAATTCAATATCTCTAGGCCCCCTAGTTTGAAGCTCCACCAGTATCATGTAGACAGGTCCTTATTGTGTTTTAATATTTCCAATTACTGAAAACCGAGAAATTGGGAAGTGACGTGGAATAACCAGACAATGACCTTTTCATACAGAGCTGATAGGATACCCATAGACTCTGAACTTGTACGTCAAATAGCCAACAGTGGGAGGTATTTCCGGTATAGGTATACTCGTGGAAGCAAGACCATTTGGGTTGGAAAAGTATCGCCAGGGTATTGTGCTCATATCATCCAGCCTGATACTTGTACTGAACAGATGAGAGAACTAGGGATTGGTTTCTTTACTTGGAAAGTTTACAATATGGTGATGTTACATTTTGTCCCCTATGTCCTCCCAGATGATGCCTATTTCATATGTGGGAGGAAGGCGTACAAGTGACTTGCCCCGAGCTCAGAGGGATTGTGTTATATTGGGAGAGTACTACCAGAGGTCATGACCATAACCCATGATAAAATGAAAGACGTTCACCGCAGTGCTCAGGCTCCTTATACTCATACTCACTATGAACACATCATCAAGAGACACCTCATAGATATGGCAGAGCACGCAGCCTCTGATTTGATCCACGAATCCACCGGGATTCAGTTCCTTCTCGCATTAGACATTACCCGTACTGACAGAGGAACTTTAAATTATAGGTATATCCATGCGCTAGCGAACTTGATAGATAATATATCACTGAGATGTATGACGACACCTTCAGGTATACGGGAAGGGAGTTACAAGCTTATAAGAAGGAACTGATTCAGCACAGGATGGTCCTTAATTATGTCACAGCTGTGACAGGTGGGTACTGTGTTACCCTGGCAACTCAATATGGGGTGAAGTGCTGTATTTATATTACAAACAGCACTGACGACCCAACGGAGATTATCGATCAAAAGATGGACGATATCTTGCAGTTGAAGTGGGAGTTCAGGAGGAAGCACAACCTTACCTTAGCGATTGTGAGTAATGAACTGACCAGCTGGGTCTCATGGTTGAACCCACGCAAATGGTTCTCAGGTTTAGGAGAGTGGGCTCAGAATGTCATTATGAGTGTGGGGAAGTTTCTCCTTTGTATCCTGGGAGTCGTCATAATTATTGGTTCGATATTTAGGTGTGTTAAAATGCTAATGCGGCGCAAGCATGGCACAAATTTGATGAGTCTAAGGAGCGAGGGCGCTGTTATAGCAGCAGATTTAATTTATGACCCATCCATAGAGACAGTGTTATGATAAGGATTGCAAATGAATTTCATGGCCTGTTTCTTTCACCCGTTTTTCTTTGTCTCCCCCTCTGCCCAGATACATCCAACCAGAAAAGACATCAGCCCTACCCAAAATGTTTATGTGAATGTATTTTTATATATGTGTCTTATCTTCATCTCTGCAAACCTCCAGCTAATGGCACACATAGTCGACAGGTGATATCCACATATACTAGCACTCACATATGTTTCCCCCTCCATGTATCATCAACTAAATGTGCACCCCATTTGTTGGAACAAGAAGCCGAAAAGAGCTTGGTAGTGTTTGTTGGCCCATTTACAGACCCTTAATACGGGATGAGAAGGATTTAATGTATACTTCGCAATACCTCGAAGCTTATGTAGAACATATACGGCACAATGATACATGCCCCTCAGACATGAATTCATACATACATGCTTTTACTATCCCACTAGGTCATATATTTCCCACCTACAACTCTCTTCCGATCATCCAAACTTCTGTAGATATTGTATAGATATTTTTCTGATTATTGATTAGGTAGTGTCAGTTATTGGTGACTGCCAAAGGGTGGACTGTCAAAGTCAAAAAATATTGCAGTACATACATCATGTACAAACTATACACAGATGGCCTTCGTGCGTGTACTTGTTCTGCTGTGCGTGCGGATATTCGCAATTTGCGTATGGTCGCTCCCGCAGTCCTGCGCATTAACGCGTGGTATGAGTATTTACAGTAGAGTTTGTGAACGCATGGAAAAGCTATCAAAACACATTACATATTTAATCCAAATAGTGCACAATGTACACATAGTCTCCCCGCACTGGTCTGGGACTCCAGGTCGACAACAAAAAGGTCGACACACCTTAGGTCGATGCCAATTGGTCAACACACCTTAGGACGACATGGACAAAGAGTCGACATGGACAAAAGGTTGACATGGACAAGGTCGACATGGAAAAAGGTTGACATGAGTTTTTTATGTTTTTTTGGTGTCGTTTTCTTCGTAGAGTGACCGGGAACCCCAATTAGTGCACCGCGTCCCCTCGCATGGCTCGCTTCGCTCGCCATGCTTCGGGCATGGTGCCTTCGCTCCGCTTCGCTCAGCACAGATTACCGTTACAATCGCAGTCCCCGTGGATCATTAAGTATGAAAAGGTTCCAAAAAATCAAAAAATTGTGAAAAACTCATGTCGACCTTTTTCCATGTTGACCTTGTTCCAGTCGACCTTTGTCCATGTCAACATTTTGCCCATGTCGACCTAAGGTGTGTCGACCAATTGGCATCGACCTAAGGTGTGTCGACCTTTTTGTTGTCGACCTGGAGTCCGGATACCCCCGCACCACATCAGCAAGTTACAACAGTTTAAATGGTATCAGACCAAAGGGAATCACCTTTACAGGATAGGAGGGGACTGAACAAGGTTAAAAGGTGGTGTTTGGTATCCAGTTGAAGGGTATTTTAAGGGTAATATTCCGGTGTTGGTTTGCAGAAGATCGCACGTTCCTGCGAATAGTTATGTGCAGAAGCAGAATATAGATATAAACTGTATTTACTGTACATTAGGTATGCGGCGAGAACCCAGAGGAGACCACCCACAAGTGTATCTTGAACAGACATCGCCCACCTATTCAAACCAACCTATGACCTCTCCTGTACTGTAAATGACAATCCCTGTGTCCAATGGACAAAGAGATTACAGTATCCATTGTGTTAAGTTTTGGAAGATTGTATAAAAGGAGACAGCTGCAGGCCTGGTCACACAAGACTCTCAAAGTTATCTATCTAGATGACCGAGGACCAGACTGGGTAGCGCGGCAAAATCCAAACAAGTATGTACCATTGACTGTAGCCATTATTCTCTTGTATTGTATTGCTTTGTTATTGTAACCCCCTTTCAGTAATAATATGTTGTGGTGTCGGAACCCAGCAGTTTAAATGCAATCTGGTGTCGTGTTTTCCTTTCCCTGCTAAGGTTTAAAGTGTATTACTATCGCATGCATAGCTGTTAAGGGTTCACGGTGTATCTTTGGGTGTGTACGCGCTGCGTGTACTTTGTACAACCAGCGCGGAGTTTGTACGCAAATTCCGTACACGGTACGGGACTCTGTACGCTAATGGTGTAATAAGTACGTAGGTTGTGGATCAAGTATAGCGGCCGCAGCGGCTTCATTTAAAGTGTATGAAATGTCTTTTTAAAGTGTTGCTTTTAGTCCTGTACGTAAACCAGCATTTACACTGGGAATACTAATTTTCATAACACTTTAGCATGTTTGGTGTTAAGACGCTGAGTGGAGCATCGGATCACTGTCAGCGATCTGAGTAAGCCTAAGCTTGCTCAGAATGGCTACAGCAATTCCTCTGCCAGGGCCAAGAACTCTATACCAGTAGAGGCAGACCCTGGCCTCCACCCCCATTTTATACAATGATCCCCAACCCCAAATGGCTTAGGTTGCACTGTGAGCAATCTTGCAGGACTGTCTTGCATATGCGCAGTACGGGTTGTGAATGTGATGCCGGCAGCGGGGATCCCGTTGGTCAGCATGCCAACGACGGGATCCCGGCCACCAGAATTCCAGAGGGAAGGGGAGCGGAATGAAGCCCCTTGCGAGATCGCTGTGCTCGCCACGCAGCAGGCTCGGTGGCTCGCTGTGCTTGCCACAGGTTTTATTCCCACTGTATGGGTGTCGTGGACACCCACGATTGGAAATAGTCCCAGTAAGTCGGCATGCCAACTGTCTGCATTTCTAGTGGTTGGGATTCTGACGTCGGTATCCCGACCGCCGGGATCCTGACCACCGGGATCCTGACCACCGGTAACGTGATTACATCCCACGCAGTACAGTTCTTGTGCATGCACAGTCCACCCACCTTTGGAGTTGTACACAAATTATCAACTCTGAATTAGTTCCATTTTCCAAATTCTGATGTTTTTATTATGTACTGCTGATTGTTTTTTTATTTTTGTATTCTCTATTGTCCTAACCTTGACTAATTTTTGGATCTCCTTTGCTTTCTACCTGCATGACTTTGTCTCATATTATTATTCTGCTTGTCTTTTGCCAAATCTGACCTCTAACTATGTACTTTATATTCTTGTCTGTTTCTAGAATATTACCTTGGCCTGTGCTACAGATGTGTCCTCACACATCTTTGTTAAAAACTGCAGCATGGCATGGCATGGTGTTCCCATGATGCATATGCATCATTTGAATGTGAATCATGGTTCCTTTGTTGAGCTACTACTTGCAGGTGTGTGCATACACATGCACCTGTGTATGCTGCCATGAAAAGGAGCATACAGCAACGGGTAGCGGAAGCATAACATCCAGCTACCTGTGCCCATATATTGCTGCTCACTTCCCCTCCTCGTGCATGGCAGCCTCATATTCCCGCTGCTATAGCAACTTTGTACATACTATAGAGGGTGCATCAGTAGGTATGCACCTGCGAATGGTGCGCTATGCCGGTATTCTTTGCATCGCAGGCAAAGATGTACGAGGACACATCTGTATATTTACCACTGCTTAGTCCATTATTATACTGCACCAAGTGTGTACACTTAACTCCAAGCTGACACACATGTCCAGTGTCCATCTCCTCTAATACTGCTGATGCACCTGTTAAGTGTCCATCCACTCCAGTGCTGCCAATGCACATGTCCAATGTCCATCAGCTCCAGTCCTGATGCACGTGTCCAGTGTCCATCCACTCCTGTGCTGCTGACGCACCTGTTCAGTGTCCATGCACTCCAGTACTCATGATGCACCTGTCTTGTCCAGTGTCCATCCTTTCCAGTGCTTACAATGCACCTGTCCAGTGCTGAGGCACTCCAAAAAAAGTAAACAAAAGAAACAATTTAAAAAGTTTTAAAAACATGAAAAAGTCAAGAAAAGTTAAAAAAAGCAAAGAAAGTAAAAAAAAGTTGGTGTTTATTTGCTATACCCCACTGTGTATCCATAATGTTCAATTACTGTGGACTCTGCAGGCCGTACCTTACTGTGCATCCAAAACGTACAAGTACTGTGACTCCACAACTCATACTCCACTATGTAATAATAACATACAAGTACTGTGACTCTGCAGGTCATACTCCACTGTGTATCCATAACGTACAACTACTGTGGACTCCACAGGCAGTACCCCACTGTGTATCCATAACAAACAAGTACTGTGGACTCTGCAGGCCATACCCTACTGTGTATCCATAACTTACAGTACAAGTACTTTGACTCTTCAGGCAGTACCATGCTGCTTTCACATAAGAGGTATGACCCCGTAGTGTAATTTGCAAACAAAGTTTAAAAAAGTTAATAAAAAATAAAAAAGTTTTTTTTGTACAAATTCTGTGTGCTGTACCCCACTGCAATTTTTCTTCACATACATATAAGTGCTGTGACATCTGCAGTGTGAGTGGTCATTTGTGAAAAAATTATTAAAAAATATATATATTGTGCTATTGTCTGTACTATTTCTTTGTGTTCATCAATATGGATAACAATCATTGAGATAAGAGCAGACACGCTAGCATTGCAGCTGCTGTCACCAGTCATGGAGATATCAGTCCTTCATCTCCATCTACTAAAGCTGATGCCCAAGGGAAAAGAGGGTTTAAGTCAGGCCATCTAAAATAAAAAATAAAAATACAGTGGTAAAGAAAAAAATACCTTTAATAAAGGGAAGGTTTGGTGCAGAAAAACATAAAATTGGTAACATGCCAATCATCACACGATGTGGCAAGGAAAGGCTCAGGCCTTGGCCTTTATTTTTGTGTGGTAATTCTACAACTGCCAGTGATACATCTTCTTTTGAATCTTATGATGATGTAAGCCCTTCTCACTCAGAGTCTAGAAGAGGTGCAAAAACAATGAAAATCACTAAGCCAGTAGAACAAACTGTGTGTTCAGAAACATCACATATCCCTGAGGATAGTCTAAGTGTGTCCACGAGTGTTATGTGTGAGCCTGACCTTTCTGATACTGTACCCATAGAGAAGCATCCTTCCACCATTTCTGTTCCCTTTGCAAATGTGGGGATAAGCAGTACAAGTCAACATGCTGACAGATAATTTAAGGATGCTACTGTGGAAATGCAAGAGGATGAGAGAGATTTGTGTAGCTGACTCCGACACTAATGAGGAAGTTGATGATGAGGATGTTGTTTGCATACTGTAAGTCAGGCATCAGTGGAAGCAGTTCTTGTGGTGATAAGAAGAAGGCCATTGTCATGCGAGGACATAAGACTAAAAAATCCACCTCTTATTTGTGGAATTAGTTTTACCCAAATCCTGACAACACTTGTTTAGCCATCTGTAACATTTGTAAAGCCACAGTACGTAGAGGTAGGGACCTTAAACATCCCTGTTGCGTCATTTGCAGCAAACTCATGGAATTTTTTTTTTGGGGGGGGGAATCAGTAACATATGCTAAAATAGCAACAAGCAATCCAACATCAGCTAGCTTCCTTCTCTCAGCTAGATCCCAGCCCCTGCAATCTCCAGCACCAACACCTTCATCATCAATATCCTCACTAATGATTGGAGGTAGTCCTGCATCCAGGATAAGGCTAAGCGACCATTGCCCTTTATGGAATTCCTCAGATGAATCCTTCAGCACTAGGCCTACTGCTGCTGCTACTGTTGGGGTGTATCTTCATCCCAGAAGGAGACCAAGTAGGCTACTAGTAGTTTCAAACAACAATTGACAGTTAAACAATTCTTTGTGAGAGGAAGCAAGTATGACAGCTGTCACCCAGTCATACAGTGGACTATGATGGCTATGCTGGTATTAGATCTGTGCCCAATATCTGCCTTTAAAGCAGTAGGTTTTAGGCAGTTAATTGAGGTCCTGTACCTCTGTTACCAAATTCCATCTTGGTTCCATTTTAATAGACAAGCAATTCCACGGCTGTACATGGATGTTAAAAAAACAAACAAAAATGCCAGTGTACCCACTGCTTATTTAACAAAAGATATGTGGACAAGCGGAACTGGACAAACTAAAGATTACATGACTGTGACAGCCCACCTGTGAATCACATTCAGCAGCAGAACAACAGCAGCAGCATCTAACAAGCAATACCAGGTCATTCAGAGGCAGGCTACTTTCTGTATCACAGGCATACTAAAAGACATACCACTGATAACCTGTTAGAAAAACTAAGGGATGTATATTACCCTGCTTGGACTCTCCTCAGGATTTGCTAATTCTGGTAACACCACAAATTTTGTGAAAGCATTACAGCTGGGTAAATTTCAACATGTCCCATGTTTTGCTTACACAATCAACTTGGTAGTACAAAGTTTTTTAAGAAATGACAGGAGCATGCATGAGATGCTGTCTGTGGCCTGATACCTTTTGGTACATTTTTGGCATTCAGCAGCTGTATGCAGAAGATTGCGGCGCCTGCAAGAACAGTTCAATTTTCCATGCCACAAACTGAAGCAAGAGGTAGTAACAAGGTGGAATTCCACTCTTTACATGCTTCAGCTGATGGAGTAAAAGCAAACAGCCATCCAAGGCTACACACAACAAACCATGACATGGGGAGAGGAAGGGAATGTACCTTAGTGCAGCACAGTGAAGAATACACATGGGCCCTCATTCCGAGTTGATCGCTCGCAAGGCGAATTTAGCAGAGTTGCTCACGCTAAGCCTACGCCTACTGGGAGTGTATCTTAGCTTCTTAAAATTGCGACCGATGTATTCGCAATATTGCGATTACAAACTACTTAGCACTTTCAGAGTAGCTTCAGACTTACTCGGCATCTGCGATCAGTTCAGTGCTTGTCGTTCCTGGTTTGACGTCATAAACACACCCAGCGTTCGCCCAGACACTCCCCCGTTTCTCCAGCCACTCCTGCGTTTTTTCCAGAAACGGTAGCGTTTTTATCCACACGCCCCTAAAACGCCGTGTTTCCGCCCAGTAACACCCATTTCCTGTCAATCACACTACGATCGCCGGAGCGAAGAAAAAGCCGTGAGTAAAAATACTATCTTCATTGTAAAATTACTTGGCGCAGTCGCAGTGCGAATATTGCGCATGCGTACTAAGCGGAATTTCACTGCGATGCGATGAAAATTACCGAGCGAACGACTCGGAATGAGGGCCATGGTTTTTGCATGTTGTCATAGGTGCTGTAACCATTCGAGGTAGTCACCTGTAAAATAAGTTCAGACACTGCCAGATTGAGACAGGTGATTCCTGAATTAGACTTTTGGAAAAGTAGCTTGAGAAATTGAAGGAGGAGATTAACTTAAGCGATTCCGCTAAGTATGCACATGTTACATCTGCCCCACCTGCAGTGCAACATGACTTTGCCCATTTGTGTGATTTTCTTGCTTTGCTAACAAACCTGAACCAGGCCCCAAGTCCTTTATTAGCTTTGCCATGAGCCGAGGGTTGTCAATATTTTGAAATTAAATTACTACATTTTGACGATCATGCTTGATCCTAGGTTTAAGTCCTACATTGTGTCTTTCTTTCCAACTTACCCAGATCTTAAGAGATGCAAACAGCTCCTGGAGAGAAAGTTGTCAGCTCAAGTGGCACATGACATAACGATGTTTCTTGCTTCAGTTTCTCTGGTAACTACTGTTGCCAGTGAGTGTAATACAAGAGATCATCCACCAGATGTCATTTTTGAAAATCATCATTGCGCATGCGTGAGGTGTCCAATAAAATACTATAGTGCAAGAATCACCATTACGCATGAGTGAGGTCTCCGTTGAAATACACTATAGCGCAAGAACTACTTTACTGTACATATCTGTGGCTATGTTCGTATAGTGGTATCGCCGATGGTTACCATGCACGTCACCATTGTCTGTGTAATAGCAGCTCTATCTGCATCTGAAATTAAATGTTACAGTGTTTTCCAGAAAAGCAGAGCATTTTGTATGCAAATACAGTTGCAGTCACGCAGTCGGGGCTCCTCTCCTCTCATACCCCGTCCCCGTGCTCAGGCACTTCAGTTTTTTTTGGTGCTAGAAAGAGCTGGTCACACTGAACAGAGGCTTCACACTGCAGACCAAGCTTTTATTTTTTTCCTTTTTCTTTTGAGCAATCAGCATCTGGCAGTCCAGATGACACCATTGCGGATGCTCCAACACCCCCATTGGGCCGCAACACCAGAACTGGGTAGGTGATTTCAGTGGCAACACCTTCCACTAGCAGAGGCACAGGGGCACCGAGGACTTTAACCAGATAATGATGGGAGATAGGTAAGGTGGGTGTCCGCTTGTGGGGCCCACGTATAGTGCAGTCCATATACTGCCAGTCACAGGATACTGCCAGCGGTGCTGATGTGCTTCCGGACCATTAAGTGTTCCCACGGTTGCACTAGACCACCAGGGCTATAATGTACTGGGGGCCACTGCTGTCCAGGAGAACTGCTGGTGATCTTCAGCATAGGGGAGGTCAGCTCTTCCCTTGCTGCCCTTCACCCAGCCCAGGGCACCATCCCACTGCTTTCATCCCACCCTGGGCTGCTCCTCCCTCATCCTCCTTCACATAGAGATGCTGGACAGCCATATCTGAGCTCTGCAGGTCTCCAGGAGCGGTGGACTGAATCTCCCTGTATACCTCTATCACATAGCAGGTTATACTCAGTGCTGCATCTTACCAGCCTCTTCCATGGAGCTGGATAGTTGATATCAGTGCCCTTTGCAGTTGAAAACTCTGCATTGTAAGCGAATTATGCTAGTGCTGCTGCATGTTTTCAGATCTTTTCACTGTACATGTTTCCTTATCTCTCTCTCTCTCTCTCTCTCTCTCTCTCTCTCTCTCTCTCCATAACCCTTGAAATCTGGTGTGTTTTAGTTTAAATTTGCCACGCTTTACTGTATATTGTATATTGTGTGCGCACATTGTCACATACTGTTCCTGTTGCATGCTGCTCATTGCTATTTTGTGTGTGTACAATACTTACTGTTATGCCTAACAAAAGTAAGACCAAGCAGACAGGGGTACCTACTCTGGTAGCATGTACAACCTGTAAGACAGAGGTTTTTCCTCAGGATTTGTCACAGGATGGTCAGTGCACAGCTTGTATTGTGCCTCCCAGCACTTCAGTCCCCCAAGCACTTGTACAGGAACCTCCATGGGCATCTTTCACTACGTTGCTGATGAAAATTGCTGACCATATTGCTACCCCATCTGTGGCTCCCCCTATGGGTATACCACAACCACTTCAGCCCTGCTGGCCCACCCTATGGGGTTTCAACAGTCATTACAGCCTGTTTATCAAGCAATTGCAGCCCCACCCTCCTACTTGGTTAGATTCATTCTCTGCCTCTATACAGAGATTGGTTGCTTCCTCTGCTGCATTTCTTAACATGGTGCAGGGTCAGAGTACACTACCTACACCCACTAAATGTACTGTGCATTCCTCACAGTCTACTCCCCTCTTTGCTTCAGATGAATAATCAGTTACTGCTGATCATGCAGAGATTTCATATGCAGATTCCCCCTCAGTGGATGAAGAGTCCCCACCTAAATTTCCTGTAGCTGCATTAATTAGGGCAGTCAAATTTTCACTTCAGATGGAAAATGCTGAGCTAGCCACTATAGATTCTCTGGGCAAACAGCAGAAGGTAATACTAGCTGAGTTTCCATACTTTGACCACTTCTCTGAAGCTATGAATGAGGCATGGAAAACACCTAATAATTTTTTTTACGGTTCCTAAAAAGCTCTGCTCATTTTACCTGTTGCCCACATCAGATTGTTCAAAGTGGGAGACTCCACCTACAGTGAATGCTCATGTGACACATGAGGGAGAGGGAAAGAGCAGCCGGTAAGGGTATTAACATGGGGACTAAAAAGGTTTTATAACACTAACTAATAACGATTACGGGTCATCGATGCTGCATAAAGTGAATGATGTCCCTAGCACAAGGGGAAATACTTATCTTAATTGTATGTATGTAAACGCTAGAGCCTTACAGGTAAAGAGGGCGAACTAGAAATACTTGTAGCAAGCAAACAGTATGATATTATAGGCATTACTGAAACTTGGTGGGATGAATCACATGATTGGACAGTCAATCTAGAGGGTTATATGCTGTTCAGGAGAGGCAGATTACATAAACGGGGTGGAGGGGGGTGTCTTTACTTAAAACCGTTTTTAAAACCTGATATACGGGAATATATTCAGGAGGGGACTGTAGACACTGTTGAGATGTTATGGGTAGAAATGCAAGCGAGGGTAAAGGAATAAAAAAGTTAGTATTGGGTTTATACTATAGGCCACCTGGTATTAATGTGTCTGATGAGGAATTGTTACTGAAGCAAATTGAAAGAGCAGCAGGAGTAGGAGACATAGTAGTAATGGGAGATCTTAACTACCCAGAGATAAATTGGATAAATGATTCATTTGTAACTGCTAGGAGTAACATGTTTTTAAACACACTAAATGATAACTACTTAGGTTAACTAATCGAGGAACCTACTAGGTACAATGCAATCTTAGACCTGGTATTAACAAACAATGGGGAATTGGTATCAAATATTATAGTAGGGGAGCCCATAGGAAACAGCAACCACAATATGGTCACATTCAATATCAGTTTTCATAAATAGTCCTATAATGGCTCAACTAGGAGACTAAACTTTAGCAAAGTCAACTTTGACATGATGAGGGAAGCTTTAAGGGATATTGAATGGGAAATTTGTTTCAAGAAAAAAATACTACGGAGAAATGGGATGTATTAAAATCACTGCTAGTTAAAAATACTCTCCAATTTATTCCCACGAGCAGCAAAAAAAAGGGATAAAAATCCCAAACCAATGTGGCTTAACAAAAAGATAAAGGAACTTATGGGCAAGAAAAGGCGAGCCTTAAAAAAGATAAAAATCTGACAGGAATGCAGAGTCATTTCAGCACTATAAGGACTGTAACAAAATATGCAAAAAAGAAATAAGAGCTGCTAAAGTAGAAACAGAAAAACTAGTAGCAAAGGAAAGCTAAGCGAATCCCAAAAAATTATTTAAATACATCAACAGCAAGAGATTAAAGAAGGAGTGTATAGGCCCTTTAAAAGACAAGTTGGGAGTCTTAGTCAAAAATGCTAATGACATAGCGGACAAACTAAATGAGTTTTTTTCAATGGTATTTACAAGAGAGGACCAAATTCAGGGACTAACACACAATCTTAATAATAATAATGTCCCACTGATAAGTGCTTATTTAAGTGAGGAGGTAGTCTGTGACCGATTAAAACATTTAAAGTTTAATAAGTCACCGGGTCCCGATGGAATTGACCCAAGGGTTCTAATGGAGCTTCACTCTGAACTTGCAAGACCACTCTTTTTGATCTTTAAAGATTCAGTTATATCAGGTATGGTTCCCAAAGACTGGTGTATAGCGGAAGTAGTGCCAATATTCAAAAAGGAAGTAAATCTGAACTGGATAATTATAGACCAATTAGTTTTACATCTATAGTGGGGAAAGTATTGGAAGGTATTCTAAGGGACAGTATTCAGACGTTCCTTGAAGTCAATAAGGTCATTAAAAGGAATCAACATGGATTTGTGAAGGACAGATCATGTCAAACCAACTTACTTGGCTTTTATGAAACAGTAAGTGTGAACCTTGATCAGGGTAAGGAGGTGGATGTAATCTTTTTAGACTTTGCCAAAGCTTTCGACACTGTAAACTACAAGAAATAGGGCTAGGGAGCACAATATGCACTTGGGCCAAAAATTGGTTAGATAATAGGGAACAGCGTGTTGTGGTTAATGGATCATTTTCAAATTTAACTGAAGTGCTAAGTGGTATGCCACAAGGGTCTGTATTAGGACCACTATTGTTCAACATTTTCATTAACGACCTAACAGAAGGTCTAGAGAGTATTGTGTTAATTTTTGCAGACGATACCAAATTGTGTAAAGTTATAAATACGGAGGGGGATGCTGAGTCTCTTCAGAATGACTTAGTTAAATTAGAAGCATGGGCAGCCAAATGGAGAATGCGCTTCAATACAGACAAGTGCAAGGTAATGCACTGTGGTAACAAGAACAAAAATTGCAACTACATACTAAATGGGGTAACATTAGGGGATTCTGTACTGGAAAAGGACTTAGGTTTTCACATAGATAGCAAAATAAGCAGTACCCAAAGTAGGATTGCAGCAAAGAAGGCTAATAAGATATTAGCATGCATTAAACAGGGAATTGATGCAAGGGACGAGAGTGTTATACTCCCATTATATAAATTACTTGTGAGGCCACAACTTGAATACTGTGTGCAATTTTGGGCACCATACTACAAAAAGGATATTCTGGAGCTAGAAATGGTTCAGAGGCGGGTGACCAAACTAATTAAGGGCATGGAGACACTGGAATACGAGCAAAGGATTGCAAGGCTAGGCATGTTTACACTGGAAAAGAGGAGACTAACAGGGGGCATGATCAACATCTACAAATATATAAGGGGACAATACACAGAGCTTGCGCGGGACCTGTTTTTGGGCACTCACTTAGGTTAGAGGAGATTCCGCACAATGCAACGTAAAGGATTTTTCACAGTAAGGACAATACGTGTTTGGAATTCCCTGCCTGAGGGAGTTGTAATGGCGGACTCAGTCAACACCTTTAAGTATGGGTTAGATAAATTCCTAATGGATAAGGATATCCAGGGTTATGGAGCGTAGTCGCGCAGTATAGTTACTACGAAAAAAGGAATAAAACACAACGGCTGACATCAGCATCAGACAAAATGTAGACCAAAATAATCCTGCATAGGAGACCACAAATAAGTTGAACTTGATGGACAAATTGTCTTTTCTCAACCTTAGATACTATGTTACTATGTTACACTTAATTAAAAGTTCCATACTTCCTATTCCAACTGCATCCTTTCTTAAGGAACTGCCAGACAGACAACTGGAAACGTGTCTCAAATCTCTGTACTCCCTTACAGGAGTGACAGCCAGACCAGTCACGGCTACAGCCTGGGTGGCTAAGGCCATAGAAACTTGGGCTGACAACCTTGAACATAGTTTCATGTCTGATTCCACTAAGGACCACTTGTCTCTGCTTGCTAATATAAGAGACGCGGCCTATTACATTGGTGAGGCAGCTTTGAACACTGTTTTATTATCATCTAAGGCTTCGCCGTTACCATTGCTGCTCAACGCATTGTGTGGCTTCGGTCGTGGAATGTGGATTTTGATGCCAAGAAGGCACTGATAGCCCTACTTTACACAGGAGAGCTCCTGTTTGGGCCAGAATTCAACAAAACTGTTGAGAAACTGGAAACCTGCAAGACTGCTTGCCTTCCATCAGCATCCTCAGTGCAGCCTCGAACTTCATCTTTCCAACAGGGTGGGCCTCCCACTGGTGGACCCCAGGGTGGAAGGCTGACTTTTTCAGTTCGCCCACACATGGCACCAAGTCACAACCAACACCTGGGTCCAAGAAGTGGTCTCTCACGGATACACTTTTTTCTTCCTGAAGCATCCACGCAGACAGTACTTCCCTACAACCCTGCCAACAGACCATGGCAAAGCACAGACACTGAAAGGAGTCATACACTCCTTACTACAATTGTTGGTCATTGTCCATGTTCCACAGCCTCAACAGGGTCAGGGGTTCTATTCTACACTCAAATGGGTCGTACCATCCCTTTCGGAATCTGAAATTGCTGAACAAGTACCTTAAGGTTCCCAAGTTCCATACGGAGACTCTCCGTTCCATTTTCCTGGTTATGTGACCTGGGGACTATATGGTCTCCCTGTATATACAGGATGCATACCTCCATGTACCTATAGCACCCTGTCATCAATAATACCTTTGCTTTGCTTCCCTATGACAGCATTTCCAATTCCAGGCCTTCCCCTTCGGACTGTCTACAGCTCCCAGGGTGTTCACCAAACTTATGGCGGTGATGGCGCACATCTCTGACGGCAGGGAATTCAGATACTACCTTACTTGGATGACCTCCTTCTTCTGGCACAGTTTCTAATGGTGCTGGAACATCCCCTACGGCTGACTATGTCATTCCTCTAGAACCATGGATGGGTAATCAACTGGGCCAAGTCTCACTCATCCCATCTCAGATCTCAGAGGATGCTGCACCTGGACACCAACATACAATGCATCTCCTTTCTTTGTGCAAGATTGCAACATTGCAGTTGCACATCCGCAATCTACTTCACAGTCCATGGGTCTCAGTCCATTTGGCAATGCAAACACTCCATGGTGCCAGTCTTCAATATGGTAGAATATGCCTAATACACACCAATAATCACAGAAAAGAATGGGTTACCAACACAGATCAAGTCCCAGACCATGATATTTTGCCTCAGTCTGTTCGTACATTTCTTTCATGGTGGCTACACATGGCCAACGTGGAAAAGGGCCGGCCATTCTGGATTCCACACTGGACACTGCTCACCATGGACACAAGCCTCCGGGGATGTGGACAGGGCCAGTGCTAGGGTGTTCGTCGACCTCCTGCAAACTATCAATTTTGCGCCTTTCTGCAAATACAAATTTGACCGATCTCATCCTCAGAGCTGTATCTAGACATTTTGGTGCTCCCCCTCAAGATCCATAACATGGACAGTGCATGCCAAAGGCACACCGCAAAACTATGGGAGCATAAAAAAATTACGTAAAATATGGGGGCGTAAAATAATTATGATGCACAGTAGTCTCCATTATTCAAAATTACTCCACACAGTAATACCACTTATATACATTATGCCAGGTGTGTTGGTGACATTGCAAATGGTATTGAAGGGAAAGTATGCATTTTTGCAGATGATACAAGGATTTGCAACAGGGTAGACACATCAGGAGAGGTAAAACAAATGATTGATGACCTAGCTAGGCTTGAAAAATGTCCAAGAACGTGGCAACTACAGTTTAATGCTAAAAAATACAAAATCATGCACTTGGGTTTCAAAAACCCAAAGGCTAAATATAGTATCAAGGTACTATAATGGAAACTACTGATGAGGAAAGGGATTTAGGAGTCACTATTTCAAGTGACTTAAAGGTAGGAAAGCAATGCAACAAAGCAATGAGAAAGGCAAGTCAGATGCTTGGTTGCATAGTGACAGGAATCAGTAGCAGGAAAAAAGAAGTAATAATGCCACTGTGTAGGTCATTGGTACGGCCTCATCTGGAATACTGTGTCCAGTTCTGGAGACCATGGGGGTCATTCCAAGTTGATCGCTCACTAGCTACTTTTTGCAGCACTGCGATCAGATACTCGCCGCCTATAGGGCAGTGTATTTTTGCTTTGCAAGTGTGCGAACGCCTGTGCAGCCGAGCTCTGCAAAAACATTTTATGCAGTTTCTGAGTAGGTGTGAACTTACTCAGCACTTGCGATCACTTCAGCCTGTCTGGTCCCGGAATTGACATCAGACACCCGCCCTGTAAACGCTTGGACATGCCTGCGTTTTCTCAAATACTCCCAGAAAACGGTCAGTTGACACCCATAAACGCCTTCTTCCTGTCAATATCCTTGCAATCGGCTGTGCGAATGGATTCTTCCTTAAATCCATCGCTCAGCAACGATCCACTTTGTACCCGTACGACTCGCCTGCACATTGCGGTGCATGCGCAGTAGTGACCTGATCGCTGCGCTGCGAAAAACGGCAGCGTGCGAACAGGTTGGAATGACCCCTTCATATACCAGAAGAATATAATACATTAGAGAGTGTACAAAGAAGGGCAACTAAAATGGTGCATGGCCTACATCACAAAACTTACCCGGAAAGGCTAAAAGATCTTAACATGTATAGTTTGGAGAAGAGAAGGTAAAAGGGGGACATGATAGAAACTTTCAAATATACCAAGGGTTTTAACAAAGGGGGTCATTCCGAGTTGTTCGCTCGCAAGCTGCTTTTAGCAGCTTTGCACACGCTAAGCCGCCGCCTACTGGGAGTGAATCTTAGCTTCTTTAAATTGCGAACGAAAGATTCGCAATGTTGCGATAAGACATCTCTGTGCAGTTTCTGAGTAACTCGAGACTTACTCGGCATCTGCGATCAGTTCAGTGCTTGTCGTTCCTGGTTTGACGTCACAAACACACCCAGCGTTCGCCCAGACACTCCTCCGTTTCTCCAGCCACTCCCGCGTTTTTCCCAGAAACGGTAGCGTTTTTTCACACACACCCATAAAACGGCCAGTTTCCGCCCAGAAACACCCACTTCCTGTCAATCACATTACGATCACCAGAACGAAGAAAAAACCGTGAGTAAAATTCCTAACTGCATAGCAAATTTACTTGGCACAGTCGCAGTGCGGACATTGCGCATGCGCACTAAGCGGAAAATCGCTGCGATGCGAAGAAATTTACCGAGCGAACAACTCGGAATGACCCCCAAAGTTCAGGAGGGAAACAGTCTTCAAAGGAAGAGGAGTATTAGAACTCGAGGACATACACTGAGACTGGAGGGGGGGAGGTTCAGGGGAAATTTAAGGAAAAATTACTTCACAGAAAGGGTAGTGGACAAGTGGAATAGCCTCCCATCAGAGGGGGTAGAGGCTAAGACTGTAGAGCAATTTAAACATGCTTGGGACAGGCATATGAATATCCTTACAAAGTATTAAGGTTCAAAAAGGATTCAGATTACCTAAAGGATAAAAAAAGGGGCAGACTAGATGGGCCAAGTGATTCTTATCTGCCGTCAAATTCTATGTTTCAGGTAGAGCCCCTTATATACATTACACCAGATAGAGCTCCCTGTTTACATACTGCACCAGGTAGAGCCAGTCACACATTATTCTAGGTAGAGCACCCTTTTAAATATTGCGCAAGGTATTGTCTAGGTTTACAATTCCAGGTAGAGCCTAATTTTACACATTGTGCCAGGAAGATCCCCGTTTACAATGCCAGGTAGAGCCAGTCACACATTATTCCCAGTGCCAGATTAAGGTCCACATGGGCCTGGAGCTGAAATGTATGAAGGGCCTATTGTGTGACTTGGCAGGAGGTGTGACAAGCACGGTGGTGGGGGTGGTCTAAATAGGGGGTGTGGCCTGTGCCATGGGTGTGCTATCTCTATGGAGGTCATAGCTAGTCCCTACCTGCAACCATTTAATAGAGGAGCAGAACAACAGACCCATACACAGTGGTCGTCGAAGTGGGGGTATGGGAAATGAAACAGGATTATTGCTGTGTGTGCCTAAAAATGGGGCATGGCCACTGAAAAGGAGTGTGTCCATAAAAGTATATGCATTAGTGTGCCCCCTCCCCTCCTAGTCTGTATATGCATTAGTGTGGGTAGAATCTATATCCCCAGCGCCTTAAGGACCCAGATGTGACATCAGCTGTGGGTGGAAGTTGTCTTATGCCATTACAGCACTTGAATTTTTTCTCCAATCTAGGTTTGTTGTAAGTTACTTTCTTGGGGAAGGGGGGGAGGGGGGGGGGTTAGTTTGGCTCCATTGTACTTTCACGGGCTTGCTTCACTCGCCACACTTTGGGTCCGGAGTCTCACTTCACTCGGCACAGGTGACATTGACCCAGTGTATTATGGTAAAGGTCCTTTCAGCAAAGGGGATCTATGCGCTACCAATTAATGTGCCTCCCCTCCCCTCGCCTCTTAGTCTGTATATGCATCAGTGTGCCCCCTCCTAATCGGTATATGCGTCAGTTTGTCCCCGCTCCACTCCTAGTCTGTTATGTGTATTAGTGTGCCGCCTCCCCTCCTAGTCTGTATATGTGTCAGTGTGCCCCCCACCCTCCTTCCTCCTCCTAGTCTGTATAGGCTGTAGTCAGGGCTGGTTCTAGACCTTGTGGCTCCCAGGGCGAACGTTTCCTTTGGCGACCCCCTCTCCCCATTGAAAAAAGGGATAATGCACGCCTAAGGCGTGTGTAAAATATATTGGGGCGTGGCTTCACCGAAAGAGGCGTGGCCACATAATTGTACCAATTCACATTACACCGCACAATAGTGTCTGTCAGTCACATTACACCACACAGTAGTACCCCTTATATATGCCAGGTACAGCCCCTTATACACATTGCGCCAGGCAGAGCCCCTTTTTATACACATTGTGCTAGGTAGAGCCCCTTATATAGACTGCAACAGGTAGCCCCTTATACACATTACGACAGGTAGCCCCTTATATAGACCAACAGGTAGCCCCTTATGTACATTTCGACAGGTAGCTCCTTATATACATTGCACCAAGAACCCCCTTTTTTATACACTGAAAAAGGTAGCCTCTTTTATACATTCTGGACAAAATGAAAAAATAAGAATTTACTCACCGGTAATTCTAATTCTCGTAGTCCGTAGTGGATGCTGGGAACTCCGTAAGGACCATGGGGAATAGACGGGCTCCGCAGGAGACTGGGCACTCTAAAAGAAAGATTAGGTACTATCTGGTGTGCACTGGCTGCTCCCTCTATGCCCCTCCTCCAGACCTCAGTTAGGGAAACTGTGCCCGGAAGAGCTGACACAACAAGGAAAGGATTTGGAATCCAGGGTAAGACTCATACCAGCCACACCAATCACACTGTACAACTTGTGATAGCCATATCCAGTTAACAGTATGACCAACAACTGAGCCTCATTTAACGGATGGCTCATAACAATAACCCTTTAGTTAAGCAATAACTATATACATGTATTGCAGAGAGTCCGCACTTGAGACGGGCGCCCAGCATCCACTACGGACTACGAGAAATAGAATTACCGGTGAGTAAATTCTTATTTTCTCTGACGTCCTAGTAGATGCTGGGAACTCCGTAAGGACCATGGGGATTATACCAAAGCTCCAACGGGCGGGAGAGTGCGGATGACTCTGCAGCACCGCATTAGCAAACTCAAGGTCCTCCTCAGCCAGGGTATCAAACTTGTAGAACTTAGCAAACTTGTTTGACCCCGACCAAGTAGCAGCTCGGCAAAGCTGTAAAGCCGAGACCCCTCGGGCAGCCGCCCAAGAATCCAGCCGCAGAGTGAACCCGCTGAATCGTGCTATAGATCCAGCGAGCAATAATCTGCTTCGAAGCAGGAGCGCCAACCTTGTTGGCTGCATACAGAATAAACAGCGAGTCAGACTTTCTGACTCCCTCCGTTCTGGAAACATAAATTTTCAAAGCCCTGACTACGTCCAGCAACTTGGAATCCTCCAAGTCCCTAGTAGCCGCAGGCACCACAATAGGCTGGTTCAAATGAAACGATGATACCACCCTAGGGAGAAATTGGGGACGAGTCCTCAATTCTGCCCTGTCCATATGGAAGATCAGATAAGGGCTTTTACATGACAAAACCGCCAATTCTGACACACGCCTAGCCGAAGCTAAGGCCAATAGCATGACCACTTTCCACGTGAGATATTTTAGCTCCACGGTCTTAAGTGGCTCAAACCAGTGGGATTTCAGGAAATCTAACACAACGTTAAGATCCCAAGGTGCCACCGGTGACACAAAAGGAGGCTGAATATGCAGCACCCCCGGAACAACGTCTGAACTCAGGCAGTGAAGCCAGTTCTTTTTGAGAGAAAATGGATAGGGCCGAAATCTTGACCTTTATGGATCCTAATTTTAGGCCCATAGTCACTCCTGACTGTAGGAAGTGCAGGAATCGACCCCGCTGGAATTCCTCTGTAGGGCCTTCCCGGCCTCACACCAAGCAACCTATTTTCGCTATATACAGTGAAAAAGTCTTGCTGTCATGTCTTTCCTAGCCTTTATCAGCGTAGGAATAACTGCTTCCGGAATGCCCTTTTCCGCTAGGATCCGGCGTTCAACCGCCATGCCGTCAAATGCAGCCGCGGTAAGTCTTGGAACAGACAGGGCCCCTGTTGCAACATGTCCTGTCTGAGAGGCAGAAGCCCTGAGTCCTCTGAGAGCATTTCTTGCAGCTCCAGGTACCGAGTCCTTCTTGGCCCATTCGGAGCAAAAAATATTGTTCTCACTACTCCTTTTATTACAATTCTCAGCCCTTGGGTATGAGAGGAAGAGGAGGGAATACATAGACCGACTGGAACACCCACGGTGCTATTAGTGCGACCACAGCTATCACCTGAGGGTCCCTTGACCCGGCTTAAAACCTTTTTTAGCTTTTTATTGAGGTGGGACGCCATCTAGTCCACCTGAGGCAGTTCCCATCAATTTGCAAACTGCGTGAAGACTTCCTGATGAAGTCCCCACTTTCCCGGGTGGAGGTCGTGCCTGCTGAGGAAGTCTGCTTCCCAGTTGTCCACTCCCGGAATGAACACTGCTGACAGTGCGCTTACTTGATTCTCCGCCCAGCGAAGAATTCTGGTGGCTTCTACCCTCGCCACCCTGCTCCTTGTGCCGCCTTGGCGGTTTACATGAACCCCTGCGGTCTGACTGGATCAGAACCGGTTGGTCGCGAAGCAGGATCTCCGCTTGACTTAGGTCGTTGTATATGGCCCTTAGTTCCAGGATATTGATGTGAAGGCAAGTCTGTTGACTTGACCACAGACCTTGGAAATTTCTTCCCTGTGTAACTGCCCCCCACTCTCGGAGGCTTGCATCCGTGGTCACCAGGATCCAGTCCTGAATGCCGAATCTGCGGCCCTCGAGAAGGTGAGCACTCTGCAGCCACCACAGGAGAGACACCCTGGCCCTGGGGGATAGGGTGATTAACCGATGCATCTGAAGAGGTGATCCGGACCACTTGTCCAGTAAGTCCCATTGGAAGGTCCTCTCATGGAACCTGCCTAAGGGGATGGCCTTGTATGATGCCACCATCCTTCCCAGGACTCGAGTGCAGTGATGCACTGACACCTGTTTTGGTTTTAATAGATTCCTGACCAGTGTCATGAGCTCCTGAGCTCTCTCTATCAGGAGATAAACCCTTTTCTGGTCTGTGTCTAGGATCGTGCCTAGGAGAGGCAGATGAGCTGTAGGAACCAACTGCGACTTTGGAATATATAGAATCCAGCCGTGTTGCCAGTACACTTCCAGAGAAAGTGATACGCTGTTCAGCAACTGCTCTCTTGATCTCGCTTGTATGAGGAGATCGTCCAAGAACGTGATAATAGTGACACCTTGCTTCCGCAGGAGCACAATCATATCCGCCATTACCTTGGTTATGACAATCCCGTACCGCAATTCTGAGGTACGCCTAATGAGGTGGATAAATGGGGACATGAAGGTATGCATCCCTTATGACCCGATTCACGATAAAGTCTCCCTCTTTTTAGGCTTGCCCTGACCGCTCTTAGCGATTCCATCTTGAACTTGAACCTTCTCTGGTATATGTTTAGGGATTTTTAATTCAATATGGGTCTGACTGAACCGTCTGGTTTCGGGATTACAACATGGTCGAATAATAACACCCTCTTGTTGAAGGAGGGGACCCTTGACCACCACCTGTGAATTGCAGTTAACACTGGCTCTCCCTCTTGGGGGGAAGCCCGCAGGGCCGTCGGTGAGGGGGCATCTTCTCACAGTCCAGCTTGTATCCCTGAGACACAATATCTATTGCCCAGGGACCTAACAGGGAGTGAACCCACTTGTGGCTGAACTTACGAAGGCGTGTCCCCACCGGGCCTAGCTCCGCCTGTGGAGCCCCAGCGGCATAGGTGGATTTTTGTAGGGGCCGGGGAGGACTTCTGTTCCTGGGAACTAGCTGTGTTGATCCCGGCTCTGACAAGAAAGGACGCACCTCAGACTTTCTTGTTTCTTTATTCGAAAGGCTGCATTTAATAATTTCGTGCTTTCTTAGGCTGTGCAGGAATATCAGGCAAACTAGCAGAATTACCAGCTATAGCTGTGGAGACCAGGCCCGAGAACCCTTCTCCACACAATCCTCAGCCTTCCATATGCCTCTTAAGTCGGCATCATCTGTCCAATGCATATTCTACAGGACACGTCAAGCAGAGATCGACATAGCTTTGACTCTAGGACCCAGTATACTCATGTCTCTTTGGGCATGCTTTATAACTATATATCTATCACTTAAGACAGCATCTTTAATATATTTACTAGGGTCTCAACCTCTGCTGATAAGGTACCTGTCCACGCTGCCACAGCGCTATAAACCCATGCCGACACAATCGCCGGTCTGGGTAGTATACTAGAATGTGCACGCTATCTGCAGGATCCCTGAGAATAGCAAGTGCTACCGTCTGTGCAAACAGGACACCCTAGGGGAAGATTCTCAACACATCCTGGCCCTAGTGGGGAAAGGATACAGCCTAAGAATTCTCTTGTGGGAAGCTGCCGTCTCTTGTCTGGAGATTCCCGCTCTTTTTCCTCATGAGAGGAGGGAAATTTACCTCAGCATTCTTCCCCTTAAACATGTGTACTCTCGTGTCAGGGACAGATGAGTCATCAGTGATATGCAAATCATCTTTTATTTCAATATCATATATTGAATACCTTCTAGCCATCTTGGCTGTAACTTTGCATTATCGTAGTCGACAGTGGAGTTAAACTCCGTGTCGATACCAGTGTTTGTTATTTTGGATAGTGAGCATTGTGAGACTCTGAAGGTCTCTGTGACATAGGGACAGACATGGGTAGATTTCCTGTCTGTTCCCTAACCATTTGTGCAATAAATTCACCTTAGCACTTACACATATCCAAACAGGTGTCGGCGTTGTCGACGGAGACACCCTCTCACATACATATCCGCTCTATCACCTCCTTAGAGTAGACTTTTACCTCAGACATGTCGACACACGTGTACCGACACACCACACACACAGGGGATGCTCTATTTGAAGACAGTTCCCCCACAAGGCCCTTTGGAGAGACAGAGAGAGAGTATGCCAGCACACACCCCAGCGCTATATAACCCAGGGATTACACTACAACTCAGTGTTTACCCAGTAGCTGCTGTATATACAATTTTTGCGCCTAAAATTTATGTGCCCCCCCCTCTATTTTCACCCTTTGTGTACCAGGATACTGCAGGGGAGAGCCTGGGGAGCTTCCTTCCAGCGGAGCTGTGAAGAGAAAATGGCGCTGGTGTGCTGAGGAAGAAGGCCCCGCCCCCTCAGCCATGGGCTTCTGTCCTGTTTCTGACTAAAAATGGCGGGTGGTTTACACACATACAGTCACAGACTGTATTATGTGTATTTTTATGCCAAAGGTATTTTTATTGCTGCCCAGGGCGCCCCCCCCCCCCCCCCCCCAGCGCCCTGCACCCTACAGTGACCGGAGTGTGTGGTGTGCTGTGGGAGCAATGGCGCACAGCTGCGGTGCTGTGCGCTACCTTAATGAAGACAGGAGTCTTCTGCCGCCGATTTCATCGCTTCTCTTCTGTCTTCTGGCTCTGCAAGGGGGACGGCGGCGCGGCTCCGGGAACGGACGATCGAGGTCAGGCCCTGTGTTCGAACCCTCTGGAGCTAATGGTGTCCAGTAGCCTAAGAAGCACAAGCTAGCTGCAAGCAGGTAGGTTTGCTTCTCTCCCCTCAGTCCCACGTAGCAGTGAGTCTGTTGCCAGCAGATCTCACTGAAAATAAAAAACCTAACAAATACTTTCTTTCTAGCAAGCTCAGGAGAGCCCACTAGGAGCACCCTGCTCTGGCCGGGCACAGATTCTAACTGAGGTCTGGAGGAGGGGCATAGAGAGAGGAGCCAGTGCACACCAGATAGTACCTAATCTTTCTTTTAGAGTACCCAGTCTCCTGCGGAGCCCGTCTATTCCATATGGTCCTTACGGAGTTCCCAGCATCCACTAGGACGTCAGAGAAAGATAGTATTTTCTGAAAGCGCAGTGATGAGGACAATGCTGCCTCATCACTTGAGAAAGGTCATTATACGACCAAAACACGTTGCTTGGAGAAGTGAGGCGAGTTTTCTTTTGGAGCTGTCTTGCTGAAAAACGCTGAGTGCAGTGGTGCCAGGCTATTCAGCCTAGGACTCCACAGCTATCTTTTAAAGCTAGCCCACCGCACCTTCAAATAACGGTGAGACTGTTCCCAATGCATATGGAATCAAGCACCAGTCACTTTTACTAAGGCACCCAGCTTATATCTACCTCACTAAAGTTGCTTCATTTTGCACATTGTTTTTAATTGTTTCAAATATTTTTTTCTGCAATAAATGTCACGTCTGTGTTTCATAAAATTACACAGTGGTTATTTCTTAGCACTATTAAGTGTATAAATATGTCTATGAGGATTATGCGCCAGGGACCCTGTATTACCATTTGTTCCATATTCTTTTATACATTCTGACAGGTAGCCCTGAGAGAGATAGAGAGGGATTGGGAGAGGGAGGCAGAGAGATCAAGAGAGGGAGAGATCGAAAGAGAGAGGGGGGATCGAGATAGAGAGAGAGAGAGAGGGGGGGGGGATAGAGAGAGAGAGAGAGAGAGAGAGGGGGGGGATCGAGAGAGAGAGAGAGAGAGAGAGGGAGGGGGGGGTCGAGAGAGAGAGAGAGAGAGAGTTTGTGCGCAGTCACTTACAAGCATCAGCACCAGCTGCAGTTTGTTCCCGTGGCTCCATGTTGCGCAGTGCTCTTTGTGACTTTACTTCTGCCCAGCGTGAAGCAGGGCCAGAAGTGAGAAGCGGCCGGGGTGCGGAAGACGGCCGGACGGGGGACGACGACAGCGTGGTGTGAGGAGCAGGCAGCGGCTGGGGTTGTGCTGGCCAAAGCAGTGTGCGGTGCGGGAGGCGACCAGCGCGGGAGGATGTCAGTGCGGTGGGCAGCTCGCACGATGTGGGTGCACATGAGGCAGCCAGCAGATTGTGGAGTGCGGGAAGCGGCCAGCGCGGTGTGGGGTGCGGGAAACAAGCTTGGAGGTGGTGCGGCCATTACGTTGCTGTGTCCCTCCTACGGTCCTCCCCCTGTGGCCTGGCCGTCCTCCTCATCAGTAGAACTAAAGTCAGGGGGGAGGAGCTGAGAGGGGATAGCGGCTCCTCCTCCATCCCGGCCTGGCAGTTCTTGTCACATAATCGGCACTGTCTGGCAGCAGCATACAATGAGTCACTGTGACTCATTGTAATGCCGACGGTTTTGGGCCAATACACTGCGATGGGCCTATTTTCAATGGGGGGCCTGGAGCTGCAGCTCCATCCGCCCCATTGTTAATCCGGCCCTGATTATTCCAGACAGAGAACGCTTTAACACACTGCGCCAGGTAGAGTCCTCTTTTACACACTGAGCCAGGTACAGTTCCCTTCTACACTTTGCGCCAGGTAGAGCACCCTTTTACACATGCCACTTCCCCCAGCACACATTACTATGAGCCACCATTCCCCAGCACATATTAATATGACCCCGCCTCCCCAGCACACATTAATGACACCCCCTAACCAGCACACCCAGGGCCGGTGCCAGAGTGTTTGGCGTCTCCCTGCAAATTATAAATTTGCACCCTCCCATCCTTAAAAAAGGGACAGCGTGCACCGCAAAAAGGGGTGTGGTCACACAAGGAAGAGGCGTGATCACAATGGTACCCACAATTCAAATTACGCCACATAGTATTACAATCTTATTCGCATAACCCGAAACATAGTGCCCCTGATTCATATTACGCCACATAATAGTGCCCCTTATTCACATTAGGTCACACAATAGTGCCCCTTATACACGTTTCGCTACACAGTACTATCCCTTATACACAATACCCATAGTAGTGCCCCTTATCAGATGTGTAGTTAGGTGCCATAATGACCGGAGCAAAGGTATGTTTCAGCGCCTCCTCCTCTGTATTGAATTGGGGGCATGTTACATTTAAAAAGAAAAATATATTTTTAAATCGATGACAGGGCCAGTTCTAGACCTTGAGGAGCTCAGGGCAAAAGATTCCTTTGGTGCCCGCCATGCTCAAATCAGGAATATAGGGGCCACAGAATAGTACCAATTCACATTACACTGCACAGAAGTGTTCGCTAGTCACATTACACCACACAGTAGTGTTCGCTAGTCACATTACACCACATAGTAGTGTCCATTAGTCACATTACACTGCACGTTAGTATCCGTTAGTCACATTAAATAGCACAGTAGTGTCCGTTAGTCACATTATACTGCACAGTAGTGTCCATTAGTCACATTAAATAGCACAGTAGTGTCCGTTAGTCACATTACTCTGCACAGTAGTGTCCGTTAGTCACATTAAATAGCACAGTAGTGTCAGTCACATTACACTGCACAGTAGTGTCCGTTAGTCACATTAAATAGCATAGTAGTGTCCGTTAGTCACATTACACAGCACAGTAGTGTCCGTTAGTCACATTAAATAGCACAGTAGTGTTAGTTAGTCACATTACACTGCACAGTAGTGTCCGTTAGTCACATTAAATAGCATAGTAGTGTACTTTAGTCACATTACACAGCACAGTAGTGTCCGTTAGTCACATTACACTGCACAGTAGTGTCCGTTATTCACATTACACTGCACAGTAGTACCCTTATACACATTACACCGCACAGGAGAGCCGCTTATACATGTTACGCCAGAGTAAAAGCCTCTAATACACATTAGTAGAGCACCTTATACATGTTATGCCAGGTAGAGCTGCTTATGATAATTATGCCAGGTAGAGCCCCTTATGCATGTTATCCAGGTAGAGCAGCTTATGCACATTATGCCTGGTAGAGCCCATTATACACATTATGCCAGGTAAAGCCAATTATATACATTATGCCAGGTACAGCCCATTATACACATTATGCCATGTACAGCCCATTATACACAATATGGGGGTCATTCAAACCCTGCCATATTAGTGGCCCACAGCGCAGTTTGCCAGTGACAGCAAACTGCGCATGCACAGTGGACATACACATTGCGGTCGCATTCCCTGTGTTTCGCGCATGAGCATTTTCACTGGGAAAATGGCCCCCACACCATTTTCCCGGAGATCTGCACATGCGCTGTAGACTCTGGGACAGTGCTAGGGTGCCCAGAGTCTACACAGCGCTGCCTGCTAGAGAGGAGGGGGCCCTGCCGGAGCCTGCACATGGGCCTCCTTCTTTATAGAAATGCCCCTGAGTCTTATGGTACAGTATTTGTATGCTCTCAATTACAGAGGTTAAAGTTTAGAACAAATGAAATAGGAATATATCTGTGCAAAACACAGTATGACAAAATTCTGCTGGTGAAACAAGAATTTCAACTGCGGAATAAGGGAAATATTTAAAATAACAGTTGTGGAAGTTTACTAAAAAATGTATCTTCTTAAATTTAACTGAATAATGATACAATGACATGACATTGTACGTAGCACAGCAAACTTGGTTTGGTATACTAAGGTATTGTAGAATAAAGATTTTGAATGCCTGACAGCTGTAGAACACTGAAAATCTCATCTCTGGAATACTTATTGTGGCTGCTGCTTCCCTCAGATTACCAAGGAGACAGAAGCAGAACTACCTGACATTCAATTCTTCATGGGTTTCTTATAAAAAAATAAAACAAAAGAATACTGCAACATAATTTGTAAATGTAAATTCTTGGGGCGGTTCTATATTGGACAGAAGCATGTAAATGGCATACAGGCTGATACCATTTACCGGCGTTTAGGATGCTGGTGGTCATATGACAGACAACGGTATCATGATGGAGAAGATCCCGACAGGCAGACACGGGACTAGTGGCGGTGCAGCCGGTGCATTGCACCGGGGCCCACTGCCGCAAAGGGGTCCTCAGCTTCAACAATTACAATGAGTACTACTGACTCATATGCTGCCACCAGCGCTGCGCCGCCTGGTGCCTCCTCTTCTTTTTGCGGTATGGGCCCGGCTGTGGAGGGGGGAAAGGAGCTGCTCTCCCATCTCCTCTCAGCTCCTCCCCTTTCCCCTTTGTCTGTGTGACAGAGCTGTGCATGGGCATTGGGGATCTGTCATCACAATCTTGTGACTGTCCCTGGCTGGGTGCCAAATGTCTAAGGGAGGGTGTGAAGGAGTTGCAGAGCCACTGTGACAGTCATTTCCTAGCACAGCAGAAAAATCTCCTGATTATCCACCCACACTACTGACTCAGGTACTGTAACTTCCTGCAGCCCGTTTGTATTTATAATATGTAAGGAGCGCTACCATTACTGTGTGGGTATAAAGTGTAGAGGGCATTAGAATTACTGTGTGATCATAATGTTAAGGGGCGCTACTACTGTGTGGATGTAATGTGTATTGGGTGCTAACATTACTGTGTAGGTATAATGTGTACGGGGCACTACCATTACTGTGCGGGCATAATGTGTAAGTGGTGCTACCATTACTATGTGGCCATAATGTGTACGGGGTGCTACCATTACTGTGTGAACGTAATGTGTATGGGGAGCTGCTACTGTGTGGGCATAATAACATACGAGGCACTACCATTGTGTCTTTTTTCATCCTCAGCATCTATGTTACTGTGTGGACATAATATATATGGGGTGCTACCATTACTGTGTGGGCGTAATGTGTATGAGGTGCTACCATTACTTTGTGGGCATGTTTAAGGGGTGCTTCCATTACTGTGGTGGCATAATGTGTATGGGGCGCTACCATTACTGTGTGGGCATAATGTGTAAGGGGTGCTACCATTACTGTGTCGGAGTAATGTGTACAGGGCACTACCATTACTGTGTGGGCTTAATGTATATGGGGTGCTGCTACTGTGTGGGCGTAATGTTTAAGGGGCACTACCACTGCTGTGTGGGCGTAACATGTAAGACACGCTACCGCTGCTGTGTGGATGTAATATGTGTAAGGAGTACTACTGTGCAGTGTAATGTGACTAAGGTAACTGTACTGCAGGCCTGGCCAAGCTGTGGTTCTCTAGCTGTTTTGAACTACAAGTCGCAGCATGCCCTGTCATACTGCTATTAAGAAATGCTGAAACTGTGACAGGACATGCTGGGCTTCAAAACAGCTGGAGAGCCACAGGTTTGCCAGGCATACACCATTGTGTGGCTTAATTTGAATTAGGAGTGCTATTGTGTGTCCTTTTCAATGTCATGGTCCATTTTTTTTATGTGCACTTGTCCTACTTGAAATATAGGGGGTAATTCAGAGTTGATCGCAGCAGCAAATGTGTTAGCAGTTGGGCAAAACCATGTGCACTGCAGTTGGGGCAGATATAACATTTGCAGAGAGAGTTAGATTTGGGTGGGTTATATTGTTTCTGAGCAGGGTAAATACTGGCTGCTTTATTTTTACACTGCAATTTAGATTTCAGTTTGAACACACTCCACCCAAATCTAACTCTCTCTGCACATGTTATATCTGCCCCCCCCCCCCCTGCAGTGCACATGGGCCCTCATTTCGAGTTGTTCGCTCGGTAAAAATCTTTGCATCGCAGCAATTTTCCGCTTAATGCGCATGCGCAATGTTCGCACTGCGACTGCGCCAAGTAAATTTGCTATGCACTTAGTAATTTTACTCACGGCTTTTTCATCGCTCTGGCGATCGTAATGTGATTGACAGGAAATGGGTGTTACTGGGCGGAAACAGGCCGTTTTATGGGCGTGTGGGGAAAAACGCTACCGTTTCCGGAAAAAACGCAGGAGTGGCCGGAGAAACGGAGGAGTGTCTGGGCGAACGCTGGGTGTGTTTGTGACGTCAAGCCAGGAACGACAAGCACTGAACTGATCGCAGATGCCGAGTAAGTGTGGAGCTACTCAGAAACTGCTACGAGGTGTGTAATCGCAATATTGCAAATACATCGTTCGCAATTTTAAGATGCTAAGATTCACTCCCAGTAGGCGGCGGCTTAGCATGAGCAAATCTGCTAAAATCCGCTTGCGAGCGAACAACTCGGAATGACCTCCAAGGTTTTGCCCAACTGCTAACAAATTTGCTGCTGCAATCAACTCTGAATTAGGTCTTTAGTGCTATGCACCAAAATGTGTATTTACAGCTCTGATGCATATACATACACTATCTATCTACAATATCTATCTATCTATCTATCTATCTATCTATCTATCTATCTATCTATCTATCTATCTATCTATCTATCTATCTCTCTCTCTCTATCTATCTATCTATCTATCTATCTATCTATCTATCTATCTATCTATCTATCTCTCGTGTGGAGGGGTGTGGAGAACCAAACATATTGTTGCACTTAGGCCCACCACTCACTAGTTCCGCCACTGCCGACAAGGGTCAGGTAAGTATACTTACCTTCTCCACCAACCCTCCTAACCCTTCCTTCCCGCAGCCTTCAGCCTTCAGTTTGGGGTGTGTGCCCTTCCCTTTTGATGATCTCTACTTATTGATGGGAATACAGGGGGTCATTCCGAGTTGTTCGCTCGCAAGCGGATTTTAGCAGATTTGCTCATGCTAAGCCGCCGCCTACTGGGAGTGAATCTTAGCATCTTAAAATTGCGAACGATGTATTCGCAATATTGCGATTACACACCTCGTAGCAGTTTCTGAGTAGCTTCAGACTTACTCGGCATCTGCGATCAGTTCAGTGCTTGTCGTTCCTGGTTTGACGTCACAAACACACCCAGCGTTCGCCCAGACACTCCCCCGTTTCTCCGGCCACTCCTGCGTTTTTTCCGGAAACGGTAGCGTTTTTTCCCACACGCCCATAAAACGGCCTGTTTCCGCCCAGTAACACCCATTTCCTGTCAATCACATTACGATCGCCAGAACGAAGAAAAAGCCGTGAGTAAAATTACTAACTGCATAGCAAATTTACTTGGCGCAGTCGCAGTGCGGACATTGCGCATGCGCATTAAGCGGAAAATCGCTGCGATGCAAAGATTTTTACCGAGCGAACAACTTCGAATGACCCCCACAGTTTGTTACTAAAAATACATCTATGACTTTGTCATCAAACATCAGTTTAGGTCACAAACATTCAGTTTAATTTTTAGTTTTTATCTCACAAGAAATCAGTGTCCTGGGCCATCAAAGGCTGTTAATTAGAAGTAAGATGTACCCTGTGTGTTGATTTAACATTAATGTAAGAACTTTTTCTTTACTAGAACATAGCTAATACGCTTTTCCAGGCAATACTATATAGGGCCTGAAGAAGAATTAGATGCAGGTTAATTTCCACCAAACAAAAAAGGTAAGTGGCATAATATTTGTCAAACTGCACATGTACACAACATGCATCAACATTTTAATCAGCTTATCTTTTACTTACCCCTACTTGTGCTTGGAGAGGCATGTGTTCCTTATAGCAGGGGCAAACAACCAGCATTTATAGATGCTACCTACTAGTATAGTTAACATACACCTTTGAGAAGGTTTCTCTTCACACATCCTTTCGCCTAGCATAGGTGTCTGAGTTGATGATGATGCCACAGCAGGAGGCAATTTATCACTAAGCACAAAAGGTTGAGGATTGGCTCTCTCACAGCAAAAAGTCATATGTCAAAACTATTTAACAGATGTATTTGTAACTGAGGTGGGAGAGAATTTTAATGATACAATGCTGTTGTCTGTAACATAAGATGTAGCGTGATAGGGGTGAGCAGTAAATATCTTGCAGAGAGAATCAACTACCATCTTCATTCTGCATTAGTTAAGGATTTACAGTATGTTACTGCTAGGCATTATAGCATGTTATTAACTATATAACTGACTTATATTGTTAGCAAAATTGTCTTAAAATGGTTTTATGATTTCATTAAGTTAAAGGGGATGCAGTTATGTGAATGGCGGTGGGGAGACTACTGGTCACTATACCGACGCCATAATCCCACCCGGTTGAAAGACCGACAGTTAGCATGCCGACTGACACGGACTATTCCCACTCGTGAGTGTCCATGACACCCATAGATGGGAATACAACCTGTGGCGAGCGCAGTGAGGCACCGAGCCTGCTGCGTAGCTAGAGGGTTCATTGTGCTTGCCCCCCACGGCAATCTAAACACCGGGATCCCGGCATCGGTATTGTGACAGGCAGTATCCCAACCGCCGGTCACCCATACCGAACCCAGTTAAGGTCATGTATTTAACACAATTTTATTAGCAATGTTTTTCTGTATGACATACAGTATTTTGAAACAATGGAAAGTGTATTCTTGTATCAATGTTAGTAATGTATTAGTAATATCAACCCTTTAAATTGATTGAAACCTTATATAAATCTTATTTAAACACATTCTAAATGACAAAGCTTCAGATTTTTTCTGTGTGATATATTCTGAAACAGTCAGACAACACACTCTTTTTAGAAGTACAATGTTTCTTTGCAAATTTTCTTCTCACTTTCATCTCTCTTTGAGAGCAAATAGCACATTTTCTTGCTAGATTGTGTCTCTCTCAGGGCCGGAGCTTCCACTAGGCAGCTTTAGGCAGCTGCCTAGGGGCGCCGGGACCTGAGGGGGCGGCCTGCTGCAGCTGCCTAATAAAGGTAGCATAGTCCTTCCTTTCACAGCAACTGAAATCCCCCAGAATGCGTATCTTACAGTAGCCGTGGCTGCTAAACTCCCGTATTGCAGCCTCCAGCTCCACCTCCACCCGGCACAGGCAGTAACTTTGGCAGCTCCTGGAGTCCTGGCTGGGGGTGACATGGAGCACTGCTCTTCATTCCAGGCTCTTTCACAGACTACTCAGTTCCAACTCTGCACTGCAGCCTGCAGGTAAGGTGGCTGCACAGTGCATTATCTGCATTGATAAGGAAAGAGAGCGAGAGCAGCGGTGTGGTGGTGGTGAGGGGGGGAGATAAGGAGCAGGCATGCACACAGTCTGGGGGGATGAGCAGCAGCATGCACACAGATTTTGGGGGGATAGAACAGCAGACATTTAACAGAGTAGGGGGGAGGGGGTGAGAGCAGCATGCCTTTCATCTGAAGGGTGGGTAGGGGGAAGGGGCAGAAGGCAGAAGTTTTGCCTAGGGTGCCGAGAAACCTTGCACCGGCCCTGGTCTCTCTCTGTTGGAAACACAAATGCTGGGAAGTGTCTCTATGTTAGGGCTTCAAACTGATTCCTGTTCGACCTTGTTTTGATATGGCAGAATCTGATGAATGCAGATTTCCAAACAACAACTCCACCATCTCTATTATAAGTTGTAGATGGTTTGTGCCAGCTCATTTTTTCTATCTATCTATCTATCTATCTATCTATCTATCTATCTATCTATCTATCTATCTATCTATCTATCTATCTAACTATCCATCTATCCAACTATCTATATTAGGGGTGTGTGCCAGGCCATTTTTGGGCTTTTGTGTTTTAGATCTGTGTCTCCTTCTTGTTTTGGATCTGTATTGGTTTTGCCGGGTTTTGGTTTTGCATCTGGATCCTTTTTTTCTTCTTTTTTTTTTAGAAAAAACATAAAAACAGCTAAAATAAATTTGGGGGTGTTTTTTGTTCCTTAACCTCAATAACATTCATTTCTACTCATTTCCAGTCTATTCTGAACACCTCACAGCTCACAATATTGTTTTTACCCAGTTTAGGCCAAAAGATTGCACCGAGGTAGCTGGATGACTAAGCTAAGCAACTGCAGTGAGCAGCAAACAATTGACAGTTAACAATATATTTTTAAATGTTGTAATCAAATGCGATATCGCGCTTTGATTTCCCTTGAAGCTTCCCTTGCGATAAATCGCATCGAAAGTGCTTTTTTGTGCATTTGATGCGCATACAATCATGCGATTTATCGCATGCCCCTTGTGACCAGAAATGGGTGGATGGGAGTATCCAGGAAGTGAGCTAAATAACTCACAGATCGCACATCACAGTGTGATAAATCAAATGTGGTAAAAACAGCATGCGATCGTACGTGCGATACGATAAATATTAAGTGCAGCACATAATATCTTGAGATGCAAGATTCGACCAGAGTGCCCAAGCAGTGCATCGGGGGACACATTTGATGTGCACACAATTCTGCGATTTATCGCACCAATGTGGTCAAAATCAAAGGGTTGTACCAGATATCTCACAAGTGTATGGGCACCATTAAAATTGTTTTAAAATTAGGATCAAGTTCTTCTGTTCATGAAAAATATCTTCGACATGGAGAATGTTGATTAATCATCCATTAAAAATTATTTTCCAATTAGGATTAAGGGCCTAATTCAGAGTTGATCGCAGCAGCAAATTAGTTAGCAGTTGGGCAAAACCATGTGCACTGCAGGGGAGGCAGATATAACATGTGCAGAGAGTTAGATTTGGGTGGGGTGTGTTCAAACTGAAATCTAAATTGCAGTGTAAAAATAAAGCAGCCAGTATTTACCCTGCACAAAAACAAAATACTGCACCCAAATCTAACTCTCTCTGCAAATTTTATATCTGCCCCCCCTGCAGTGCACATGGTTTTGCCCAACTGCTAACAAATTTGCTGCTGCGATTAACTCTGAATTACCCCCTCAGTTCTTCTGTTCCTCAAAGACATATTCAAAATGGAGAATGTTTGCTAATCATCCATTAAAAATTATTTTCAAATTAGGATTAAGTTCTTCTGTTACTCAAAGATATATTCGACATGGAGAAGGTTCGCTAATCATCCATTAAAAGTTATTTTCAAATTAGGATTACGTTTTTCTGCTCCTCAAAGATATATTTGAAATGGAGAATGTTTGCTAATCATCCATTAAAAATTATTTTCAAATTAGGATTAAGTTCTTCTGTTACTCAAAGATATATTCGACATGGAGAAGGTTCGCTAATCATCCATTAAAAGTTATTTTCAAATTAGGATTACGTTTTTCTGCTCCTCAAAGATATATTTGAAATGGAGAATGTTTGCTAATCATCCATTAAAAATTATTTTCAAATTAGGATTAAGTACTTCTGTTCCTCAAAGATATATTCAACATGCAGAAGGTTCACTATTCAAGTGTAGAGAGTTTAGTTATATACATTTAATTTAAATTTAGTTATATATATTTTTATATATTTATATAAAATGTATGCATTCCAAATACAGATGCGTCCACTTACATCTTTGCTATTTTGGTAAATTTGGCACAACATGCAAAACACGGCTAAGCTGTTTTTTCACGAGTAGCGAGTGGATATTTTTTTTTTTTTGGGGGGGGGGGGGTTTGTTTGCCATAATAGAATATGTATAAAGTAACATATTAAAGAAGCAAAGTAAGAAAAATCACAAGGCATGGCTAAATCTCTGAGTCTATGACATGCAAAATCGTGCCTTACATGGCGGGATATAGCAAAGATGTATGTGGACACATCTGTAGCTTGGTCCAATAGGTGGGTGAACATTTTGACATAAAATTACTTAACTCTGTTATGATGTATGGGGAAGGCTGTCAGGTGGTGAGATCCATGATCTATCAACCATACTGTTGTTGCATTGGTTTTCTCAATTGTGGACTGTCGACAAAATAGTTACAGATATATTTTTGTTATTTCCTCCTTGAAATCATATGATATCTCCTTTGTAGCTTCTTTTTCTTTAAAGCATAAATTATTTTTTCCCGTTCATCCTTAGGTTCCCAATCATGGAAGTTTGATGGGACAATAATATATCAATCAACTGAGGATGTGTAATAATTGTCTTATGAGACAAAGGACCTGATTCATCTTTGTAAATAAAGCAACAAAAAGCAAGTAACTTTGGGTCTAATTCAGTTGATCGCAGCAGTAAATTTGTTAGCATTGGGCAAAACCATGTGCACTGCAGGGTAGGCAGATATAACATGTGTAGAGAGAGTTAGATTTGGGTGGGGTGTGTTCAAACTGAAATCTAAATTGCAGTGTAAAAATAAAGCAGCCAGTATTTACCCTGCACAGAAACAAAATAACCCACCCAAATCTAACTCTCTCTGCAAATGTTATATCTGCCACACCTGCAGGGCACATGGTTTTGCCCAACTGCTAACAAATTTGCTGCTGCGATCAACTCTGAATTACCCCTTTTGTGCCTGGAAGAAACTATGTTGCCATTCAAGGGGAGCAAATATATTTACTGTGTATTGTTTCTGTGCTGGGTAAATACTGGCTGCTTTTGCATGTAGCCCACAAATGCAATTTAGATTTCAGTTTGAACACACCCCACCCAAATCTAAATGTATCTGCATATGTTAAATCTGCCCCACCTGCATATGGTAAATCTGCCCCACCTGCAGTGCAGCATGGTTTTTCCCATTTGCTTGCATTTTTGCATTTCCTAGCGCAAGGAACGTTGGATTGGGGGTACCACACAGGACTAAGTAGTATCAAGAAGATAATACATTGCTAAATTAAGTTTCCAAGAAAACTGACAGAATAGACTTTACTCTAGCATTTATCACTATCTACCGGAGATGCACAACCTTTTGGGTAGATTCAATAGTGATTGTCAGTGGTGCTCCCATAGGTCAATGGACATAATTCAATATGGGGGTAAAAGAAATAACCTTTGTAGGGAGCACTCAATCTCGGAAACAATTTTAATTATAAACAATTCAGTATGGTAAGTAATGTAATGGTGTATGAATTAAAACATAACTTTTAATAAAAGATTTTTTAATATAAACACACCGACAGGATCAAAGAATGAATAAATAGCCAAGTTAGTCATGAACCACAGAAAAATCTGTGTTTGTGAATTTATTGATGAAATCGTTATCCATTAATTGCATGTATGCTACGCATATATCTAGGTTCATGCAGAATCAACCTTTTGCTTGTGTGGTACAAGAAATAACCTACAACACCTGGTATTCCCTGGTGGTCTCCCAATCCAGTACTAACCAGGCCCAACACTGTATTGCTTCCAAGTTCAGACGAGATTGGGCATTTACAGTGTGGTGTGGTACTAGGTTGCATATAACCATAAGTTCAAGGTGTCACTGTTATAAAGGATATAAAAAATTGTTATAATCCGTGGTCCTAGCTCCACTGATCAAAGCAATACCCTTATAGGGTTGCTAATATGACCGTCATTTCACCAGTTTGTAGCCCAATCTTAGGGGTATACAAGGGTTTAAATCATCTGGTCAGTGCAAGTTTGAATTAAAGGCCCGTGTATTTATGGGCTTGAAAATACCAGTTTGAGATGTAAGACAGTAGTGTCTCTGTTGTTAGTCAAATCTCCCTGTTGTGTGTATGAAAAACCCTCAACAACCCACTTCCACCTTTCCCTGACCACCCCTCCCCATCCATCTCACCAACTCTGATTCCCCCCCCCCCCCCCCCTGTATCTGGAGATGAAATAATGGTCTTCATCCAGTCCTCCTGCCTCCACCTATATAGAAAAGTGAGTAAGTGCGCAGTCAACAGCTGCTGGTAAGGGGGTGGTCAGACCCTCCAATAAGAAAGAAAAAGAAATAAAGTGTACCAGCGCTGGCAGTAATAATTACATACAAAGGACGGTTTGCTTCAAAATACAAACTATCAATTTATTGACATAATTTAAAACAGCAAAAATGTATTAGTATAAGTGCTAGTAGCAGCAATCTCATATACAGATACCTCCCTAAATAGGATCACTATTGCAAATCCAATCTAGTGTGTGTTTAGAACGTCAACTTTTCATTGGCTAGGAAAATTTCCAATGTGCAGTCACTGTAGAGCAGTCATATTTACCAGATCCACAGAATGGTATCCCTTGATGGCATCAGCTTTAGGAAAAGTCCATTTATAGATACAGGGGTGGACCGGAATGATGCAGATCCACAGCATGGTGTCGCTTGATGGTATCAGCTTTAGGAAGAATCCATTTGTAGCTGCAGGGGTGGACAGGAATGATTCTGAAATATGAAATTCCAGTGATGTTGGAATGTCCAATTGATGGTCAAAGGTAGACAAGATTCAGTGGTTAAGTGGTGGAGTGGAATACGGGTAGGTATCTGGAAATAAGCTCAATGTGTTTTGCTGGTGACAATAGGATCCAGTTTCCTCAGGAGCAGCTTCCTGCCTCCACCTGCCCACTAGACCATATGTCCTCCAGCCTCCTCCGCTACCTCTCTCCTTCTGCCTGTTCCCATCTTGACTACCTCCTCAGTCTCTCCATCTCATCAGGCACTTAAGCATGCCCTTTCCTCGCATGCGCTGTTTGACCCATTTAAGTCTGGCTTCAATCCTCTGCACTCCACTAAAACTGCCCTCATGAAAGTCTGCAATGACCTCCATGCAGCAATGGATTTTTATTCTCTGCTTATTCTTCTTGATCTTCTGCTGCTTTTACCTCTGTGAACCACCCTCTCCCTCTGCAAATACTTTGTGCCATTAATGTGCATGATATTGTCATCTCCTGGCTGACCTCCTACCTCTCTGGCCACTCCTTCTCTGTCTCTACTCATGACACCACCTCCCCCACACTTCACCTCACAATAGTTGTTAACCCAAGGTTCTGTTCTTGTACCTTTCATTTTCTCTCTAGACAACCCCTTTAGGTGAGCTCATTCAATCTTTCAACTTCCAACATAATCTCTATGCTGATTATACTCAAATCTACCTTTCCTCCATTGACATCTCTCCCTCTTTCATACTGTATATACAACTGTCTCTCTGTTAACTCTTCTTGAATGTCCCAACGCTAACTTAAACTCAACATGTCTAAGACTAAGCTAATTATCTTCCCACCCTCCTGCATAACCTCAATTCCCATATTTTCATTATCTATTGATGGCACAACTATCTCCTCTTGCCCCCAAGTGCGCTGTCTTGGAGTTAACCTTGATGTCTCCCTCTCCTTCAAACCACACATTCTGTACCTATCGCAGTCCTGCCATTTACAACTCAAAATATTTCCAGGATCAGACCCTTTCTCACCCAGTATAATACAGATGTGTACCCTTACACATTTGCGGGCAATGCATTTGCATCACAGGCTAAAGCCCACGGCATTGCATACCGTTGTGTATAATCACAGGAGAGTGTGTATGCTACTACAAGAAGCCGGCACAGGGTTTTTATATGTTTAGCGTGAGCTTGTGCTCATGCAACACACTTATATGCAGTGAGGAACTGACAGCCAAAGTCGGAGCGTGCATACGTATGCTCCCACAATTATACACAAACAATAGGATTATTATGGCGGCTGGACGCTATGCTATGCCACGATGCGTATACAATGTCACAGAAACCAGCGTCCGGCAGCAAAGATGTGTGAGACTACAGTACATCTCCTCTCACTGGTCATCTCCAGATTGGACTACTGTAATCTATTACCTGGCCTCCCTGATAATCACCTCTCTCCACTCCAATCTTTCCTCAATGCTGCTACCTGGCTCATCTTCCTCTCCAAAAGTACTACGCCCACCTCCTCCCTCTTACAAGCCCTACACTGGCTCCCCATCCTCTTATGAATCCAATTCAAGCTTCTTACACTCACTTTCAAAGCCCTTACCCACTCCTCTTCCATTTACTGTACATATATGACCTTATCTTTCTTTACACTCCCTCCCCCTTCACTCTACAAATATATGCCACCTCTATTGCCAACTGATTACGTCCTCCCATTCCTGCCACCAAGATTTTGCCCATGGTGCTCCCTACCTCTGGAATTTTCTACCTCTCACTATCAGACTCTCACCTCTCTACAAAACTTCAAATGGGCTCTCAAGACCCACTTTTTCATCAAACCCAGCCAATTCTCATCCATGCCCTTAGTCCATGCTCACTTCTACCCCATCTGTGTCACCCCTAATTGTCTGCCCTTTCCCTTTAGACTGTAAGTTCTCATGAGCAAGGCCCTCTCCCCTCCTGTACTTTTTCCTCTCTTAGACTATTTTCTACTCCGTACTCCCTACAACGGCACCTAACCCTTGGTTTCTACAACCATGAGGATTATTTCAGTGTCCTGTCCCATGATCCAGAAATGTTTATTTGCCCTACATTGTCTTGTACAGTAAGTCATTGTTTTCCTGTTTGGCTTATTTGTTTATGTATTTTGTTAGGAGCAGTGGAACCCTTGTGGCAACATTTAAAAGAAAATAATAATAACTGGAGGGGTTTGAAATGGCTCCAGTCTTCCTGTTCTCCAGTGAGACCACATGCCATAACCCAAGATGTCCACTGAGCTCTCTACTGAGCATGTAAAGGGGCCATTTTGTCCTCTTGCTGTGTGAGTATCTGATTAGTGACATGGTGGGAGACAGAAGTCTCCTACTTAGCTACGATGAGAGACTTGGTTATTACCTGTATATGAAGATGTTCCAGCATCCCTGCCCCACTACCCTTCTGCAGCATACATTTACTTGCTGGTGAGCTGTATGAAACCTCACTCCACACACGCTCCGCTAAATCACCAGTGTACATGTAACAATGGCTACAGCTTTTCCTGCTATCTATCAATAAACCAACACCACTAAGTAACTGGACTGTGCATAGCTTGAGTCATCCACTGGTGTGTGCCTGTATAGCTTTGAAATATTAGCATCTGCAAAAAAATTATTTCCTATATGATGATCTAATACACACAAAAATACAGTAGATACACACACAGATATATGATGTTCATGTACAGATGTAGCCACCTTCATCTTGACCGATTCTCCAGCTAGACGGCCGTCTAGACACGCTAGGGCGATAGCTGAGTTTAATCGCAGGCAGACGCGTTGAGGCGGTCTAGATACTCAGCATGCATTACACATCTCCACCACTGGGTGGCTAATGCTCCACTAATCCAGTACTTTCGATCGTACAGTATAGCGGCGGATTGATCTACAGCTCTGGCAATTGGTCAGTGACGACTGTAATGTCAATACTGTAGGCGTAACGGGAGGCGGTGGAAAAAGATGGTGACCTACTGTACTGTATGAAGACGCAACTACAGTAATTGTGTAAAAGGAAGAATGTACAATACAACGTATAAACACACAATACAGTGTATAAACACCGTGCTTTTAAAATACATGTACAGTAAATGAGTGTCTGGGTATGGGCTAGTGGGAGACGATGGGAAAGACTGTGCTTTACAAATGCGAGCGTCCGTGTCCCCTAAGGCATAAACCAACACCAATGGGGAGGGGGCAGGGCGCTGCTTGCTGTACTTTCACACATGAAATTGGGAATCCTCAGCGGGCGTCGTGGGCTAGCGATGAAGGCTCCCACCTCCCACGCTGGGGGTCCAGGGTTCGAGACCGGATGTTTTTTTTTTGTTTATTGTAATAATATACTGTATTATGTTATTTTCATTGTAAGACAGTCAATGGAAGGGTGCACACAAGTTACATATAAATCAGAGTACATCTGCAGGAGCGATTCTTTACGCTAAATGCAACTACACAGCGGCAATGAGTTGAGCAAAACAGTACTGTAGATTTTCAGCGTTCGTGTACTGCACAGGACCTGAATTCCCTCCCTGTCCACTGCATGATCTGTGCAGGCTCCCAGGGGGGAAGGGCGATGGGGGTAGGGGGAGACGATGGGAAATACCGTGGCTTTGAAATGCAATTATATGAGCGTCCGAGTCCCCTACGGCATAAACCATCACCAATGGGAAGGAAGTGCCAGCCTTTTTTTTTTGTTTATGTGTTCCCGTGACATTCACTTTAATATATTTTTTTTGTCTCTAATACTGTGCATCCAATGGAAGGATGCACACAAGTTTCACATAAATCAGAGTAGATCTGCAGGAGCGCTTCTTTACGCTAAATGCCACTACCCAGCGGCAATGAGTAGAATTGAGTGTATTCTGAGTGAGCAAAACAGTATTGTAGGCTCCCAGGGGGGAAAGGCGATGGGGTAGGGGGAGACGATGGGAAAGACTGTGCTTTACAAATTCGAGCGTCCGTGTCCCCTAAGGCATAAACCAACACCAATGGGGAGGGGGCAGGGCGCTGCTTGCTGTACTTTCACACATGAAATTGGGAATCCTCAGCGGGCGTCGTGGGCTAGCCATGAAGGCTCCCACCTCCCACGCTGGGGGTCCAGGGTTCGAGACCGGATGTTTTTGTTTTGTTTATTGTAATAATATACTGTATTATGTTATTTTCATTGTAAGACAGTCAATGGAAGGGTGCACACAAGTTACATATAAATCAGAGTACATCTGCAGGAGCGATTCTTTACGCTAAATGCAACTACACAGCGGCAATGAGTTGAGCAAAACAGTACTGTAGATTTTCAGCGTTCGTGTATTGCACAGGACCTGAATTCCCTCCCTGTCCACTGCATGATCTGTGCAGGCTCCCAGGGGGGAAGGGCGATGGGGGTAGGGGGAGACGATGGGAAATACTGTGGCTTTGAAATGCAATTATATGAGCGTCCGAGTCCTCTACGGCATAAACCATCACCAATGGGAAGGAAGTGCCAGCCTTTTTTTTTGTTTATGTGTTCCCGTGACATTCACTTTAATTTTTTTTTTTTGTCTCTAATACTGTGCATCCAATGGAAGGATGCACACAAGTTTCACATAAATCAGAGTAGATCTGCAGGAGCGATTCTTTACGCTAAATGCCACTACCCAGCGGCAATGAGTAGAATTGAGTGTATTCTGAGTGAGCAAAACAGTATTGTAGGCTCCCAGGGGGGAAGGGCGAGGGGGGTAGGGGGAGACGATGGGAAAGACTGTGCTTTACAAATGCGAGCGTCCGTGTCCCCTAAGGCATAAACCAACACCAATGGGGAGGGGGCAGGGCGCTGCTTGCTGTACTTTCACACATGAAATTGGGAATCCTCAGCGGGCGTCGCTGAATGCGTGGAACGCACGACGTCTGAGACGCACGACGTCTGAGACGCACGACGTCTGAGACGTACAGTGCGCATAAGGACGGAGTCATGGCTGATGCAAGAGACCGTCCTTATGCGCTCGGTGAGCTGCGTCTCCTCGTGTGCTGGCGGGACACAGGTCTCGCCAGCAACGAGGAGAAAGTGCGGGCCTACAGGAGGGCCAGCAGGGATATCCTCCGGAAATATAACCGGAGGAGATCCGTGAGGTCGCTGCAGAGGAGGTGGAGCGACCTCGTCCGCCGGACTCCAAGGTGCCTTCAGGCCATAAGGGATTGTAAGTACAGTACATCACTGTAGATTACTGTACTTTAAGTTATTGTAGTTACAGGTACAGTACATTATAGCAGGTGGCTGCTGTAGCAGCAGGTATCCGGTCTATACAGCACTGTATCTGTGGTAAACAAATGGTTAAACAAGGCCCAAACATTAACCAGGGTCAAAAGGTCAATTTGTATTTTTTTTACACTTTTTACATTTTTCTTACATTTACTATCCATGTCAAAGGTGACACCATCTAGGTCGACACCATGTCGACCTAGATCTGGTGTCGACCTAGATGGTGTTGCTTTTGAAATTGGTTGACAACAGTTATATTTTAGGTTGACATGGCCGTTAAATTGACATGGAAAAAGATCGACATGAGTTTTACAAAAACCATTATTATTTTTTTAACTTGTGTGTATATATAGCTCTTTACAATCCATGTGGTCTACGATTGTGCAGTGTGCCATGCAGTGTACAGTATATGCAGTATATCACAGTATATTGTGCTGTGTAATTGCAGCGTGTCATGCAGTGTACATTCAGTATATGGTATTGTGCAGTGAGTGTAATGCATAGTGAATCACATCGTGCAGTGTACTGTATACACATGTGGTAATTGCAGTGTTTTGTGCAGTGTACATTGTACAGTATCATATTTTTCAGGGAAAAGTGTAGTGTATCATGCAGTGTAATGTGCAGTTTGTTGTATTACGCAGTGCAGTGCATACAGTATGCAGTGTCGTGCAGTGTACCTGCAGCGTATTGTGCAGTGTAATGTGCAGTTTGTCGTATTGTGCAGTGCCTCCCACGCTGACAGTCCCGTGTTTTATTCCCAAAGTTCCAGTCAATATTTTTCGGTTATAAGGGAGATTTGTGTTTCAGATAGTACAGTGTTCTAAGGGACGTTACTGTGGCAGAAATTATTCAAAGGGATGTTACAGTGGCCTAATGTGTTCTGACGTGCATTACTCTTGCATAATGTGTTATAAGGTTCATGACTGTGGCAGATCTCTACTTTGTGACGTAATGTGGATATACTACTGCACTACTGTGACGTACAGTACAGTAACGTGAATAAGGTGCTCTACTGTGTGACACAACGTGAATCAAGGACAGTACTGTGACATAAATAAACACCACTACTGTGACATGACGTGAATAAGATGAATTCAGGTGAGTGCTGCATCATCTGTCATGAAATAAATTTATACTGTAATGAACAGTACTGAGATGGTTAAGGGTGGGAGGGCTGCATGCTGATGTGTGTCATAATGTTTATAAGGGCAATGCTAATGTGTGTTACAATTAGAGATGAGCGGGTTCGGTTCCTCGGAATCCGAACCCCCCCGAACTTCAGCCTTTTTACACGGGTCCGAGGCAGACTCAGATCTTCCCGCCTTGCTCGGCTAACCCGAGCGCGCCCAAATGTCATCATCCCGCTGTCGGATTCTCGCGAGGCTCGTATTCTACCGCGAGACTCGGATTCTATATAAGGAGCCGCGCGTCGCCGCCATTTTCACACGTGCATTGAGATTGATAGGGAGAGGACGTGGCTGGCGTCCTCTCCGTTTAGATAGAGAGTGAGACACTTGATTTACTAGTAATTTAATTTTAGTAATTTTGGGGAGCATTAGGAGTACTCAGAGAGTGCAGAGTTTTGCTGATAGTTATACTAGTGACCACCAGTTTTATTTATTATTTAAAATCCGTTCTCTGCCTGAAAAAAAACGATACACAGTCACATACCATATCTGTGCTCAGCCTCAGTGTGCTGCATGATAATATCATCTATGTATATCTGACTGTGCTGAGTGCTCACTGCTCACACAGCTTAATTGTGGGGGAGACTGGGGAGCAGTTATAGCAGGAGTACATAACAGTGCACACTTTTGCTGCCAGTGTGACTGACCAGTGACCACCAGTATATTGTCTGCCTGAAAAAGTTAAACACTCGTGTGGTGTTTTTTTTTTTATTCTATAAACGCATTCTGCTGACAGACAGTGTCCAGCAGGTCCATCATTCATTATATTATAATATATACCTGCAGTAGTGATATATATATATTTTTTATATCATTATCATCCAGTCTATACTAGCAGACGCAGTACGGTAGTCCACGGCTGTAGCTACCTCTGTGTCGGCAGTGCTCGTCCATAATTGTATACCTACCTGTGGTGGTTTTTTTTTTTCTATCTTCTTCATACTAGTAGTTTAGGAGTCTGCTGCTGACAGTGTCCAGCAGGTCCGTCATTATATAATATATACCTGTCCTGCAGTAGTGATATATATATATTTTTTATATCATTATCATCCAGTCTATACTAGCAGACGCAGTACGGTAGTCCACGGCTGTAGCTACCTCTGTGTCGGCAGTGCTCGTCCATAATTGTATACCTACCTGTGGTGGGTTTTTTTTTTTCTATCTTCTTCATACTAGTAGTTTAGGAGTCTGCTGCTGACAGTGTCCAGCAGGTCCGTCATTATATAATATATACCTGTCCTGCAGTAGTGATATATATATATTTTTTATATCATTATCATCCAGTCTATACTAGCAGACGCAGTACGGTAGTCCACGGCTGTAGCTACCTCTGTGTCGGCAGTGCTCGTCCATAATTGTATACCTACCTGTGGTGGGTTTTTTTTTTCTATCTTCTTCATACTAGTAGTTTAGGAGTCTGCTGCTGACAGTGTCCAGCAGGTCCGTCATTATATAATATATACCTGTCCTGCAGTAGTGATATATATATATTTTTTATATCATTATCATCCAGTCTATACTAGCAGACGCAGTACGGTAGTCCACGGCTGTAGCTACCTCTGTGTCAGCAGTGCTCGTCCATAATTGTATACCTACCTGTGGTGGGGTTTTTTTTTCTATCTTCTTCATACTAGTAGTTTAGGAGTCTGCTGCTGACAGTGTCCAGCAGGTCCGTCATTATATAATATATACCTGTCCTGCAGTAGTGATATATATATATATTTTTTATATCATTATCATCCAGTCTATACTAGCAGACGCAGTACGGTAGTCCACGGCTGTAGCTACCTCTGTGTCGGCAGTGCTCGTCCATAATTGCATACCTACCTGTGGTGGTTTTTTTTTTTTCTATCTTCTTCATACTAGTAGTTTAGGAGTCTGCTGCTGACAGTGTCCAGCAGGTCCGTCATTATATAATATATACCTGTCCTGCAGTAGTGATATATATATATTTTTTATATCATTATCATCCAGTCTATACTAGCAGACGCAGTACGGTAGTCCACGGCTGTAGCTACCTCTGTGTCGGCAGTCACTCGTCATCCATAAGTATACTAGTATCCATCCATCTCCATTGTTTACCTGAGGTGCCTTTTAGTTGTGCCTATTAAAATATGGAGAACAAAAATGTTGAGGTTCCAAAAATAGGGAAAGATCAAGATCGACTTCCACCTCGTGCTGAAGCTGCTGCCACTAGTCATGGCCGAGACGATGAAATGCCATCAACGTCGTCTGCCAAGGCCGATGCCCAATGTCATAGTATAGAGCATGTAAAATCCAAAACACCAAATATCAGTAAAAAAAGGACTCAAAAATCTAAAATAAAATCGTCGGAGGAGAAGCGTAAACTTGCCAATATGCCATTTACCACACGGAGTGGCAAGGAACGGCTGAGGCCCTGGCCTATGTTCATGGCTGGTGGTTCAGCTTCACATGAGGATGGAAGCACTCAGCCTCTTGCTAGAAAAATGAAAAGACTTAAGCTGGCAAAAGCACAGCAAAGAACTGTGCGTTCTTCGAAATCACAAATCCACAAGGAGAGTCCAATTGTGTCGGTTGCGATGCCTGACCTTCCCAACACTGGACGTGAAGAGCATGCGCCTTCCACCATTTGCACGCCCCCTGCAAGTGCTGGAAGGAGCACCCGCAGTCCAGTTCCTTATAGTCAGATTGAAGATGTCAGTGTTGAAGTACACCAGGATGAGGATATGGGTGTTGCTGGCGCTGGGGAGGAAATTAACAAGGAGGATTCTGATGGTGAGGTGGTTTGTTTAAGTCAGGCACCCGGGGAGACACCTGTTGTCCGTGGGAGGAATATGGCCATTGACATGCCTGGTGAAAATACCAAAAAAATCTGCTCTTCGGTGTGGAAGTATTTCAACAGAAATGCGGACAACATTTGTCAAGCCGTGTGTTGCCTTTGTCAAGCTGTAATAAGTAGGGGTAAGGACGTTAACCACCTCGGAACATCCTCCCTTATACGTCACCTGCAGCGCATTCATCATAAGTCAGTGACAAGTTCAAAAACTTTGGGCGACAGCGGAAGCAGTCCACTGACCAGTAAATCCCTTCCTCTTGTAACCAAGCTCACGCAAACCACCCCACCAACTCCCTCAGTGTCAATTTCCTCCTTCCCCAGGAATGCCAATAGTCCTGCAGGCCATGTCACTGGCAATTCTGACGAGTCCTCTCCTGCCTGGGATTCCTCCGATGCATCCTTGCGTGTAATGCCTACTGCTGCTGGCGCTGCTGTTATTGCTGCTGGGAGTCGATGGTCATCCCAGAGGGGAAGTCGTAAGACCACTTTTACTACTTCCACCAAGCAATTGACTGTCCAACAGTCCTTTGCGAGGAAGATGAAATATCACAGCAGTCATCCTGCTGCAAAGCGGATAACTGAGGCCTTGGCATCCTGGGCGGTGAGAACCGTGGTTCCGGTATCCATCATTACTGCAGAGCCAACTAAAGACTTGTTTGAGGTACTGTGTCCCCGGTACCAAATACCATCTAGGTTCCATTTCTCTAGGCAGGCGATACCGAAAATGTACACAGACCTCAGAAAAAGACTCACCAGTGTCCTAAAAAATGCAGTTGTACCCAATGTTCACTTAACCACGGACATGTGGACAAGTGGAGCAGGGCAGACTCAGGACTATATGACTGTGACAGCCCACTGGGTAGATGTATGGACTCCCGCCGCAAGAACAGCAGCGGCAGCACCAGTAGCAGCATCTCGCAAACGCCAACTCTTTCCTAGGCAGGCTACGCTTTGTATCACCGCTTTCCAGAATACGCACACAGCTAAAAACCTCTTACGGCAACTGAGGAAGATCATCGCAGAATGGCTTACCCCAATTGGACTCTCCTGTGGATTTGTGGCATCGGACAACGCCAGCAATATTGTGTGTGCATTAAATATGGGCAAATTCCAGCACGTCCCATGTTTTGCACATACCTTGAATTTGGTGGTGCAGAATTATTTAAAAAATGAGAGGGGCGTGCAAGAGATGCTGTCGGTGGCCAGAAGAATTGCGGGACACTTTCGGCGTACAGGCACCACGTACAGAAGACTGGAGCACCACCAAATACGCCTTAACCTGCCCTGCCATCATCTGAAGCAAGAAGTGGTAACGAGGTGGAATTCAACCCTCTATATGCTTCAGAGGTTGGAGGAGCAGCAAAAGGCCATTCAAGCCTATACAACTGAGCACGATATAGGAGGTGGAATGCACCTGTCTCAAGCGCAGTGGAGAATGATTTCAACGTTGTGCAAGGTTCTGCAACCTTTTGAACTTGCCACATGTGAAGTCAGTTCAGACACTGCCAGCCTGAGTCAGGTCATTCCCCTCATCAGGCTTTTGCAGAAGAAGCTGGAGACATTGAAGGAGGAGCTAACACAGAGCGATTTAGCTAGGCATGTGGGACTTGTGGATGGAGCCCTTAATTCGCTTAACAAGGATTCACGGGTGGTCAATCTGTTGAAATCAGAGCACTACATTTTGGCCACCGTGCTCGATCCTAGATTTAAAGCCTACCTTGGATCTCTCTTTCCGGCAGACACAAGTCTGCAGGGGTTCAAAGAACTGCTGGTGAGAAAATTGTCAAGTCAAGCGGAACGCGACCTGTCAACATCTCCTCCTTCACATTCTCCCGCAACTGGGGGTGCGAGGAAAAGGCTCAGAATTCCGAGCCCACCCGCTGGCGGTGAAGCAGGGCAGTCTGGAGCGACTGCTGATGCTGACATCTGGTCCGGACTGAAGGACCTGCCAACGATTACGGACATGTCGTCTACTGTCACTGCATATGATTCTCTCCCCATTGAAAGAATGGTGGAGGATTATATGAGTGACCGCATCCAAGTAGGCACGTCAGACAGTCCGTACGTATACTGGCATGAAAAAGAGGCAATTTGGAGGCCCTTGCACAAACTGGCTTTATTCTACCTAAGTTGCTCTCCCACAAGTGTGTACTCCGAAAGAGTGTTTAGTGCCGCCGCTCACCTTGTCAGCAATCGGCGTACGAGGTTACTTCCAGAAAATGTGGAGAAGATGATGTTCATTAAAATGAATTATAATCAATTCCTCCATGGAGACATTCACCAGCAGCAATTGCCTCCACAAAGTACACAGGGAGCTGTGATGGTGGATTCCAGTGGGGACGAATTGATAACCTGTGAGGAGGGGGATGTACACGGTGATGAATCGGAGGATGATGATGAGGTGGACATCTTGCCTCTGTAGAGCCAGTTTGTGCAAGGAGAGATTAATTGCTTCTTTTTTGGTGGGGGTCCAAACCAACCCGTCATTTCAGTCACAGTCGTGTGGCAGACCCTGTCACTGAAATGATGGGTTGGTTAAAGTGTGCATGTCCTGTTTATACAACATAAGGGTGGGTGGGAGGGCCCAAGGACAATTCCATCTTACACCTCTTTTTTCTTTCATTTTTCTTTGCGTCATGTGCTGTTTGGGGAGTGTTTTTGGAAGGGCCAGCCTGCGTGACACTGCAGTGCCACTCCTAGATGGGCCAGGTGTTTGTGTCGGCCACTAGGGTCGCTTAGCTTACTCACACAGCTACCTCATTGCGCCTCTTTTTTTCTTTGCGTCATGTGCTGTTTGGGGAGTGTTTTTTTGAAGGGCCATCCTGCGTGACACTGCAGTGCCACTCCTAGATGGGCCAGGTGTTTGTGTCGGCCACTTGGGTCGCTGAGCTTAGTCATCCAGCGACCTCGGTGCAAATTTTAGGACTAAAAATAATATTGTGAGGTGTGAGGTGTTTAGAATAGACTGAAAATGAGTGGAAATTATGGTTATTGAGGTTAATAATACTTTGGGATCAAAATGACCCCCAAATTCTATGATTTAAGCTGTTTTTTAGGGTTTTTTGAAAAAAACACCCGAATCCAAAACACACCCGAATCCGACAAAAAAAATTCGGTGAGGTTTTGCCAAAACGCGTTCGAACCCAAAACACGGCCGCGGAACCGAACCCAAAACCAAAACACAAAACCCGAAAAATTTCCGGTGCACATCTCTAGTTACAATGTCTATAAAGGTAGTGTTCTGTCTAATACCCTGGACCTACTGTACTGTAGCGATACTGTAAGTGTACTGTATGTCACATTTAGAAATGTGCCCCTTAAGTTTTGAATACAGTACAGTACACTATGCCTGCCTGAGTGATTAGGTGCAGGGTACTAGAATGAACAATTCCATTGATAGTGATGTCATAAAGATGCTATCAATTTTGAACTTCATTGGCTGTACAGTATGCTGACATTATACTGTACATATACTTTTACAGGGCTGGGAGCACGACGGCACAGGAGGCGGGCCAGGCGCCGCCAAGCTGGTAAGTATTGTCAAATACAGTAGTGTACATACTGTAGTTATTTATACAGTCCCACCCCCCTGTCCTGACCAGCACAGATAACTCACTGCAATCCAGATGGGAGGGAGGGTGGGACACTTCCTGTGAGATCTGGTTGCCTGTGATGTTAAGAATGTCTGTTTACAAAACTAAATGTAAATATTAAACACACAGTATAAATAACATTGTAGATATCTGAATACCCGTGCTTCGCTACGGGATGAGGATGGTAAATTACAGTGATAGTTGTTTGTTAATTTACGTTTGACAGCTTCACTAACAGCACTGTTATTTTTTTTCTCACAGTACCACCACCACCACCACCACCACCTGCGCTGCCAGGCACCACTGCAGCCGGAAAGCACACTACAGTACTCTCTGATTAGTGCTTTGCTTCCCAATGGTATTGTGTAACGAGAATTCTGGTGCGACTGTCATCGTTACACTACTGTACATGTGTCCTGGATACTGAATAGTACATGTTACAAATTGACAGCTTCACTTACAGCACTGTTATTTTTTTTCTCACAGTACCACCACCACCACCACCTGCGCTGCCAGGCACCACTGCAGCCGGTAAGCACACTACAGTACTCTCTGAATAGTGCTTTGCTTCCCAATGGTATTGTGTAACGAGAATTCTGGTGCGACTGTCATCGTTACACTACTGTACATGTGTCCTGGATACTGAATAGTACATGTTACAAATTGACAGCTTCACTTACAGCACTGTTATTTTTTCTCTCACAGTACCACCACCACCACCACCACCACCTGCGCTGCCAGGCACCACTGCAGCCGGTAAGCACACTACAGTACTCTCTGATTAGTGCTTTGCTTCCCAATGGTATTGTGTAACGAGAACCTGTGTGCAAACAGTATCTCTATTGAATGCAAAGTACTGTACAGTATTACCAGAGCCGTCCCTAACCAACATGATGCCCTAGGCTACATTTCGGCTGATGCCCTCTTGCACAGATGCTAGTTCCGCCTATAACCCTGCACCACTTTCCCAGCACCATCACCCATTTTGGCGCTCCTACCCCCTATAATTTAAATACTGTAGGAACAATGTGCACATTTAGTGCCAGCCCAAAACAGTGCAAGTTATTGCTGAGAAGGGGCATTGGAACACAATAATACCCCCAGATGAAATGACACACCACAGTACTGCAACTTTATTCACATTATATCATGCAGTAGTGTCTCTTATTCTTGTTAGAGTACATCATATGATAGTACCACATTACTCCTAACAGTATTGCCCCTTATTCACATTACACCCCACCACATTGATCTTTATTTACATTAGACCACAGGTTCTCAAACTCAGTCCTCAGGACCCCACACAGTGCATGTATTGCAGGTCTCACAGAATCCCAAGTGAAATAATTAGCTCCACCTAATGTATGGACCTTTTAAAATGTGTCAGTGAGTAATTAATACAGTACACCTGTGAACTTACCTGCAAAACATGCACTGTGTGGGGTCCTGAGGACCGAGTTTGAGAACCACTGCATTAGACCATGCAGTAGTGCCCTTTCCTTATGTTACGCCAGAAAATATTGTAGCACACCTAATACACATAATGCTGCACATTAGTAATGCATTTCATATTTACATTTTCAGATTTCATTTCATAGAGCCGCAGTCACACACAGAATATAGGCATGTACTGTAGCATCTCATTTTATTCAGCAGAAGCTGATTATTCCTGTTTGGCTAGTTTGCCGCCTCTGTATATTACAATAGAAAAAAATAATAGTGTCAGTGAAAAAAACACCTCATGACAGATACTGTACACAAGCTTATGTCACATGGTATATGCAATTGCGGTCGAATTCCGACTGTGGGGGTTCAGGGGCGACGCCCATTTTGACAGTGTGCTACTGTATGCGATCAAGTCCGGTGTACCATAAAGATAGACCTCGCTTATCCCTATCGCTTTGGCGAGGGGATTGTGATGCTTCTTCAGCATTGCCCCATAGCCTTCAAAACTACTGCTACTGTATCTCTCACTCCACTACTATCTCTCACTCCATCTCCGAGCGCTGGCTGCCACGTAGTGGGGGTTCAGGGGCGACGGCCATTTTGACAGTGTGCTATGCGATCAAGTCCGGTGTACCACAATGATAGACCTCGCTTATCCCTATCGCTTTGGCGAGGGGATTGTGACTCTTCTTCAGCATTGCTTCATAGCCTTCAAAACAACTGCTACTGTATCTCTCACTCCACTACTATCTCTCACTCCATCTCCGAGCGCTGGCTGCCACGTAGTGGGGGTCAGGGGCGACGGCCATTTTGACAGTGTGCTATGCGATCAAGTCCGGTGTACCACAATGATAGACCTCGCTTATCCCTATCGCTTTGGCGAGGGGGTTGTGACGCTTCTTCAGCATTGCCCCATAGCCTTCAAAACTACTGCTACTGTATCTCTCACTCCACTACTATCTCTCACTCCATCTCCGAGCGCTGGCTGCCACGTAGTGGGGGTCAGGGGCGACGGCCATTTTGACAGTGTGCTATGCGATCAAGTCCGGTGTACCACAATGATAGACCTCGCTTATCCCTATCGCTTTGGCGAGGGGATTGTGACGCTTCTTCAGCATTGCCCCATAGCCTTCAAAACTACTGCTACTGTATCTCTCACTCCACTACTATCTCTCACTCCATCTCCGAGCGCTGGCTGCCACGTAGTGGGGGTTCAGGGGCGACGGCCATTTTGACAGTGTGCTATGCGATCAAGTCCGGTGTACCATAATGTGCATAGACCTCACCCCTATGTATTTTAGCGAGGGGATTGTGACGCACCTTCAGCACTGCCCCGTTGTCCGCAAAATCTATGTCATCACTCGCTCCATAGCTGAGAGCCTCCATGGAGTCACAGGCAGTAACCATTTCAATTGAGTCTGCCCTGCTACAGAATTGTATGTGTACCGTATGGTGCATAGAGCCTTAACAGTACATCTGCTGCAGCTTTGCCCTGGTTTATGTGATTAAAAAAAATTATAAAGTGTCTGGAAAAAACTAACATGCGTTCGTACTGTACTGTAGGAATCGAACACGGGACTCTGAGTATACTGTAGGAAGCGGAACACTTCACCACTTCGCCGCAGACAGATGAATAAATCCATTAGTTTTGATTAAGACAAATGGCTACGGGATTAGGATGCTAACATACTGTACAATATTCCTAATATCATTAGGCAATAATGAACTTCTAACACGTCCATTTGCGTCAGTGTACACTACTGGTTTTAGGTTGCACTAGTAAAGTAGTCCTTACTATACAGTACTGTACAGTATTTCAGTATTATATTTTACGGGAGCCCACACGCATGCGCAGTGGTGATTGTAAAAAGCGACATCTGGTGGATGATCGCAGGTATTACACGTACAGGTAACGCCAAACGTCAAATGTCTGTCTCCGTGCGATTAGATAGCCTCTCTGTGACTAGGCGCGCCTCGCTACGCCCCAGTACGCTGCGTATGCTCGAACGGGACAAACGCCTCAGCCACTCAAGATAAAGGTGGCTACATCTGTAAATGATCCGATACTACATCTTCAGAGACAGTAGCAGATAACAGATGCCTGCAGTGGGTGTCATTTAACACAAGATGCCTTCTGTGGCTATTTCTGTATGCTTATTTCAGCTCAACCAGGACTGCCATCAAGGGTAGATGGCGGTAATTCAATCCCGGGCCCGGACTGAAAGGAGGCATGAGTTGCAGCAGTGTGGACTGGGGCTGGGACTGCTGGTTACCCTGAATTTAGCTGTGTGTGTGTGTGTGTGTGTGTGTGTGTGTGTGTGGCTATTTCTAGTGTGGTGGGTGTATGCCTATTTTGTCAGTCCCAGGCCCCACAATTTCTGATGGCAGCCCTGGCTAAAATGCTGCGTACAAAGACATTTAGGCATAAAACAATCCTTACAAAGACCTAGGGAACAAATAGGGTTGTTGTTACCAAACAAATAACAGATAAAGCTGCAGATTAGATGATCCAAGAGATTCTTATCTGCTGTCAAATTCTATATTTCTATATTTCACCTCTGATTCAACGGCTTAATAACATAACATTATACTGCACACAACTAATCACGGAGGATAAAAACACGGAAATCTGTCATGTGGTCAACAGTTATCATGTTAACATTCATAATGTTGACAGCACCCTGCCAGCATACACAGAATGTCAATATTATCATAATTCTGAGTTAGCACTGCCAGAAGGATTAGGGTTAGGCTGTGGGGGAAGGACAGGGTTAGTCTCTGGGAGGGGAAAAGATTAGGGTTAGGCACCTCCAGGAGGATTAGGGTTATGCTGTGGTGGCAGGACAGGGTTAGTCTCTGGGAGGGAAAGAGGTTAGGGTTAGGCCCCTCCGGGAGGATTAGGGTTAGGCTGTGGATGGGAGGATAGGTTTAGTCTCTGGGAGGGGAAGAGGTTAGGGATAGGCACCTCCGGGAGGATTAGGGTTTGGCTGTGGGGGGGATGATAGGTTTAGTCTCTGGGAGGGAAAGAGGTTAGGGATAGGCACCTCTGGGAGGATTAGGGTTAGGCTGTGGGGGGGATAGGTTTAGTCTCTGGGAGGGGAAGAGGTTAGGGTTAGGCACCTCTGGGAGGATTTGGGTTAGGCTGTGGCGGCAGGACAGGGTTAGTCTCTGAGAGGAGAAGAGATTAGGGTTAGGCACCTCCGGGAGGATTAGAGTTAGGCTGTGGGGGGGAGGATAGGTTTAGTCTCTAGGAGGGGAAGAGGTTAGGGTTAGGCACCTCCGGGAGGATTTGGGTTAGGCTGTGGCGGCAGGACAGGTTAAGTCTCTGGGAGGGGAAGAGGTTAGGGTTAGGCACCTCCAGGAGGATTAGGGTTAGGATGTGGAGGCAGGACAGGGTTAGTCTCTGGGAGGAGAAGAGGTTAGGGTTAGGCACCACTGGAAGGATTAGGGTTAGGCTGTGGGGGGAGGACAGGGTTAGAGTCGTTCACATTAGTCTCTGCCGCAGTCCCTGTCTACAAACACATACAAACTAGGACTAGCTACTTTGTCAGAAGCCAAATAACATGGGTGCTGATTATTAGATCTACTGTACATTAAAAAGGACTACAGTCCTTAGGTCTACCACCAGGGACGAAACTAGGATATTCGGCATCCGAGGCATTGCAGTAGTTTGGTGCGCCCCCCCCCCCCTCCAAAAGAAGACATACAGCAATTACAACTAAAAAACATAATAGAGGGGAGATAGAGCAAGAGAGAGGAGAGAGGAGAGAGAAGGACGGAGGAGAGATGGGAGAGAATGAGAGGCAAAAGAGAGAGAGGGGTGGCATGCACTCCTACATAATCCTCCGATAAGGTGTGTGGTGCCAGGCATATTTTAACATTTTATTCATGACACAGCTCCTCCCAGCACATATAATCCACGACACAGCTCTCCCCCAGCACATATAATCCTTTACACAGCTCTCCCCTCCAGCACATATAATCCTTTACACAGCTCTGACCCCCAGCACATATAAGACCTGACACAGCTCTCCCCAAGCACATATAAGACCTGACACAGCTCTCCCCCAAGCACATATCATTCCTGACACAGCAGTACACTCACTGTGGGTTCTCCTGTCTCTGGGCTCTGGCTGGCTGCTCCTCCTCTTTACACAGCAAGAGACATGGTGATGGTGCTGCTTCGACTCATTCCTGCCACCACAGTCTGTGACATCAGAAAGGGGACTTGAGGCGGGCGATGGGAGAGACTGTCCATCGCTTTCCACCCACTTCACCTATTAATGTGGGAGGCACGTGCACAGGGACAGCGGGGATGTAGGAGCAGCTGACCGAAGGTACCGGGCAGAGTACTTGGCACCCCCTCCTTCCGGCACCCGTGGCAAGTGCCCCCTAGTTGTGCCCATGCTACCACTAATGGTAGACATTCATTAGGTTGACAGGGTCAAAAGGTCAACATAGAATAGGTAGACAGTAGGAAAGGTTGACAGGTTCAAAAGGTCAACATGGTTAAAAGGTCGACATGTAAATGGTCAACACAAAAAGGTAGACAATTTTTTTGGGGGGTGTTTTGTCACTTTTCTGCTACAAACAAGCCCCATTAGTGTACCATGTCCCCTCGTGGCCTCGCTCCACTACTGCTGCACTTGGCACAAGTTACTATTCCCAATCATAGTCCACGTGGATTGTAAAGTATAAAAAAAAAATACATAATAAAAATTAAAATACTTGTGTCTACCATATGTGTGTTGACCATTGTCATGTCTACCTTTTGACCTGTCGCCCTTTTGAACTATCTACCTTTCACATGTCAACTTTTTGATCATGTCGACCTAATGCATGTCTACAATTAGTGGTAAACCTATTGACTGCAGACCTTTTTAGAGTAGATCTATAGTTCGAATATCAAATCACATACCAGCATGTTCTGGCAGTTTGGAGACAGCAGAAAATAACTCCTCACAGACAGGGCCCTGATTGGCAATTGAACTCATGACCAGTACACCTGTCGTCAGTGTGTAGAACTATAGAAGGTTTTGTACTGCCTACCTTTCCTCAGATACAGCAGCATAATTTCTGATCCATGAGAGTTATAACATGACAATGTCATTATTTCCCTTTTCTATTATAAACAAATATAATAGACCCATGTGGTTTGTTTCCAGGAGCATTTGACTGACCAGTGAATTCTAATACTCAGATTCTGTAAGGACAGCAGGGCCTTTATTAGCATGTTATTCTTTGCAATATTTTCATGGATCTGTGCTCTATTACACTCTGTTACACATCAGTACACAGTAATCAGGAACAGCATGTGCCAAGCATATTCAAGTGAATCTTTGTGCATTCAGTTAGCATTCCCAATAGCGTGGTAGATGGAGAGCTGATAGGTGCTTGTTGTTGCTATATTACACTGTGAATGAGCATATTAATTGTACCAAAATACCATCTTCATCTTGCTTATTTCCAAAGCACAGTGAAGCCTCATTTACATAGCTCTTCAATTGTATGTTTTAATGAGAAGTTGTATCTGCTAAAAATTTTCAAATGCGTCTATTTATTCTCCTAAAAGAGGTATATATTTATTTTGTATTTTCATCGAGTTAAATGTATCAGCAATTCTCAATTGGGATTCGTTGTCCTATTCGACCCAGTAAAAGCACAATTTACATAGGAATTCACCCCACATTGTCCTACTAGGAAGGTATTTTGGTAACTACAGTATTACTGAACAGAGAAAAAAGTTTAACAGACAGTCTGTTAATTAATTAATGCATGCAGTGTATTTTATGAGGGATATGTACTCAGTAGCAGATCTTGCTATGGGCACACAGGATTTTTGCCTGTGGTGCCGCCTTCCGGGGGACGCCGCAGACATCCGGAGGATGCCGCCGCTGTGACAAGATCTGCTACTGTTGGTGCCCCCCGGTGTTGGTTGTCACTGCTGTGCGGTGCGCGATTACGTCATAGCGCACCACACAGCATTGTGGGACCGGCATATAGACACTAGGGGTCATGATTGACCTCTAGTGTCTATGCGGTGCTATGGGAGAGATGTCATAATGTCTCTCCCATAGATCAGAGGAGCGGCGGCTGGAGATGGAGGGCAGCAGCGGTCAGGAATCATGAGCGGGGATGGTGAGTATTAATTAATTATTTTTATTTTTATATTTGTAAGCGGCACAACTAGGGGGCACAAACGGGGGCACAACTCTACTATGGGCAATACTAAGAGAGGAAAAAGTCTAAGAGAGGAAAAAGTACATGAGAGGAGAGGGCCTTGCTCATGAGAACTTACAGTCTAAAGGGAAAGGGCAGGCAGTTAGGGGTGACACAGATGGGGTAGAAGTGAGCATGAACTAAGGGCATGGATGAGAATTGGCTGGGTTTGATGAAGAAGTGGGTCTTGAGAGCCCATTTGAAGTTTTGTAGAGAGGTGAGAGTCTGATAGTGAGAGGTAGAAAATTCCAGAGGTAGGGAGCACAATGGGCAAAATCTTGGTGGCAGGAATGGAAAAAAGTAATCAGTTGGCAATAGAGGTGGCATATATTTGTAGAGTGAAGGGGGAGGGAGTGTAAAGGAAGATAAGGTCATATATGTACAGTAAATGGAAGAGGAGAGGGTAAGGGCTTTGAAAGTGAGTGTTAGAAGCTTGAATTGGATTCGGAAGGGGATGGGGAGCCAGTGTAGGGCTTGTAAGAGGGAGGAGGTAGGCGTAGTACTTTTGGAGAGGAAGATGAGCCAGGCAGCAGCATTGAGGAAAGATTGGAGTGGAGAGAGGTGATTATCAGGGAGGCCAGGTAATAGATTACAGTAGTCCAATCTGGAGATGACACTGCTAAATTCAGGGTAACCAGCAGTCCCAGCCCCAGTCCACACTGCTGCAACTCATGCCTCCTTTCAGTCCAGGCCCGGGATTGAATTACCGCCATCTACCCTTGATGGCAGTCCTGGTTGAGCTGAAATAAGCATACAGAAATAGCCACAGAAGGCATCTTGTGTTAAATGACACCCACTGCAGGCGTCTGTGATCTGCTACTGTCTCTGAAGATGTAGTATCGGATCATTTACATGAACATCATATATCTGTGTGTGTATCTACTGTATTTTTGTGTGTATTAGTGTGTGACTATGTATGTGAATAAGTGTGTAACTATGTATGTATGTCACTGTATATACATGTGCATGTGTGTAACTATTTGTATATACTGCATGTGTGACTGTACTGTATATCATATGTACTCTATGTGTTTTGTGTGTGACACTATGTACAGTATGTAAGTGTATATGTGTGTGCCTATGGGCGGGATCAGACGTACTAATGGCGGTGGGGGTTATTCGGTAAGGATTGCAGATTCTGCTAAAAAGCAGAATCTGCAATCCTTTCTATTGCATGCTGGGGGATGCTCATCCATCGCAGGGTAAGGCCGTCCAGCATGCTGAATGGCCTGCTCAGTGACTGCGACCGCAATTTAATTGTGGTCGCAGCAACTGTGGAAGACCCCCTGCAGCTGCAGCTAGGCTGCGTATGCAGGTGGTCCGCCGCCATTTTTCACATAGGGGTGGCTGCGTGTGATGTCACTCAGCTGCCCCAAAAATGCAGATGCCCCGACCCTGTTTTCCCCATGCCATCCCCGCAATGGTCCATCACCGCCCCCCGCCCTCCCCACGAACGCCTTTGCCTGTCAATCAGGCAGAGGTGTTTACAGCCAATGTTATCCAATTAATGGAGCGCTGAGAACAGAGATATTGCAGTCGCATCCATGAATGCGGTTTAACCGCATTTCACTTATAAAAATAGAAATATATTTATTTGCACTGGTCCACATTTCTATTTTCTATTTACATTCCCCATATGCCTTCTATAGACAGTGTTTCCTATAGGGGTACTACTGTGTGGCATAATGTGAATAAGAGACACTACTGTGCGGTGTAATGTGATACTGTGTGGCATAACATGAATAAGAGACACCACTGTGTGGTGTGGTGTAATGTGATACTGTGTGGCATAACATGAATAAGAGACACCACTGTGTGGTGTGGTGTAATGTGATACTGTGTGACATAACATGAATAAGAGAAACCACCATGTGGTGTGGTGTAATGTGATACTGTGTGATATAACGTGAATAAGAGAGACCACCGTGTGGTGTGGTGTAATGTGATACTGTGTGACATAACGTGAATAAGAGACACCACTGTGTGGTGCGGTGTAATGTGATACTGTGTGGCATAACATGAATAAGAGAAACCACCATGTGGTGTGGTGTAATGTGATACTGTGTGATATAACGTGAATAAGAGAGACCACCGTGTGGTGTGGTGTAATGTGATACTGTGTGACATAACGTGAATAAGAGACACCACTGTGTGGTGCGGTGTAATGTGATACTGTGTGGCATAACATGAATAAGAGAAACCACCGTGTGTTGTGGTGTAATGTGATATTGTGTGACATAACGTGAATAAGAGACACCACTGTGTGGTGTGGTGTAATGTGATACTGTGTGACATAACGTGAATAAGAGACACCACTGTGTGGTGTGGTGTAATGTGATACTGTGTGGCATAACATGAATAAGAGACTCCACTGTGTGGTGTGGTGTAATGTGATACTGTGTGACATAACGTGAATAAGAGACACTACTGTGTGGTGCGGTGTAATGTGATACTGTGTGGCATAACATGAATAAGAGACACCACTGTGTGGTGTGGTGTAATGTGATACTGTGTGGCATAACGTGAATAAGAGACACTACTGTGCGGTGTAATATGATATGTGTGGCATAATTTGAATTGAAGTACTATTGTGTGGCCACACCCCTTCCCCAAAAGGCAATGTCCCTTTTTTGATACACCCTCCTTATTTCAAATATGTGGGGAGGGAGGGGGCACCAGCCCTTACTTTGCCAGGGGAGCTCAGACCCCCATATACACCCCTGATCTCAAGAAATATTGTACTTTTTGTATGTGTGCTGTATTTCTTAGCCAATTTTATGGTTATATTTGAATTGTAAAATTGATACATTTATGTGCCATTTGTATATTATCTTGTGTTGAAATCTTTTGAGTTCAACGTGTCAAAATATATGTTAACATATTGAAAATATAACATTAGCATTAGGGTTTTGGTTTGGGTTAGGTTTACGGGTTAGGGGTAGTGTTACAGTTAGCATTAAGTTTAGGGTTATCATTAGAGTTAGGGATACTTTACAAATGCATTGTTCACATTATGAACATGTCAACATACATCTTGATTAACCTAAGCCTTATTTACATATCTGATGGTCATGCAGTTGATCTGATGGATTCGTCTTCAGAAGCAGCACTGGATTAGAGAAGCTGGAAGTGGGCGTCATTTTACTTAAGATGTCTTCTGTGGCTTTTGTATATTTTTTTAATGCAATAGCGTAAACCTCTGAATCAGGCCCTTAGTTTCACTCTATCTCTCTCCCTTTCTCGCTCACCCTTACTCTCTCACCCTTTATCTCTCACCCTTTAGCTCTCTCTCTCTCACTCTCTCTCTCTCCCTTTCTTTCTTTCTTTCTTTCTTTCTTTCTTTCTTTCTTTCTTTCTTTCTCTCCTTTGACCCAGACGGGTCAAAGGAGTGCAAATCCAAACGTCTCGGCACTCCTTTGACCCGTCTGGGTTTATCTGTGCTCCGGTGCCCTCCTTAAGGGGATTGCACCCCTCAGTATGCAGCAAATGGAGTAAGGCTGCACTCCAGAGGCTTCACAAATAGTAAATATCACCACAAGTGTTTATTGTAACATATCAACGTTTTGGGGCCAGTTGCCCCTCACTCTCTCTCTGTATGTATATGTATATATATATATATATATATATATATATATAAAACATAAATGTTCAACTGAAAATGTACTTGAAGTAAGCTGTCTTGTCAAGTACTACCACCTTCCATCTTTTGACTGTAGCATTACACTTTTTTCATTACTTGAGCACCAAATAATATTTCTGTTTTTTCATTATTTTAATTCTGCAGTAGAATTGTTCAGACTCCCTATGACATTGGTGACACCGGCGCTAACATTGTTTACCTTTTATGTAAAAGATTTTGTGATTAATAGTCATCTATGGATTCTAATATACAGTACAGCTACAATAATGCTCCTTTTGATATCTGTGGTTAATATTGTTTAACCTCCTTTGTAAACATCCTAATGTTAAATTGATATCCTTTACAGTAGAAAATCAAGAGCAAACAAATCAATGTAAGTATTTTGTGAAAATATGTATGGGAAGAAAAATTACTGGTATAACATATTTAAACCACACAGATATTAAAGCCCTACTTTAAAATCTTTATTCATTAAATTATAGTAGATCATCTACAACCCAAAGAGATGAGACACTGATGGGACCTAATTACACTAGAAAAATAGATACAGTACCGCAGATTCCCTAGAGTTCTTAGAATAAATATAAAAGCTGTTCTAGGCTTGTACAATACACCATTTTATAATGAATTGTAAAAAATATATGATTTCTGTGCACTTGAATAAATGGTGTCCCTGGTTAAATTAACACTGTTGTAGAGCAATTAACACTTCTTAGATAGTTACATTTGGATGCTGTGTGGTTCAGAATTAAAACCAGTACTGGAGAATTCAGAGATATATATATGAACATCAAGCTTCTGAAATCTTATAGGGTTGGTGAGGATTGTGTAATAATTAGTGATGTGCACCGGACATTTTTCGGGTTTTGTGTTTTGGTTTTGGATTCGGTTCCGCGGCCGTGTTTTGGATACGGACGCGTTTTGGCAAAACCTCACCGAAAATTTTTTGTCGGATTCGGGTGTGTTTTGGATTCGGGTGTTTTTTACAAAAAACCCCAAAAAACAGCTTAAATCATAGAATTTGGGGGTCATTTTGATCCCATAGTTTTATTAACCTCAATAACCATAATTTCCACTCATTTCCAGTCTATTCTGAACACCTCACACCTCACAATATTATTTTTAGTCCTAAAATTTGCACCGAGGTCGCTGGATGGCTAAGCTAAGCGACACAAGTGGCCGACACAAACACCTGGCCCATCTAGGAGTGGCACTGCAGTGTCAGTCAGGATGGCACTTCAAATAAATTGTCCCCAAACAGCACATGATGCAAAGAAAAAAAGAGGCGCACCAAGGTCGCTGTGTGACTATGCTAAGCGACACAAGTGGCCGATGCAAACACCTGGCCCATCTAGGAGTGGCACTGCAGTGTCAGGCAGGATGGCACTTCAAAAAAATTGTCCCCAAACAGCACATGATGCAAAGAAAAATGAAAGAAAAAAGAGGTGCAAGATGGAATTGTCCTTGGGCCCTCCCACCCACCCTTATGTTGTATAAGCAGGACATGCACACTTTAACGAACCCATCATTTCAGCGACAGGGTCTGCCACACGACTGTGACTGAAATGACTGGTTGGTTTGGGCCCCCACCAAAAAAAGAAGCAATCAATCTCTCCTTGCACAAACTGGCTCTACAGAGGCAAGATGTCCACCTCATCATCATCCTCCGATTCCTCACCCCTTTCACTGTGTACATCCCCCTCCTCACAGATTATTAATTCGTCCCCACTGGAATCCACCATCTCAGGTCCCTGTGTACTTTGTGGAGGCAATTGCTGCTGGTGAATGTCTCCACGGAGGAATTGATTATAATTCATTTTGATGAACATCATCTTCTCCACATTTTCTGGAAGTAACCTCGTACGCCGATTGCTGACAAGGTGAGCGGCTGCACTAAACACTCTTTCGGAGTACACACTGGAGGGAGGGCAACTTAGGTAGAATAAAGCCAGTTTGTGCAAGGGCCTCCAAATTGCCTCTTTTTCCTGCCAGTATACGTACGGACTGTCTGACGTGCCTACTTGGATGTGGTCACTCGTATAATCCTCCACCATTCTTTCAATGGTGAGAGAATCATATGAAGTGACAGTAGACAACATTTCAGTAATCGTTGGCAGGTCCTTCAGTCCGGACCAAATGTCAGCACTCGCTCCAGACTGCCCTGCATCACCGCCAGCGGGTGGGCTCGGAGTTCTTAGCCTTTTCCTCGCACCCCCAGTTGCGGGAGAATGTGAAGGAGGAGATGGTGACGGGTCACGTTCCGCTTGACTTGACAATTTTCTCACCAGCAGGTCTTTGAACCTCTGCAGACTTGTGTCTGCCGGAAAGAGAGATACAACGTAGGTTTTAAATCTAGGATCGAGCACGGTGGCCAAAATGTAGTGCTCTGATTTCAACAGATTGACCACCCGTGAATCCTGGTAAAGTGAATTAAGGGCTCCATCCACAAGTCCCACATGCCTAGCGGAATCGCTCAGTTTTAGCTCCTCCTTCAATCTTCAATGTATCCAGCTTCTTCTGCAAAAGCCTGATGAGGGGAATGACCTGACTCAGGCTGGCAGTGTCTGAACTGACTTCACGTGTGGCAAGTTCAAAGGGTTGCAGAACCTTGCACAACGTTGAAATCATTCTCCACTGCGCTTGAGTCAGGTGCATTCCCCCTCCTTTGCCTATATTGTGGCCAGATGTGTAGGCTTGAATGGCCTTTTGCTGCTCCTCCATCCTCTGAAGCATATAGAGGGTTGAATTCCACCTCGTTACCACCTCTTGCTTCAGATGATGGCAGGGCAGGTTCAGGATTGTATGGTGGTGCTCCAGTCTTCTGTACGCGGTGGCTGAATGCCGAAAGTGGCCCGCAATTCTTCGGGCCACCGACAGCATCTCTTGCACGCCCCTGTCGTTTTTTAAATAATTCTGCACCACCAAATTCAATGTATGTGCAAAACATGGGACGTGCTGGAATTTGCCCAGATGTAATGCACGCACAATATTGCTGGCGTTGTCCGATGTCACAAATCCCCAGGAGAGTCCAATTGGGGTAAACCATTCTGCGATGATCTTCCTCATTTTCCGTAAGAGGTTGTCAGCTGTGTGCCTCTTCTGGAAAGCGGTGTTACAAAGCGTAGCCTGCCTAGGAACAAGTTGGCGTTTGCGAGATGCTGCTACTGGTGCCGCCGCTACTGTTCTTGCTGCGGGAGGCAATACATCTACCCAGTGGGCTGTCACAGTCATATAGTCCTGAGTCTGCCCTGCTCCACTTGTCCACATGTCCGTGGTTAAGTGGACATTGGGTACAACTGCATTTTTTAGGACACTGGTGAGTCTTTTTCTGAGGTCTGTGTACATTTTCGGTATCGCCTGCCTAGAGAAATGGAACCTAGATGGCATTTGGTACTGGGGACACAGTACCTCAATCAAGTCTCTAGTTGCCTCTGAATTAACGGTGGATACCGGAACCACGTTTCTCACCGCCCAGGCTGCCAAGGCCTGAGTTATCTGCTTTGCAGCAGGATGACTGCTGTGATATTTCATCTTCCTCGCAAAGGACTGTTGGAGAGTCAATTGCTTACTGGAAGTAGTACAAGTGGTCTTCCGACTTCCCCTCTGGGATGACGATCGACTCCCAGCAGCTACAACAGCAGCGCCAGCAGCTGTAGGCGTTACACTCAAGGATGCATCGGAGGAATCCTAGGCAGGAGAGGACTCGTCAGACTTGCCAGTGCCATGGCCTGCAGGACTGTTGGCTTTCCTGGGGAAGGAGGAAATTGACACTGAGGGAGTTGGTGCTGTGGTTTGCAGGAGCTTGGTTACAAGAGGAAGGGATTTAGTGGTCAGTGGACTGCTTCCGCTGTCACCCAAAGTTTTTGAACTTGTCACTGACTTATGATGAATGCGCTGCAGGTGACGTATAAGGGAGGATGTTCCGAGGTGGTTAACGTCCTTACCCCTACTTATTACAGCTTGACAAAGGCAACACACAGCTTGACACCTGTTGTCCGCATTTGTGTTGAAATAATTACACACCGAAGAGCTGATTTTTTTTGTATTTTGACCAGGCACGTCAATGTCCATATTACTCCCCACGGACAACAGGTGTCTCCCCGGGTGCCTGACTTAAACAAACCACCTCACCATCAGAATCCTCCTTGTTAATCTCCTCCCCAGCGCCAGCAAAACCCATATCCTCATCCTGGTGTACTTCAACAGTGACATCTTCAATTTGACTATCAGGAACTGGACTGCGGGTGCTCCTTCCAGCACTTGCAGGGGGCGTGCAAATGGTGGAAGGCGCAAGCTCTTCCCGTCCAGTGTTGGGAAGGTCAGGCATCGCAACCGACACAATTGGACTCTCCTTGGGTATTTGTGATTTAGAAGAACGCACAGTTCTTTGCTGTGCTTTTGCCAGCTTAAGTCTTTTCATTTTTCTAGCGAGAGGATGAGTGCTTCCATCCTCATGTGAAGCTGAACCACTAGCCATGAACATAGGCCAGGGCCTCAGCCGTTCCTTGCCACTCCGTGTCGTAAATGGCATATTGGCAAGTTTACGCTTCTCCTCAGACGCTTTTAATTTGATTTTTGGGTCATTTTACTGAACTTTTGTGTTTTGGATTTTACATGCTCTCTACTATGACATTGGGCATCGGCCTTGGGAGACGACGTTGATGGCATTTCATCGTCTCGGCCATGACTAGTGGCAGCAGCTTCAGCACGAGGTGGAAGTGGATCTTGATCTTTCCCTATTTTAGCCTCCACATTTTTGTTCTCCATTTTTTAATGCGTGGAATTATATGCCAGTAACTATCAATAGCAATGGCCTACTACTATATATACTGCGCACAACTGAAATGCACCACAGGTATGGATGGATAGTATACTTGACGACACAGAGGTAGGTAGAGCAGTGGCCTTCCGTACCGTACTGCTATATATACTGGTGGTCACTGTCAGCAATCTGCAAAACTAAAATGCACCACAGGTATAGAATGTAGATGAATAGTATACTTAATGACGACACAGAGGTAGGTACAGCAGTGGCCTTCCGTACTGTAATGCTATATATTGTATACTGGTGGTCACTGTGTCAGCAAACTGCAAAACTAAAATGCACCACAGGTATAGAATGTAGATGGATAGTATACTTAATGACGACACAGAGGTAGGTACAGCAGTGGCCTTCCGTACTGCTATATATAGTATACTGGTGGTCACTGTGTCAGCAAACTGCAAAACTAAAATGCACCACAGGTATAGAATGTAGATGGATAGTATACTTAATGATGACACAGAGGTAGGTACAGCAGTGGCCTTCCGTACCGTACTGCTATATATAGTATACTGGTGGTCACTGTGTCAGCAAACTGCAAAACTAAAATGCACCACAGGTATAGAATGTAGATGGATAGTATACTTAATGACGACACAGAGGTAGGTACAGCAGTGGCCTTCCGTACCGTACTGCTATATATAGTATACTGGTGGTCACTGTGTTAGCAAACTGCAAAACTAAAATGCACCACAGGTATAGAATGTAGATGGATAGTATACTTAATGACGACACAGAGGTAGGTATAGCAGTGGCCTTCCGTACCGTAATGCTATATATTGTATACTGGTGGTCCCTGTGTCAGCAAACTGCAAAACTAAAATGCACCACAGGTATAGAATGTAGATGGATAGTATACTTAATGACGACACAGAGGTAGGTACAGCAGTGGCCTTCCGTACTGCTATATATAGTATACTGGTGGTCACTGTGTCAGCAAACTGCAAAACTAAAATGCACCACAGGTATAGAATGTAGATGGATAGTATACTTAATGATGACACAGAGGTAGGTACAGCAGTGGCCTTCCGTACCGTACTGCTATATATAGTATACTGGTGGTCACTGTGTCAGCAAACTGCAAAACTAAAATGCACCACAGGTATAGAATATAGATGGATAGTATACTTAATGAGGACACAGAGGTAGGTACAGCAGTGGCCTTCCGTATTGTACTGCTATATATAGTATACTGGTGGTCACTGTGTCAGCAAACTGCAAAACTAAAATGCACCACAGGTATAGAATGTAGATGGATAGTATACTTAATGATGACACAGAGGTAGGTACAGCAGTGGCCTTCCGTACCGTACTGCTATATATAGTATACTGGTGGTCACTGTGTCAGCAAACTGCAAAACTAAAATGCACCACAGGTATAGAATATAGATGGATAGTATACTTAATGAGGACACAGAGGTAGGTACAGCAGTGGCCTTCCGTACTGTACTGCTATATATAGTATACTGGTGGTCACTGTGTCAGCAAACTGCAAAACTAAAATGCACCACAGGTATAGAATGTAGATGGATAGTATACTTAATGACGATACAGAGGTAGGTACAGCAGTGGCCTTCCGTACCGTAATGCTATATATTATATACTGGTGGTCACTGGTCAGCAAAATTCTGCACTGTACTCCTGCTATATAATATTATACTGGTGGTCCCCAGTCCCCACAATAAAGCAGCACACTGAGCACAGATATGGAGTGTTTTTTTCAGGCAGAGAACGGATAACTGGTGGTCACTGATCAGCAAAACTCTGCACTATACTCCTCCTATATTATACAGCTGCTCCCCAGCCCTCCCCACAATTAAGCAATAGTGCACAATCAAGTTCAACAACAACGGAGAGGACGCCAGCCACGTCCTCTCCCTAACATTTCCAATGCACGAGTGAAAATGGCGGCGACGCGCGGCTGCTTATATAGAATCCGAATCTCGCGATAATCCGACAGCAGGATGATGACGTTCGGGCGCGCTCGGGTTACCCGAGCCATACGGGAGAATCAGAGTATGCCTCGGACCCGTGTAAAATGGGTGAAGTTCGGGGGGTACGGTTTCCGAGGAACCGAACCCGCTCATCACTAGTAATAATTATAATAATAATTCCGAAACCGAACCCCCCCGAACTTCACCTTTTTCACACGGGTCCGAGGCAGGTTAGAACCTTCCCGCCTTGCTCGAGCGCGCCCGAACGTCATCATCCCGCTGTCGTATTCTCGCGAGATTCGGATTCTATATAAGCAGCCGCGCGTCGCCGCCATTTTCACTCGTGCAATGGAGATGATAGGGAGAGGACGTGGCTGGCGTCCTCTCCGTTTATTGTAGAAGTTGATTGGTTTACTTTATTTCTTATTTGTGGGGAGGATTGGGGAGCAGCTGTTAGGAGGAGTACAGTGCAGAGTTTTGCTGATAAGTGACCACCAGTTTTTATCCGTTCTCTGCCTGAAAAAAACGCTCCATACCATATCTGTGCTCAGTGTGCTGCATGATATATCTGTGCTGATTGCTCACACTGCTTAATTGTGGGGACTGGGGAGCAGCTATAGCAGGAGTACAGTGCAGAGTTTTGCTGACAGTGACCACCAGTATACGTTGTCTGCCTGAAAAACACTCCATATCTGTGCTCACAGTGTGCTGCTTTATTGTGGGGACTGGGGACCACCAGTATAATTAATATTATATAGGAGTAGTACAGTGCAGAGTGCACTGCTGTACCTACCTCTGTGTCGTCACTCGTCATCCATTAAGTATACTATCCATCTGCATTGTATACCTGTGGTGCATTTTAGACTAGTTTAGCAGTTTGCTGACAGTGTCCACCAGTATACTATATATAGCAGTACGGTAGGCCACTGCTGTGTACCTACCACTGTGTCGTCACTCGTCATCCATTAAGTATACTATCCATCTACATTCTATACCTGTGGTGCATTTTAGACAGTTTTGCAGTTTGCTGACAGTGTCCACCAGTATACTATATATAGCAGTACGGTAGGCCACTGCTGTGTACCTACCTCTGTGTCATCACTCGTCATCCATTAAGTATACTATCCATCTACATTCTATACCTGTGGTGCATTTTAGACAGTTTTGCAGTTTGCTGACAGTGTCCACCAGTATACTATATATAGCAGTACGATAGGCCACTGCTGTGTACCTACCTCTGTGTCGTCACTCGTCATCCATTAAGTATACTATCCATCTACATTCTATACCTGTGGTGCATTTTAGACAGTTTTGCAGTTTGCTGACAGTGTCCACCAGTATACTATATATAGCAGTACGGTAGGCCACTGCTGTGTACCTACCTCTGTGTCGTCACTCGTCATCCATTAAGTATACTATCCATCTACATTCTATACCTGTGGTGCATTTTAGACAGTTTTGCAGTTTGCTGACAGTGTCCACCAGTATACTATATATAGCAGTACGGTAGGCCACTGCTGTGTACCTACCTCTGTGTTGCCACTCGTCATCCATTAAGTATACTATCCATCTACATTCTATACCTGTGGTGCATTTTAGACAGTTTTGCAGTTTGCTGACAGTGTCCACCAGTATACTATATATAGCAGTACGGTAGGCCACTGCTGTGTACCTACCTCTGTGTCGTCACTCGTCATCCATTAAGTATACTATCCATCTGCATTGTATACCTGTGGTGCATTTTAGACAGTTTTGCAGTTTGCTTACAGTGTCCACCAGTATACTATATAGAGCAGTACGGTAGGCCACTGCTGTGTACCTACCTCTGTGTCATCACTCGTCATCCATTAAGTATACTATCCATCTACATTCTATACCTGTGGTGCATTTTAGACAGTTTTGCAGTTTGCTGACAGTGTCCACCAGTATACTATATATAGCAGTACGATAGGCCACTGCTGTGTACCTACCTCTGTGTCGTCACTCGTCATCCATTAAGTATACTATCCATCTACATTCTATACCTGTGGTGCATTTTAGACAGTTTTGCAGTTTGCTGACAGTGTCCACCAGTATACTATATATAGCAGTACGGTAGGCCACTGCTGTGTACCTACCTCTGTGTCGTCACTCGTCATCCATTAAGTATACTATCCATCTACATTCTATACCTGTGGTGCATTTTAGACAGTTTTGCAGTTTGCTGACAGTGTCCACCAGTATACTATATATAGCGGTAGGGTAGGCCACTGCTGTGTACCTACCTCTGTGTCGTCACTCGTCATCCATTAAGTATACTATCCATCTACATTCTATACCTGTGGTGCATTTTAGACAGTTTTGCAGTTTGCTGACAGTGTCCACCAGTATACTATACATAGCAGTACGGTAGGCCACTGCTGTGTACCTACCTCTGTGTCGTCACTCGTCATCCATTAAGTATACTATCCATCTACATTCTATACCTGTGGTGCATTTTAGTTTTGCGCAGTAAATATAGTAGTAGGCCATTACTATTGATACTGGCATATAATTCTACACATTAAAAAATGGAGAACAAAAATGTGGAGGTTAAAGGGAAAGATCAAGATCCACTTCCACCTCGTGCTGAAGCTGCTGCCACTAGTCATGGCCGAGACGATGAAATGCCATCAACGTCGTCTGCCAAGGCCGATGCCCAATGTCATAGTAGAGAGCATGTAAAATCCAAAACACAAAAGTTCAGTAAAATTACCCAAAAATCAAAATTAAAAGCGTCTGAGGAGAAGCGTAAACTTGCCAATATGCCATTTACGACACGGAGTGGCAAGGAACCGCTGAGGCCCTGGCCTATGTTCATGGCTAGTGGTTCAGCTTCAAATGAGGATGGAAGCACTCATCCTCTCACTAGAAAAAAGAAAAGACTTAAGCTGGCAAAAGCACAGCAAAGAACTATGCGTTCTTCAAAATCACAAATCCCCAAGGAGAGTCCAATTGTGTCGGTTGAGATGCCTGACCTTCTCAACACTGGACGGGAAGAGCTTGCGCCTTCCACCATTTGCACGCCCCCTGCAAGTGCTGGAAGGAGCACCCACAGTCCAGTTCCTGATAGTCAAATTGAAGATGTCACTGTTGAAGTACACCAGGATGAGGATATGGGTGTTGCTGGCGCTGGGGAGGAAATTGACAAGGAGGATTCTGATGGTGAGGTGGTTTGTTTAAGTCAGGCACCCGGGGAGACACCTGTTGTCTGTGGGAGGAATATGGCCATTGACATGCCTGGTCAAAATACAAAAAAAAATCAGCTCTTCGGTGTGGAATTATTTCAACACAAATGCGGACAACAGGTGTCAAGCGGTGTGTTGCCTTTGTCAAGCTGTAATAAGTAGGGGTAAGGACGTTAACCACCTCGGAACATCCTCCCTTATACGTCACCTGCAGCGCATTCATCATAAGTCAGTGACAAGTTCAAAAACTTTGGGTGACAGCGGAAGCAGTCCACTGACCACTAAATCCCTTCCTCTTGTAACCAAGCTCCTGCAAACCACACCACCAACTCCCTCAGTGTCAATTTCCTCCTTACCCAGGAAAGCCAATAGTCCTGCAGGCCATGTCACTGTCAAGTCTGACGAGTCCTCTCCTGCCTGGGATTCCTCTGATGCATCCTTGAGTGTAACGCCTACTGCTGCTGGCGCTGCTGTTGTTGCTGCTGGGAGTCGATCGTCATCCCAGAGGGGAAGTCGGAAGACCACTTGTACTACTTCCAGTAAGCAATTGACTGTCCAACAGTCCTTTGCGAGGAAGATGAAATATCACAGCAGTCATCCTGCTGCAAAGCGGATAACTGAGGCCTTGGCAGCCTGGGCGGTGCGAAACGTGGTTCCGGTATCCATCGTTAATTCAGAGCCAACTAGAGACTTGATTGAGGTACTGTGTCCCCGGTACCAAATACCATCTAGGTTCCATTTCTCTAGGCAGGCGATACCGAAAATGTACACAGACCTCAGAAAAAGACTCACCAGTGTCCTAAAAAATGCAGTTGTACCCAATGTCCACTTAACCACGGACATGTGGACAAGTGGAGCAGGGCAGACTCAGGACTATATGACTGTGACAGCCCACTGGGTAGATGTATTGCCTCCCGCAGCAAGAACAGCAGCGGCGGCACCAGTAGCAGCATCTCGCAAACGCCAACTCGTTCCTAGGCAGGCTACGCTTTGTATCACCGCTTTCCAGAAGAGGCACACAGCTGAAAACCTCTTACGGCAACTGAGGAAGATCATCGCAGAATGGCTTACCCCAATTGGACTCTCCTGTGGATTTGTGGCATCGGACAATGCCAGCAATATTGTGTGTGCATTAAATATGGGCAAATTCCATCACGTCCCATGTTTTGCACATACCTTGAATTTGGTGGTGCAGAATTATTTAAAAAACGACAGGGGCGTGCAAGAGATGCTGTCGGTGGCCCGAAGAATTGCGGGCCACTTTCGGCGTACAGGCACCGCGTACAGAAGACTGGAGCATTACCAAACATTCCTGAACCTGCCCTGCCATCATCTGAAGCAAGAGGTGGTAACGAGGTGGAATTCAACCCTCTATATGCTTCAGAGGATGGAGGAGCAGCAAAAGGCCATTCAAGCCTATACATCTGGCCACGATATAGGCAAAGGAGGTGGAATGCACCTGACTCAAGCGCAGTGGAGAATGATTTCAACGTTGTGCAAGGTTCTGCAACCCTTTGAACTTGCCACACGTGAAGTCAGTTCAGACACTGCCAGCCTGAGTCAGGTCATTCCCCTCATCAGGCTTTTGCAGAAGAAGATGGTGGTCAATCTGTTGAAATCAGAGCACTACATTTTGGCCACCGTGCTCGATCCTAGATTTAAAACCTACGTTGTATCTCTCTTTCCGGCAGACACAAGTCTGCAGAGGTTCAAAGACCTACTGGTGAAAAAATTGTCAAGTCAAGCGGAACGTGACCCGTCACCATCTCCTCCTTCACATTCTCCCGCAACTGGGGGTGCGAGGAAAAGGCTAAGAATTCCGAGCCCACCCGCTGGCGGTGATGCAGGGCAGTCTGGAGCGAGTGCTGACATCTGGTCTGGACTGAAGGACCTGCCAACGATTACTGACATGTCGTCTACTGTCACTGCGTATGATTCTCTCACCATTGAAAGAATGGTGGAGGATTATATGAGTGACCGCATCCAAGTAGGCACGTCAGACAGTCCGTACGTATACTGGCAGGAAAAAGAGGCAATTTGGAGGCCCTTGCAGAAACTGGCTTTATTCTACCTAAGTAGCCCTCCCTCCAGTGTGTACTCCGAAAGAGTGTTTAGTGCAGCCGCTCACCTTGTCAGCAATCGGCGTACAAGTTTACTTCCAGAAAATGTGGAGAAGATGATGTTCATTAAAATTAATTATAATCAATTTCTCCGTGGAGACATTCACCATCAGCAATTGCCTCCAGAAAGTACACGGGGACCTGAGATGGTGGATTCCAGTGGGGACGAATTAATAATCTGTGAGGAGGGGGATGTACACAGTGAAAGGGGTGAGGAATCGGAGGATGATGATGAGGTGGACATCTAGAGCCAGTTTGTGCAAGGAGAGATTGATTGCTTCTTTTTTGGTGGGGGCCAAACCAACCAGTCATTTCAGTCACAGTCGTGTGGCAGACCCTGTCACTGAAATGATGGGTTCGTTAAAGTGTGCATGTCCTGTTTATACAACATAAGGGTGGGTGGGAGGGCCCAAGGACAATTCCATCTTGCACCTCTTTTTTCTTTCATTTTTCTTTGCATCATGTGCTGTTTGGGGACAATTTTTTGGAAGGGCCATCCTGTCTTGATTGACACTGCAGTGCCACTCCTAGATGGGCCAGGTGTTTGTGTCGGCCACTTGTGTCACTTAGCTTAGTCACACAGCCACCTTGGTGCGCCTCTTTTTTTCTTTGCATCATGTGCTGTTTGGGGACAATTTTTTGGAAGGGCCATCCTGTCTTGATTGACACTGCAGTGCCACTCCTAGATGGGCCAGGTGTTTGTGTCGGCCACTTGTGTCGCTTAGCTTAGTCACACAGCCACCTTGGTGCGCCTCTTTTTTTCTTTGCATCATGTGCTGTTTGGGGACAATTTTTTGGAAGGGCCATCCTGTTTTGATTGACACTGCAGTGCCACTCCTAGATGGGCCAGGTGTTTGTGTCGGCCACTTGTGTCGCTTAGCTTAGTCACACAGCGACCTTGGTGCGCCTCTTTTTTTCTTTGCATCATGTGCTGTTTGGGGACAATTTTTTGAAAGGGCCATCCTGTCTTGATTGACACTGCAGTGCCACTCCTAGATGGGCCAGGTGTTTGTGTCGGCCACTTGTGTCGCTTAGCTTAGTCACACAGCCACCTTGGTGCGCCTCTTTTTTTCTTTGCATCATGCGCTGTTTGGGGACAATTTTTTGGAAGGGCCATCCTGTCTTGATTGACACTGCAGTGCCACTCCTAGATGGGCCAGGTGTTTGTGTCGGCCACTTGTGTCGCTTAGCTTAGTCACACAGCCACCTTGGTGCGCCTCTTTTTTTCTTTGCATCATGTGCTGTTTGGGGACAATTTTTTGGAAGGGCCATCCTGTTTTGATTGACACTGCAGTGCCACTCCTAGATGGGCCAGGTGTTTGTGTCGGCCACTTGTGTCGCTTAGCTTAGTCACACAGCGACCTTGGTGCGCCTCTTTTTTTCTTTGCATCATGTGCTGTTTGGGGACAATTTTTTGAAAGGGCCATCCTGTCTTGATTGACACTGCAGTGCCACTCCTAGATGGGCCAGGTGTTTGTGTCGGCCACTTGTGTCGCTTAGCTTAGTCACACAGCCACCTTGGTGCGCCTCTTTTTTTCTTTGCATCATGTGCTGTTTGGGGACAATTTTTTGGAAGGGCCATCCTGTCTTGATTGACACTGCAGTGCCACTCCAAGATGGGCCAGGTGTTTGTGTCGGCCACTTGTGTCGCTTAGCTTAGTCACACAGCGACCTTGGTGCGCCTCTTTTTTTCTTTGCATCATGTGCTGTTTGGGGACAATTTTTTGGAAGGGCCATCCTGTCTTGATTGACACTGCAGTGCCACTCCTAGATGGGCCAGGTGTTTGTGTCGGCCACTTGTGTCGCTTAGCTTAGTCACACAGCCACCTTGGTGCGCCTCTTTTTTTCTTTGCATCATGTGCTGTTTGGGGAGTATTTTTTTGAAGGGCCATCCTGCCTGACACTGCAGTGCCACTCCTAGATGGGCCAGGTGTTTGTGTCGGCCACTTGTGTCGCTTAGCTTAGTCACACAGCCACCTTGGTGCGCCTCTTTTTTTCTGTGCATCATGTGCTGTTTGGGGACTATTTTTTTGAAGGGCCATCCTGCCTGACACTGCAGTGCCACTCCTAGATGGGCCAGGTGTTTGTGTCGGCCACTTGTGTCGCTTAGCTTAGCCATCCAGCGACCTCGGTGCAAATTTTAGGACTAAAAATAAAATTGTGAGGTGTGAGGTGTTCAGAATAGACTGGAAATGAGTGGAAATTATGTTTACTGGGGTTAATAATACTATGGGATCAAAATGACCCCCAAATTCTATGATTTAAGCTGTTTTTTAGGGTTTTTGAAAAAAACACCCGAATCCAAAACACACCCGAATCCGACAAAAAATTTTCGGTAAGGTTTTGCCAAAACGCGTCCGAATCCAAAACACGGCCGCGGAACCGAACCCAAAACCAAAACACAAAACGCGAAAAATTTTCGGTGCACATCACTAGTAATAATAATAATAATAATAATAATAATAATAATAATAATAATAACAATATACTTTATTAGTCATTAACAAAACAGTAACGAGATGTCAATGAAATACAATATGAGCATTCAATGCAATAAGATGAACAGTAAAACTATACCACATTTTCGAACATTAACACAGAACCTGGTGAGCATTTAACAGCCGAACAGCAGTTGGAAAGAAGCTGTTTGACATGCGATTTGTATGGGCTCGAACACTCCTGAACCGTTTTAAGGATGGCAATTTTTCAAAGATCAAACAATTTGGATGACTCTCATCAGCGAGTATACCTCTAGCTTTCCTTAATACACTTCTAATATAAAAATCATTCATACATGGCAGGGACACCTCAATGATCCTACTAGCAGTTTTGACCGGGTGTCGTACGGTATGCCGGCGCTCGGGCTCCCGGCGCCCAGCATATTAACGCCGGCATACCGACAGCGTGGCGAGCGCGCCACACTATTTTATTCTCCCTCCAGGGGGGTCGTGGACCCCCACGAGGGAGAATAGTTGTCGGTATCCTGGGTGTCGGGATTCCGACGTCTGTATACTGTGCGCTGGGATCCCGACATTCGGCATACAGAAGACCACCCGTTTTGACAACACGTTCAAAAGCAATGCGTTCCGCTACAGTGCAATTTCCAAACCACACTGTCATTCCGTACGTCAAAACAAACACTCTCTATAATGCTGCGATAGAACCTAACTAAGGTACTCGTGCTCAAACAAACAGCTTTAAGTCTCCTCAAAAAGAAAAGGCGCTGCTGCCTAAACAACAAGATTAGACTACCGTGTGTAACAGGGCCGGCTCCCGGCCTACTAGCGCCCTGAGAGAGAAAATCAGTAAATGCCCCTGCGCACCTGTAAAAGTGGGCGTGGCCTCACAACTTTATATTATCAAAATGTAAATATATTTTCACACCCCCTCTACACACAATTAGCTGCCTTACACATGTCTCCAGCATAGTGCCAGATACACATTATAGGCCCCCCGGCAGTGCCGTGCCAGATACACATTATAGGCCCCTGTCAGTGCCAGGTACACATTATAGGCCCCCCGGCAGTGCCAGATACACATTATGGGCTCCTCGGCAGTGCCAGATACACATTATAGGCCCCCCGGCAGTGCCAGATACACATTATGGGCCCCCGGCAGTGCCAGATACACATTATAGGCCCCCTGGCAGTGCCAGATACACATTATAGGCCCCCCGGCAGTGCCAGATATACATTATAGTAGTATGCTACGCCACTCGGTGTGGCTCAGTCGCGTTGGACATCTTGCGCTGTGTAACATTAAGAGGCTAAATTTATACCTAACACCAGGGGCGGATTGGGAACAAAAAGCGGCCCTGGAAAATTTTGTACTAGTGGCCCCTAATGGGCAGCACCAGGGGTGTAAGGTCTAGCCATGGGCCATGGCAGAAGCACCCTCCCCCCAAAACTTTCCAGATAGTGGGCATGTCCAGCATCAAGGTGGAAGTTCAAAAGAAATAAAATTAAATATTATGAGCACATTATATGATACACCTTCAGAATTTAGGAAACTATATCATTCTTTAGAAATATATATTTTCTTGCTTATTACACCAACCGTATCCCAATCACTATTTACTCAATCTTATATATCAGCCAAGCAGGCAGAGAGAGCATACACTAGATCATCTGCAATCACAGGCTAAGTGGCAAAGTAATTTTCATATATGCAAATTATTTAGCATCTTATTCATTATGTCTATAAAAAGGACCACATGTCCTCAAACAAAACAGGCCCCACAGGTGCGTCGGCCCACCCTGAATCTTCCCTGTAAACCCTATGGCCAATCCGCCTCTGCCTAACACTCATATACAACAGAAGAGACCAAGGCCAGTCCTCAACAATGTAAACCATATCCTGGATTACCACTTTCCTAATAAAAACAAACACCAGAGAGCATTATAAGCAAATTCAGAGAACAACTTTGTAATTGGACAAACCATGCAATGGATGCAAACTCAACATGAAAAATACTGCTTGTTTAGGCACAGTGGCGGATCCAGGGGGGGGGCACTCGGGCCCGTGCCCCCCCAGTCATTTCTGGCCTCCGTCCCCGTTCTCCCCCTGCGCCGCACAGGGAGATGACGGGTGCCCACTGAGATTGTGTTACCAGCGGGCGCTCGTCTCCCTGCACAGTGGCAGCCGGAGGCAGGAGCTCAGTACTGAGCTCCGGCTTCCGGCGCTGTCACTGTGCGCTATGGGAGAGACGTCAGTCATGACGTCTCTCTCATAGTGCTGAGTGACTGAGGAGCGGACGCCCAGGGAGGAGGAGGAGGACTGCAGCGGCGCGGGAACGGGGCTCGGTAAGTATGTTTTTTTCTTCCTTAATGCAGCGGGGGCATCTCCTGGGGGCAAACTACGGGGGACATTACTACTGGGGGAGGCATCAACAAGGGGCATTACTACTGGGGGGGCAAACTACTGGGGGCATTATAACTGGGGGGCATCTACTGGGGGCATCACTACTGAGGGGTCATCTATTGGGGGCAGCTACTGGGGGACATTTTTACTGGGGGCCATCTACTGGGGGCATTACTACAGGGGGGTCATCTATTGGGGCAAACTCATAGGGGGCATTATTACTGGGGGGTCATCTATTGGGGGCAGCTACTGGGGCATTATTACTGGGGGGCATCTACTGAGGGCATTACTACTGGGGGTCATCTATTGGGGGCAGCTACTGGGGCATTATTACTGGGGGGCATCTACTGGTGGCATTACTACTGGGGGGGTCATCTATTGGGGGCAGCTACTGGGGGACATTTTTACTGGGGGCCATCTACTGGAAGCATTACTACAGGGGGGTCATCTATTGGGGCAAACTCGTAGGGGGAATTATTACAGGGGGGTCATCTATTGGGGGCAGCTACTGGGGCATTATTACTGGGGGGCATCTACTGAGGGCATTACTACTGGGGGGTCATCTATTGGGGGCAGCTACTGGGGCATTATTACTTTGGGGCATCTACTGGGGGCATTACTACTGGGGGGGTCATCTATTGGGGGCAGCTACTGGGGGATATTTTTACTGGGGGGCATCTACTGGGGGCATTATTACTGGGGGTTATCTACTGGGGGCATTACTACTGGGAGGTCATCTATTGGGGGCAAACTCATAAGGGGCATTACTACTGGGGGCAAACTACTGGAGGACATTATTACTGGGGGGCATCTACTGGGGGCAAACTACTGGGGGACTATTACTGGGGGCCAACTACAAAGGTGCCAACTACTGGCGGCGTAACTACAGGGGCATTACTACTGGCGGCTTAACTACAGGGGCATTACTACTTGGGGGCTAAACTACAGGGGGGCCAAACTACTGGGGGCTTAACTACAGGGGCCAAACTACTGGGGGATAACTACAGGGGCCAAACTACTGGGGGCATTACTACTGAAGGCTAAGCTACAAGGGGGCATAACTACAGGGGCTAAACTACAATGGGGCAAACTACAGGGGGGCATTACTACTGGTGGCTAAACTACTGGGGGCATTACCACTGGGAGGCTAAACTAAAGGGGGGGTAAACTACTGGGGTCATGACTGCAGGGGAATTACCACTGGGGGCATAATGACTGGGGGCATTACTACAGGCAACATTACTACTGGGGGCAATACGGGCATTGCAAAAGGGGCACCACTACTTGGGGGTCTATATAAGGGGCACTACCAGTACAGTGGACATTGCATAATGAGCGCTACAACTGTGGGCATTGTATAAGAAGCGCCACCTCACATGCACCGAAGCCGCACGCAAATGTACTTGCCCCTTCCATGGTGCCCCCCCTATCATTTTCTTCTGGATCCGCCCCTGTTTAGGCATGTAAAGAATCATACAAATACTGGCTAACTTTATATTTACAATTTGGAGTTGAACTAGAATGTATCTTCGCCCTTCACCGCTTCTAAATCAGGGAAGAATGCGGTACAGTAGTTTAAGATTTTGTTCAAAATATTGATTTATGACAAATTGCAATTCCTCATTTGTAATAGAGTTTAAATTGCTGAAAAATCACCACTACTTTAAGTGCTGCGTGTTTCAGTTCTTTGCAGGATACAATAAGTGGCAACATACTGTAAAAAAAAAAAAATAATCACGGAACAATAGAGGTGCCTCTGGCCAGCAAGATACCTGGCCTGTCCTAGTGTATAAACGCATAAAAAAAAAAAAAAAGTGCATTGACCCCCCCCCCTTCCCCATTTTATAGGCCCAAACTATTCTGCATCTGACAACTGTATAGCCACCTTGTCAAGAAACAACCTGTCTATTGATGTGGGTCATGCTTGATAATGTAAAAGTAAAAATTTATAGTAAAGACTTTATGTATTCCTCCAACAGGCACTTTAAGGGGGAAATTCAAATGTTTGAAAAGTCGGTTGGGTGTCTGTTTTTTCCTGTCTATTAGATAGGAAAAAACAAACACCCAACTGAATTTTCAAACATTTGAATTCCCCCAAAGAGTGAAAAGTGACCCGGGTTACCACCATTAAAGACACTTTGACAGTTTGGTACACTAAATTGTGTCCCAGACAATGCTCATCAAGTTCAACAGACCTTCATCTATATTATTTCTCTTACGTCCTAGAGGATTCTGGGGTCCACATTAGTACCATTGGGTATAGACGGGTCCACTAGGAGCCACTGGCACTTTAAGAGTTTAACAGTGTGGGCCGGCTTCTCCCTCTATGCCCCTCCTACCAGACTCAGTTTAGAAAATGTGCCAAGAGGAGCCGGTCACAGCTAGGGGAGCTCCATAGGAGGTTTTCTAGTTTTATTTTTTTAATTAGAGTTTAGGTACAGGGAGGCTGCTGGCAACAGCCTCCCTGCTTCGAGGGACTTAGGGGGGGAGTAGTGTCCAACCCTGAGAGGTTAATGGCCACTATCTCTGCTGACAGGACACTAAGCTCCTGGGGGTGATGATCGTTAGTCGCCCCAGGTGACCGCTCACTCCCGCAGCATGCCGCCACCCCCTAACAGAGCCCGAAGATTCCGGTGGCGAGTGAGTCACCGGCGCCCCAGCAAGCGGGGAGCCAGTGTGAAGATGGTGGCAACAGGGTGGGAGCGCAGTACTAACTGCGCTCCGGAGGCTCAGCGGTACACAGTGCAGCGCTATGAGGGGCGCCCTGAGCCAGCGCCTTTACCCTACACTGGTCACTTAGGCTGTCAGGAACCTAGGTACCGCTGCCAGCACCATACCTCAGGCCAGTATAAAGATTTAAAAGCGGGAAGCAGCGCCATGTTTCAGGGGGTGGGGCTTCTCCTCAGAGTGGACCCAGCAGCGTTCAGCGCCATTTTCCTCCCTGCAGATCTAGCTACAGAGATGCTGACAGGGAGCGCTGTCCCTCCACATGACTCCAGCTATCCTGTGCGGTACCAGGGGGTTGTAGAAGGGGCAGGAGGCTGTATAATTACTGTGTAGTCTATTAAGGGTATACAGGCAGCGCCAGGTATTTTGTTATATCTACCTTATTAAGCGCTGTGTGTGGGCTGGCTCCAAGCTCTGTGTTTCTCTGAAAGTTCTTGGGGGCAAAAACTGTGTCTGACATTTTCCTGTGTGAGTGTGGTGTATGTTTCTCACATAACCATGTCCAGGGACTCTGTGGTGGTCATTCCGAGTTGTTTGCTCGCTAGCAGTTTTTAGCAGCCGTGCAAACGCTATGCCGCCTCCCACTGGGAGTGGTGTATTTTAGCTTAGCAGAAGTGTGAACAAAATAATTTTGTGCAGTTTCAGAGCAGCTTCAGACCTACTCAGCGATTGCGATCACTTCAGACTATTCAGTTCCTGTTTTGATGTCACAACCACGCCCTGCGTTCGCCCAGCCACGCATGCATTTTTCCTGGCACGCCTGTGTTTTCTGAACACTCCCTGAAAACGGTCAGTTGACACCCAGAAACGCCCTCTTCCTGTCAATCACTCTGCGGCCAGCAGTGCGACTGAAAAGCATCGCTAGACCTTGTGTGAAACTACATTGTTCGTTGTAATAGTACGATGCGAGTGCGCATACGCATGCGCAGAAGTGACTTTTTTTGCCTGATCGCTGCGCAGTGAACGAAAGCAGCTAGCGATCAACTCGGAATGACCCCCAGTGTCTTATGCTACAGAGGATATTTCTTCTCCAGAAGAATCCATTCCATGTACCCAGGAATGTAATGCATTGTCTCAGATTCCTTTTAATGAGCCAGAATGGCTACCTTCTATTAAGGGAATGATATCTCAGATCTCTACTAGGGTAGCTCATACTGAAACAGAAATTCAGGTTTTAAAGAATTCTATGGCTGTTTGGTCAGGTTCTGTTCCTATTCCTTCTCAATCCCCTAACATATTACCAAAGAAACGTGCACTTGACAGATTATGCAAGATGACACGGATACCGACTCTGACATGGCTGATGGTGATGGGGATGTGCTGAGGGGGGCGGCATCCCTGGCTAAGGGGGTGCAGCTTATGATTGAGGCCATTAGAGATGTGTTAAACATTACTGACATAGCACCTGAGCAGGTTGAGCAGGCTTACTTCACAGACAATAAGAAAGCCTTGCTAACCTTCCCTGCGTCTAAAGAATTAAATGCTTTATTTGAAAAATCCGGGGAAACCCCGGAAAAAAAATTCCAGATCCAGATCCCAAGAGGGTTCTGGTTGCTTTTCCTTTCCCTGAGGAGGATAGGAAAAGATGGGAAAACCCACCCATAGTTGACGCTTCTGTCTCAAGACTGTCAAAAAAGGTGGTTTTACCTGTCCCTAAATCTACTGCGTTAAAAGAACCGGCTGATCGTAAGATTGACACTACGCTCAAATCCATTTACACTGCTTCAGGGGTGACATTAAGGCCTACTACTGCCTGTGCATGGATCTCAAAAGCTATAGTAAAGTGGTCAGGCACGTTTCTAGAAGACTTAGATACAATGGATAGAAGGGACATTGAACTGTTTTTACGTAAAATACAGGATTCTGAGGGGTTCATGGTGGAATCCATGATGGACCTGGGTACGCTGACTGCACGGATATCTTCCATGTCTGTCTCAGCTCGCTGGGAACTCTGGCTACGGCAATGGTCGGCGGACGCGGAATCCAGGAGAAGTGTTAAGAACCTACCATACACAGGTCAGGCTCTGTTTGGGGAAGCATTGGATGCGTGGATTTCCACGGCAACCGCGGGTAAGTCACCGTTTCTTTCCTCAGCTACGCCTTCTACGAAGAAATTCTTTTCTTCATCCACAATGCAGTCTTTTCTGAACAACTAAGACAAAAAAGTCCAAGCCCTCTACCACTTTCTTTAGAGGTGGGACGTGCAAAAGCCAAAAATCCCACACCTGCAGGCTCACAGGACCAGAAGCCTGCTTCTGGTTCCTCCAAATCTTCAGCATGACGGTGGACCGCACAGCCTGGAGGACGGTCTGGTGGGTGCAAGGCTCAGACGTTTCAGCCACGTCTGGGTATTATCCGGCCTGGACCCCTGGGTACAGGATATCGTATCCCAGGGGTACAGACTGGAGTTTCAAGAACTCCTGCCTCACCGATTCTTCAAATCAGGCTTGCCAGCGTTACTGACAGACAGGGCTGTCCTACAGGAAACCATAAAAAAATTGGAAATGTCAGCGGTCATCGTTACAGTTTCACCGCATATGCAAATAAAAGGTTACTATTAGAACCTTTTCATGGTACCGAAACCGGATGGTTCAGTCAGACCGATTTTGAACTTGAAATCGTTAAACCCTAATCTGAGGGAGTTCAAGTTCAAAATGGAGTCTCTGAGAGCGGTGATCTCAGGTCTGGAGGAGGGGTAGTTTCTGGTATCCCTGGATATCAAGGATGCGTACCTCCACATTCCCATTTGGCTGCCACACCAGGCTTATCTCAGGTTTTTACTGTTAGACAGTCACTATCAGTTTCAGGCACTGCCATTCGGTCTCTCCACGGCACCGAGGATATTCACCAAGGTGATAGCAGTGATGCTGGTTCTCCTCCGCAGGCAGGGATTAAAAATAGTTCCATATCTGGACGATCTGGACGATCTGCTGATAAAGGCATCGACCACGGAGACCTTGTTGCAGTCCATTGCTCTCACGACTTGTCTGCTCAGTGAACATGGTTGGATCCGGAACCTTCCGAAGTCACATTTGGAGCCGACAAGAAGATTGTCTTTCCTGGGGATGATCCTCGACACGGAAGTGCAGGGGGTGTTTCTACCAGAGGAAAAAGCGTTGGTGAATCAAACAATGGTCCGGGATGTCCTGAAGCCAGCCCGGGTATAGGTTCATCAGTGCATTCGCCTTCTGGGGAAGATGGTTGCCTCCTATGAGGCTCCACAGTATGGAAGATTCCATGCTCGATCCTTCCAACTGGATCTCCTAGACAAGTGGTCGGGGTCTCACCTACATATGCACCTGAGGATACGTCTGTCGCTGGAAGCAAGGATTTCTCTCCTCTGGTGGCTGCAAATGTCTCACCTTCTGGAGGGCCGCAGGTTCGGGATTCAGGACTGGATCCTTCTAACCATGGACGCAAGCCTCCAGGGTTGGGGCGCAGTCACTCAAGGGGAAACTTTCCAAGGAAGGTGGTCAAGCCTGGAATCCAGTCTTCCAATAAACATTCTGGAACTAAGAGCCATGTACAACGGTCTTCTCCAAGCGGCACATCTTCTGCAAGATTGTGCCATTCAAGTACAGTCGGACAATGTAATGATGGTTGCCTACATAAACCGACAGGACGGAATGAAGAGCAGAGCTGCAATGTCAGAGGTAAAAATGATCCTCCTCTGGGCAGAAAGGCATGCACTGGTGCTGTCAGCAGTCTTCATTCCGGGAGTAGACAACTGAGACACGATCTCCATCCAGGAGAGTAAGGCCTCCATCCGGAGGTGTTCACGGAGGTGACAAATCTTTGGGGTGTACCTCAAATAGATATGATGGCCTCACGTCTCAACAAGAAGATTCAGAGGTATTGTTCCAGGTCGAGAGACCCGCAAGCAGTGGCAGTGGACGCCCTGGTGACTCCGTGGGTGTTCCAGTCAGTGTACGTGTTTCCTCCACTTCCACTCATTTCAAGGGTTCTAAAAATCATAAAGAGAACAAGAGTTCAGGCAATCCTCATTGCTCTGGGCTGGCCAAGAAGGGATTGGTACGCGGATCTTCTGAATCTCCTGCTGGAAGATCCGTGGTCTCTTCCTCTTCGGGAGGACCTTCTGCAACAGGGGCTGTTCGCTTATCAAGACTTACCACGGCTACGTTTGATGGCATGGAAGATGAACGCCAGATATTAGCTCGGAAGGGCATTCCGAACAAGGTTATTCCTACCTTGGGGGATGCTGAGTCGCTTCAGAACAACTTAGTTAAACTAGAAGCTTGGGCAGCGAAATGGTGAATGCGCTTCAATACAGACAAGTGTAAGGTTATGCACTGTGGTAACAAGAACAAAAATAACACCTACCTTCTAAATGGGGTAAAATTAGGGGATTCTGTACTGGAAAAGGACTTAGGTGTCCTCATAGATAGCAAACTAAGCAGTAGTACCCAAAGTAGGACTGCAGCAAAGAAGGCTAATAAGATATTGGCATGCATAAAATGGGGAATTGATGCTAGGGACGAGAGTATTATACTCCCATTATATAAATCACTTGTGAGGCCACACCTTGAATACTGTGTACAATTCTAGGCACCTTACTACAAAAAGGATATCCTGGAGCTAGAAAAGGTTCAAAGGCGGGCGACCAAACTAATTAAGGGTATGGAGACGCTGGAATACGAGGAAAGGCTTGCAAGACTAGGCATGTTTACACTGGAAAAGAGGAGATTAAGAGGGGACATGATCAACATTTACAAATATATAAGGGGGCAATATACAGATCTTGCGCAGGACCTGTTTTTGGTTAGATCAACACAGAGAACTCGTGGACACTCGCTCAGGTTAGAGGAGAGGAGATTCCGCACAATTCGGCGTAAAGGCTTTTTTACGGTAAGGACGATACATGTTTGGAATTCCCTGCCTGAGGGAGTTGTAATGGCCGACTCAGTCAACACCTTTAAGAATGGGTTAGAAAAATTCCTAATGGATAAGGATATCCAGGGTTACGGAGCATAGTCAATCACTATGGTTTTTATAAAAAAGAGGGGTAAAACGTAACGGCCGTCATCGACTTCAGTCAAAATTTTATACAAAATAATCTTGCATAAGAGACCACAAATAGGTTGAACTCGATGGACAATTGTCTTTTTTCAACCTTGGATACTATGTTACTATGTTACCCTGATACAGGCTAGGAAAGGAATTACGTCTAAACATTACCATCGCATTTGGAAAAAGTATGTGTCTTGGTGTGAATCCAAGAAGTTTCCTATGGTGGAGTTTCAACTGGGATGGTTTCTCCTCTTCCTGCAAGCAGGTGTGGATATGAGCCTGCGTTTGGGATCCGAAAAGGTCCAGATTTCGGCCTTATCCATTTTCTTCCAGAAACAACTGGCTTCCCTCCCTGAGGTTCAGACTTTTTTTGAAGGAGGTTCTGCAAATCCAGCCTCCCTTTGTGCCACCTACGGCACCCTGGGATCTTAACGTGGTGTTGCAGTTCCTCCAATTGGATTGGTTCGAGCCTCTACAGGAGGTTGAGGTCAAGTTTCTCACGTGGAAGGCTGTCACTTTGTTTGCCTTAGCTTCTGCTAGACCTGTGTTGGAGTTGATCTTCCATAAAGATAGAGCTGAGCTCCAGACACGTCAGCAATTCCTTCAAAAGGTTGTGTCGGCTTTTCATATCAACCAACCTATTGTGGTGCCAGTTGCTACTGACACCTCAATTCCATCAAAGTCCTTGGATGTTGTAAGGGCTCTGAATTTTTATGTGAAGAGGACTGCTCGTCACAGAAAATCGGACTCTCTATTTGTCCTGTATGATCCGAAGAAATTTGGTTGTCCTGCTTCTAAGCAGACGATCTCTCGCTGGATCAGGTTCACGATCCAGCATGCGTATTCTACGGCAGGATTGCCGTGTCCAAAATCTGTTAAGGCCCACTCTACTCGTAAGGTGGGTTCTTCCTGGGCGGCTGCCCGGGGTGTCTCGGCTTTACAGCTTTGCCGAACGGCTACTTGGTCTGGGTCGAACACGTTTGCTAAGTTCTACAGGTTCGATACTTTGGCCTCTGAGGACCTAAGGTTTGGTCTGCAGGAGCGTCCGTACTCTCCCTCCCGTTCTGAGATCTTTGGTACATCCCCATGGTACTAATGTGGACCCCAGCATCCTCTAGGACGTAAGAGAAAATAGGATATTAATTACCTACTGGTAAATCCTTTTCTCGAAGTCTGTAGAGGATGCTGGGCGCCCGCCCAGCGCTTTGTTATCCTGCAGTAGTTACTTGGTCAGTACTGCTTTGTTCTTCGTTAAGTACTGCGTTATTACTTGTCTCAGTAATGTTATTCAGCTGTTGCTGAGTTTTTAAGCTAGTTAGCTTGGTTTGCCTTGTTGTGTGAGCTGGTTTGAATCTCGGCACTATCTGTGTAAATTCCTTCTCTCGAAGTATGTCCGTCTCCTCGGGCACAGTTTCTAGACTGAGTCTGGTAGGAGGGGCATAGAGGGAGGAGCCAGCCCACACTTTTAAACTCTTAAAGTGCCAGTGGCTCTAAGTGGACCTGTCTATACCCCATGGTATTAATGAGGACCCCAGCATGCACTACTGACTACGAGAAAAGGATTTACCAGTAGGTAATTAAAATCCTATTTTAGTGAGAATATTCATTGTATTCTACAGTATTCAGAGTATAATAGGAATCCACATTATGTGAATACCTTTTTCTTTATTTAAAGTAAAAAAAAGTCTATATTAAAGCATTAAGTACAGTAGGTCTGTAAGATTATTCTTGTGAGACATCAAGTAGTTCTGTAAGGTTATTGGTGAAATATATATTCATCTGTGAAGAATCATATTAGAGTAACTAGGTGCTTCATCGCGCTCTACGGGCGCTCTTCACACTGTCGTAGGGGGCTACGCCCCCTTCACCCCTGCACGTCTTTGTGTGGTTGAATATATGATTATATGGAGTATTACCTGCATTCCTACTGTTTTTAGTGGTAAAATATTACGCAATGTAAGGCCAGCGGATGGTGAAGGGGCGTCGCCTTTTGCTACGGCATGAACATCGCCTGCAAGGCACGATGTAGAGAATGTAGCGGGTGTGTGTGTGTGGGGGGACCGTGGATGGGGGAGAGTGTCTGTAGATGCTGCAGGTGGAGGGGCGGAAGAGAAGGGAATTGGGAGGTGCTGCGGTCGGGGATGGGTGGGGGAGTGGGGGCCGGAGGTGCTATGGGTTGGGGAAGGGCGGGTGGGGGAAGGGCAGGTGTGGTTTTCTGAGGTGCTGCGGGTGTGGGGATACCACGGGTGGGGGAGGGGCGGGTGCGGGGGGCCTCCGGATGAAGGGAGGGTATGTGTACATGCTGCGGGTGGAGGGCAGGCAGATGGGGAGGGGTGCGGATGGGGGAGTTGCGGGGGTTGCTGCGGATGGGGGAGGGTGTCTGTAGATGCTACGGGTGGAGGGGGTGGATGGGGGGGCGCAGATGGGTGATGGGGGGTTGGGAGGTGCTGAGGGTGGGGGCGTGGGGGCAGTGGATGGGGGAGGGGTTCCAGAGGTGGTGCGGTGGGGGCAGGAGCAGGGCTGTTGGGGTTGGGGGGAGGGGTTCTGAAGGAGCTGCGGTTAGGGAAGGGCATGGTTGTGGGGGATGGGTGGATAGTTGAGGGAGCCCAGAGGTGATGTGGGTGGTAGAGGGGGGGGGGGGTGCGTGGATGCCACGGGTGTGGGTGGGGGGGTGGCGTGGGTGGGGTAGCGGGTCGGGAGGTACCGTGTGTAGGGGAGGAGAATGGGTGCTACGGGTGGGAGAGTGGCAGGTGCGATTGTGTGGCGGATAGGGTCAGGAGTGGTGGAGGGGGTGTTGCGGATGTTGCAGCGGTTGGGGACAGGGTCTGAGGGCGGTAGGGGAGGGGCGGTTGTGGGGGTTCCGAGGGTGGGGGAGGAGTGGGTGGCGTGGGTGGGGAAGAAAGGGGAGCGGGGTTTGCTGTTGTGTGGGGGAGGGTGTCTGTTGATGCTACGGGTGGAAGGGGGTTGATGGGGGGGGTGCAGATGGGTGAGGGGGTTGGGAGGTGCTGGGGAGGGGGGGCTGCGAATGGGGGAGTGGGTTCGGAGACGGTGTGAATAGTGGAGGAGAGGGAGTGTGGTGGGGAGGGGCAGGTGCAGTTCTCTTGGGGATGGGGGAAGGGTTCCGAAGGTGCTGAGGGTGAAGAAGGGGTTGATTGCAGGGGTGCAGTGGATGGTGTCCGGAGGTGCTGCGGGTGGAGAAGGGGCTGATTGCAGGGGTGTGGATGATGGTGGAGGGGGTCCGTAGGTGCCGTGGGTGGTGGAGGGGCAGGTGTGGGGCTGCATGGATGACACGGGTGGGGGATGGGGGGTGCTGCTGGTGGGGTAGGGTTTGGGTGGTGCCATTTTGGGGGGGAGAAGCATGGGTGGTGCGGGTGGAAGAGAGGCAGGTGGGGTGGTTTGGCAGATGGGGGAGGGGGTCTGGAAGTGCCCCTGGTGGTGGAGGCGCAGTTGTGGGGGTAGCCGCGGGTGGGGGACGTGCAGAGCCGGATTAAGAGTGGGGTCCCGGGGATAAGTACCCCGGGCCCCCTTTTTTAAAAGGGCCCCCCGCTGCCATTGATCTGATCTCTGGTCCGATCAGCGGTATTGCACTGCGCTCCCGGTCCCCGCTCCCAGGAGCCGGCACGTCGGCGGCATCACACGCAGGGAAGCTAATCAATTGCTGTCCCTGGTGGCTCCCGGGAGGCTCCACACTGCAGTCTGCAGTGCAACGAAAGGCTGGTACAGGGAGACAGAGGGAAGGACAGCTGAGCGACGGCTCAGCTGTCCAATTATCTGAGGAGCAGCAGCCTGCGGCTCAGTCAATGGCTGGGCGCGCAGGCTGCAGTAAAGAAGGAGCACACATCGCATGGAGACAGCCAGCACCCAGCCAGCTCTCCTATACAGTTGTACGGTATATTATCTGTGCAGCCTACCAGGATCAAATTTCTCAAAAACGTAAGGCTGGCTGTATTATTATGTACAGGGTTTATATATATATATATATATATATATATATATATATATATTTTCTGTGTATATATATATATATATATATATATATAAACAGGAAGAAAACAGCAGCAGTCTGATGGTTTTGTTCACATAGTTCAATGTTTTCATTTTTTTGTACCACTGTTTTCTTCCTGTTGTACTAATTACAGAAGGCACCAATGGCATTTGCTCCTTTATTGGAGTGCCAGAGGCCATCCATTCCTATGTATGTACTATATATATATATATATATATATATATATATAAAAGTTAGTTGAGGGCACTTGAATAATTATTATAGAAAAATAAATTTTACTAGCATCACCACCCAAATGGCTCCATTAATCCTGTTTGTATTCATCATGTGGCAAGCATATTAAGGGCCTAATTCAGTAAGGATTGCAAATTCTGCTAATTAGCAGAATTTGCAATCCTTTTCCTAGCATGCTGACCACCGCCTCCCCCCTTTATGAAGCGAAAATTGCAATCGCTTCGCAATTTCTGCTTCATTGTAGAAATTAGTGAAGCCTCCTGCCAGCGCAGCTGCCGTGATTACGCCCCCGACATGCCCTCCTGCCCCCGCACGGCTCCATCTCCTCCCTGGAAACTAAATTTTAGGGCCCCCCTGTCTTATGTAACCCAGGCCCCCCGAAGCCTTAATCCAGCTCTGGGGACGGGGTCCTATACACATAACATGATACTGGTCTGTACAGCATGGACATATACAGACACAGCGACTGCACTCCTGTCTGCACTCACCACTTGTGGCTGGGCCCCGGCATTCCCATGGCCTGTCATTTCTCCACACAGCTGCAGTATGCTGGACACCGCCGGCACCTCCTCCTCCGCTCCTCGGTGTTGTTATCCACAGAAGGCCCTGAGCCTCGGTGTTGTTATCCACAGAAGGCCCTGAGAGAGTCACCTCCTCACACAGCAGCAGCACAGTCGGGTCGGCGGGCGCAGCCTCTTCCGCTCCCCGGCGCCTCCGTCAGGTGGACAGTGGACCGGCATCCCCCAAGACCGTCCCTTCCTCACACAGCTGCAGCGTGCTCTGGTCCCCTGCCGGAGCCTCCTACGATCCCAGTCCAGTAAAAAGTTAGTGAAGCGGGACCGTGGCAGGCACCCATAGGCAGCTGCCTAATGCTGGCGCCGGCCCTGACACTGAGCAGTCCCCCAGGCAGCATGGCGCCTGGAGAGCTGCTGGGAGGGGAGGGACTTTATGTGGATCTGGGGGCAGGAGTAATGTGAGGCTGGGGGCCGGCACACAGACAGGTGCGGGTGATGGGGATGTGGAAGTGGAGGGGGTTGTGCCGTTGTGGTGATGACATCTGGCGGTAAAGTGTGGGCCGGGTGTATGAGAGAGGTTGTGGGGCGGGCGGCAACGGTCTGTGCGGCTGTGGTGCATGCGGTGTGTTGCAGAGACGCGGGGCGGCAGGGAGGGGACGCAGAGAGGCGGGGTGGCAGGGAGGGGACGCAGAGAGGCGGGGCGGCAGGGAGAGGACGCAGAGAGGTGGGCGGCAGGGAGGGGATGCAGAGATGGGGGTTGGCAGGGAGGGGACGCAGAGACGGGGGCGGCAGGGAGGGGACGCAGAGACACGGGGCGGCAGGGAGGGGATGCAGAGAGGCGGGGCGGCAGGGAGGGCACGCAGAGACGGGGGCGGCAGGGAGGGGACACAGAGACGCAGGGCGGCAGGGAGGGGACACAGAGACACGGAGCGGCAGGGAGGGGATGCAGAGACGCGGGGCGGCAGGGAGGGGACGCAGAGAGGCGGGGCGGCAGGGAGGGGACGCAGAGAGGCAGGGCGGCAGGGAGGGGAAGCAGAGAGGCGGGGACTCAGGGAGGGGACGCAGAGAGGCAGGGAAGGGATGCAGAGAGACGGGGCGGCAGGGAGGGGGACGCAGAGAGGCGGGGCGGCAGGGAGGGGACGCAGAGAGGCGGTGCGGCAGGGAGGGGACGCAGAGACGCTGGGCGGCACGGAGGGGACACAGAGACGCGGGGCGGCAGGGAGGGGACGCAGAGACGGAAGGCGGCAGGGAGGGGACGCAGAGAGGCGGGCGGCAGGGAGGGGACGCAGAGAGGCGGGCGGCAGGGAGGGGACGCAGAGAGGCGGGGTGGCAGGGAGGGGACGCAGAGACGGGGGCGGCAGGGAGGGGACTCAGAGACGCGGGGCGGCAGGGAGGGGACGCAGAGACGCAGGGTGGCAGGGAGGGGACGCAGAGACGCGGGAGTGGCAGGGAGGGGGCGCAGAGACGCGGGGCGGCAGGGAGGGGATGCAGAGACGCGGGGGGCAGCAGGGAGGGGACGCAGAGACGCAGGGCGGCAGGGAGGGGACACAGAGACACGGAGCGGCAGGGAGGGGATGCAGAGACGCGGGGAGGCAGGGAGGGGACGCAGAGAGGCGGGGCGGCAGGGAGGGGACGCAGAGAGGCAGGGCGGCAGGGAGGGGAAGCAGAGAGGCGGGGACTCAGGGAGGGGACGCAGAGAGGCGGGGCGGCAGGGAAGGGATGCAGAGAGACGGGGCGGCAGGGAGGGGGACGCAGAGAGGCTGGGCGGCAGGGAGGGGACGCAGAGAGGCGGTGCGGCAGGGAGGGGACGCAGAGACGCTGGGCGGCAGGGAGGGGACACAGAGACGCGGGGCGGCAGGGAGGGGACGCAGAGACGGAAGGCGGCAGGGAGGGGACGCAGAGAGGCGGGGTGGCAGGGAGGGGACGCAGAGACGGGGGCGGCAGGGAGGGGACTCAGAGACGCGGGGCGGCAGGGAGGGGACGCAGAGACGCAGGGTGGCAGGGAGGGGACGCAGAGACGCGGGGCGGCAGGGAGGGGATGCAGAGACGCGGGGGGCAGCAGGGAGGGGACGCAGAGACGCAGAGCTGCCTGTGCACTCTCTCTCACCTGTGAAGTTGATGCAGCGTCCCAGGCGTGCTGTCCCCCATCTCTGGCCTATGGAGCCGGCAGGCCAGACCCTGGGTGTGCAGTCCGGGTCTCTGGGGATGGTGGGAGGCAGCGTTTTCATAGTGTGCGGAGGAGGCGGCGGGTGTCTGTACGTGGCGCAGGGAGGCCTATGAAGCCGTCTCCTGTGCCGTCCGTCCCTCCTAATGTGTATTGCCGCCATACACATTAGGAGGGACGGGTGGCGCAGGAGCCGGCCGGGGAGGCAGCATCAGGTGCGGGTGATGCTGCGCCATAACTGGCGGGACAGTGGGTCCCAGGTGCGGCTGCAGTGCGGGAGCTGGCGCTGGGGGAGTGCGGAGGGTGGGGAGGGATGGTGCGGGCTGCGGCTGTCTGGTCGGCCGTGGTGCGGCCCGGCCACCGAGTCTGTGCCGGCTGTGAGAGTGTGGGAGATGGTGGGCTTGTGCAGAGGGTGGGATATGTGCTATGGGGTTAGCTTGTGTGTGTGCTGGTCCGTTATGCGTTGGGTCTGGGGGTGTCAGGGCCATCAGTGGCTGCATGTGTGAGCTGGTGGAGGGGGGTTTGAGGTTGTGTGGTGCGGGTGGCATTGGGGTGTAGGTGTCAAGGGAGGGGTGCATGGTTACCTGGCACTATGGTGGGTCCGTCCCCTGGCGGCTTCTGTGTGGGGATGGTGTCCGGATTCTGTGGCTGCTGCTCCCGTTCTGTTAGTGGTGTGCTGGGACAGGGCAGGAGCTGCTAACTGCAGCCAGCCCTGTGACTCCACCCAGCGTTAGAGGGCCAGGCACAGAATCACAAGGCAAATATATAGGAGATATTCAGTGTAAAGTGTTTACAAATGTGATCAGGATATTGTGTTATATAAACTGGCAATGGGGGTCATTCCGAGTTGATCGTAGCTGTGCAAAATTTTGCACAGCTACGATAATCTTTCCTGACATGCGGGGGGATGCCCATTACGGGGCTAGTCCACCCCGCATGTCAGTCCGGCCCCCCTAGCAGAAGTGCAAAGGCATTGCACAGCGGCGATGCCTTTGCACTTCAGGAGTAACTCCCGGCCAGCGCAGCTTTAGTGTGCTGGCCGGGAGCTACTCTTCGCTCCCTTGCCCGCATCGACTGTATGTGACGTCACGCAGCCACTGTGGCCCGCCCTGTGTTCGGTCCGGCAAAGCCTGCATTGGCCGGACTGCGCCTATGAAACGGCAGCTAAACGCCGCCGTTTCGCCCCCTCCCGCCCATCGATCGCCTCTGCCTGTCAATCAGGCAGAGGCGATTGCTGTCCTGCTACGGCCTTCGGCCGTCCGGCAAGTGCAGGCGCACTACGGCGCATGCGCAGCAGGGACCCGTTCGCTCTGCTGCGTTAAAACGCAGCGAGCGAATGGGTTAGAATGACCCCCATTGTCTATTATTTAAGGAATCTTGTGAGTTACCTGTTTAATTGAAATAACCCATTATAGCATTATCTTGAAAATCCTATATAATAAAAGATTAACACTGCTCATCACCTCTATGGGAGGAATTCAAGTATTTTGCTCACTAGAGGCCACTAGATGGCACCTGATGGAGCAATTCAAGTGTTACTCCATAGTTACATAGTTACATAGTTACATAGTTGTTGAGGTTGAAAAAAGATAAATGTCCATCGAGTTCAACCTGTATTATAATTTTTATATTAATTAAATGCTGTATCCTTGGATATTTTTTTCTGCTAGGAATTTATCTATTCCATTTTTAAACTTATTGATTGAGTCCACCATTACTACCTTCTCTGGCAAAGAATTCCAAATCCTTACTGCTCTTACTGTGAAGAACCCTTTTCTCCCTTGTGTATGGATTTTTTTTTCTTCTAACCTCAGGGGGTGTCCTCGAGTGTTTTTTTGATAAACAAATCATCTGATAAATCCTTGTATTGTCCCTTAATGTATTTATAAATATTAATAATGTCCCCTCTGAGTCACCTCTTTTCCAGTGTAAACATATCTAACCTTTTTAGTCTTTCCTCATAATCCAGTGCCTCTAACCCCTTAACCAGTTTAGTGGCTCGCCTCTGAACCCTTTTGATTTCCAATATATCTTTTTTATAGTGAGGTGCCCAGAACTGTACACAATATTCCAGGTGTGGCCGTACCAATGATTTATACACTCTCATCCCTTGTCTCCATTCCCCGTTTTATGCATGCTAACACCTTATTTGCTTTTGTTGCTACATTTTGACATTGCGTACTTCTACAAAGTTTATTATCGATGAGCACTCCCAAATCTTTTTCAACTACTGTTATCCCTACATTTTCCCCATTTAGTTTTTAGGCTGCCTGATTGTTCTTAGTCCCAAAGTGCATAGCTTTACATTTGTCTATATTGAACCTCATTCTCCATTTATCCGCCCAGACCTCAAGTCTAGATAAGTCATTCTGTAGAGGCTCAACATCCTTGTCTGAATTAATCATTCTACATAGTTTAGTATCATCTGCGAAACTTGACACTGTGCTTTCCAGTCCCTCTCCTAGGTCATTAATGAATATGTTAAACAGCAATGGCCCGAGTACTGAACCCTGCGGTATTCCACTGAGTACTGAAGCCCATTCAGAGTACATCCCATTAATCCCCACTCTCCATTCCCTATTGAACAGCCAATTACTCACCAAGTACAAATAGTGTTTCCTACCCCAAGCTCTCTTAATTTGAGAATTAGTCCCATTCGGGAGCACTCAGCCACTGGCGCTGACGTTACTGTTAAGTTGTTCTGGTAACTAATACTAGAAATAAATGCAGAATACTGTTGCATTTCCTTAATAATAATTTACAGTATTTCATTATTAATACTTACCTATTCACTTATTCCTGGTTTGATCATATATATTCCAATGGCCAAAAGTGACTTGCTTCAAGGTTCTGGGCTCAAACTACTGTAGATCTTTTATGTTTTCAGCAGCAATGCACTATTGTATTCTGTGCTGTCTTTTTATATGTCTGGTATCATCGGAGGAGAGTGAAAAATGATAGGAAACTAGTAGAGGCTCAACGATAGAAAGTAGAGGCTCAATGTTCTTTTGAATGTACTTTCTATTAAAGTCAAACTGAAATTGTGTAAGTAGACTTAAAGCCACCGATTGGGAATATAACACACTGGAAGATGTAACAGTTCCTATAGGATTATACTAGAAAATATGAACATTTTCCATATTAATAATCTTACAAAACTATAGTTTTTGGACTGTTTGGTAAACTGTGGTACACACTCATGCGTCTTCCTTTACATTTTTTAGTGCTTATTTTATTGAACTTTATAACATCTTTTACAAATGTGGGTAATGTTTGCTTCTGATGTGCTTTACTGTAACTCTACCCCACAGAGAGTTAGAACTGTATATGTGGAGGAGATTATTGTTACTTAAGGGCCCTACAGACTGGGCGACCCGCCGCCGAGCTGCCTGACCGCCGATACGGCAGACGGGCAGCCCGGCGCGGGGGGGGGGGGGGTAACGAGGGGAGTGAAGTGCCTTCGCTTCCCCGTCACCCGGCGCCATAGCAATGCATGCTAATATGGACAATCTCATCCATTTTGGCCTGCATGCATAAGCGAAGGGGCACCAACAATGAACGAGCGCGGGTCCGCGCATTGTTCATCGTTGGTGCCTACACACTGACCGATATGAACGAGTTCTCGTTCATTAATGAATGAGAACATTTATATCATGCAGTGTTATCTGCCAGTGTGTAGGGCCCTTTACTCGACACAAGACTTATTGGAACAAGTAACTCTTTTGTTTTTCTTCATGAACCTTATGTGATACAGGATCTCTTTGACACAAGTAATTGCTTTTTATGGAGCTACTGTACACTTTGCTGCAGAAGCGCCTGGTGAATAGGAAAACACATTGACAATAACCTCTTTATCTACTTATGTGTTTGTGTTATATGTGGTAGGAGGTATAGCGGACTATTTAATAAGCCTTTGTGGAGAGATACAGTGGATAGAGGTTAAGTACCAAGCAATCGGCTAAAAACTGCCATGTCACAGGCTGTGTTTCAAAAATGACAGTCGGGAGCTGGCTGGTACTTTATCTCTGTCCATTTTATCTCTCTCCAAGGCTTAGTAAATAGACCCCATAGATTGTAAGCTAAACTAGGCCAGGGACCTATGCGAATGACTACATATTCTATGCTAAGTGCTATAGCATATCTGTGTGATATATAAATGTTAATAAATAAATAAATGTGGTGTGGCCTAAACTGATTGTACTTTATGATTTTGTCAACCACTACACATCACATGCAATTTCAGTTTTTACCCTCCAAACTCCAAACTGCAGGATAATATATCCTGTGATCTGGATTTGAATGCCGCATCTAGTATGTGGTGGTTTGCAAAATGCATACTAGACTGCAGTGTAGTAAATTTAACCCCAGACGTCTTAGGAAAATTGGGCTTAATGAAATGGGATTGGGATCAAATATTTAAATTGACGGAAAACTCTTTACAATCCGACCATAAATGTCACAAACCTCAAATTCACATTTTCATAGACAACATAAATGCTATTTTGGAACATAACTTTATCCTCTTTGATTAAAAAAAAACACCTTCTATAAACAGATCAGTAGCACAGCTGTGGAAACATGTTTCGCGCTAAGCTATGCAAATCTGTTCATATGTAATGCAAAATCTATTAATAAGAGAGACGGAAGGAGGGAAATAGTAACGGAAACAAAAGGGAAGATTGGGAGGGAGAGAAAGCGCAGATAGGCAAGTAAATGTGGAGGGTATATATATATATATATATATATATGGATGTGGTGTAGACCCAATTATGCGCTATGTATGAGCTGCAAACCTTATGACGTACTCCCTGTTAGCTAGAGTACAAATAAAGGGATACAAGAATGTGGAATGTCAAAGGGAGCTATATGCGTTAATTCTGTAAATTAATCTTCCAGATTATGACCACAAAATGATAAAACAACAATTAGTTTATTCATATATTGTCTATGTACATTAAAATTTGGTGAACATAAAAATTAAATAGTGTACATATTTAAAATACAAGTTCCAATTTTTGTTGAAGACATGATATATCAGTATATTCCATCCAATAGTATTGTATACAGGATGTCTGATGTTCTCACAACAAGATCGTACCCGACGCGTTTCATCCCAAAGGACTTCATCAGGGGTTCATGTCAATCAATATTGGAAGAGTTATGAGGAAAAGGAAACCGATTTATATGGTAATGTTGTTTCCACAAGTAAATTCAAAAGTTAAAAACAAGATCGCGCTGAGTGCACCAGTGTTCACCATTGATCCAGCCCTCATATACGTACAAATTGAGGGATTGCGCTGTTGTGATCCCTATCAGCTACAAACACATTTATAGTGATCCAGCTTTCCAGACAGCCAGTGGTACTCCAGTATCCTTGCATTGCAAGGATACTGGAGTACCACTGGCTGTCTGGAAAGCTGGATCACTATAAATGTGTTTGTAGCTGATAGGGATCACAACAGCGCAATCCCTCAATTTGTACGTATATGAGGGCTGGATCAATGGTGAACACTGGTGCACTCAGCGCGATCTTGTTTTTAACTTTTTGAATTTACTTGTGGAAACAACATTACCATATAAATCGGTTTCCTTTTCCTCATAACTCTTCCAATATTGATTGACATGAACCCCTGATGAAGTCCTTTGCGACGAAACGCGTCGGGTACGATCTTGTTGTGAGAACATCAGACATCCTGTATACAATACTATTGGATGGAATATACTGATATATCATGTCTTCAACAAAAATTGGAACTTGTATTTTAAATATGTACACTATTTAATTTTTATGTTCACCAAATTTTAATGTACATAGACAATATATGAATAAACTAATTGTTGTTTTATCATTTTGTGGTCATAATCTGGAAGATTAATTTACAGAATTAACGCATATAGCTCCCTTTGACATTCCACATTCATATATATATATATATATATATACAGTGCATTCTGAAAGTATTCACACCGCGCCACTTTTTCCACATTTTGTTATGTTACAGCCTTATTCCAAAATGGAATAAATTGATTTTTTTCTCTCAAAATTCTACACACAATACCTCATAATGACGTGAAAAAAGTTTTTTTTAGATTTTTGCTAATTTATTAAAAATAAAAAAACTAAGAAACCACATGTACATAAATATTCAAGCCTTTGCCATGAAACTCAAAATTGAGCTCAGGTGCATCCTTTCTCCAATAATCATCCTTGAGATGTTCCTACAGCTTAATTGGAGTTCACCTGTGCTAAATTCAGTTGATTGGACATGATTTGGAAAGGCACACACCTGTCTATAAAAGGTCCCACACTTGACAGTGCATGTCTGAGCACAAACAAAGCAAGAAGTCAAAGGAATTGTCTGTACACCTCCAAGACAGGATTATCTCAAGGCACAAATCTGGGGAAGGGTACAGAAAAATATCTGGTGCTTTGAAGGTCCCAATGAGCACAGTGGCCTCCATCACCCATAAATAGAAAAAGTTCGGAACCACCATGACTCTTCCTAGAGCTGGCTGGCTGTCTAAACTGAGTGATTGGGGGAGAAGGGCCCTAGTCAGGGAGATGACCAAGAACCTGATGGTCACTTTGTCAGAGCTACAGCACTCCTCTGTTAGAGAGGAGAACCTTCCAGAAGGACAACCATATCTGCAGCAATCCACCAATTAGGCCTGTATGGTAGAGTGGCCAGACGGAAGCACTCCTTAGTAAAACGCACATGGCAGCCTGCCTGGAGTTTGCCAAATTGCACCTGAAGGACTCTCAGACCATGAGAAACAAAATTCTCTGGTCCGATGAGACAAAGATTGAACTCTTTGGCGTGAATGCCAGGCATCATGTTTGGAGGAAACCAGGCACCACTCATCACCAGGCCAATACCATCCCTACGGTGAAGCATGGTGGTGGCAGCATCATGCTGTGGGGATGTTTTTCATTGGCAGGAACTGGGAGACTAGTCAGGATAAAGGGAAAGATGAATGCATCAATGTACAGAGACATCCTGGATGAAAACCTGCTCCAGAGCGCTCTTGACCACAGACTGGTGCTATGGTTCATCTTTTAGCAGGACAACGACCCTAAGCACACAGACAAGATATCAAAAGATTGGCTTCAGGACAACTCTGTGAATGTCCTTGAGTGGCCCAGCCAGAGTCCAGATTTAAATCCGATTGAACATCTCTGGAGAGATCTGAAAATGGCTGTGCACCGACGCTTCCCATACAACCTGATGGTGCTTGAGAGGTGCTGCAAAGAGGAATGGGCGAAACTGCCCAAAGATAGGTGTGCATAGCTTGTGGCATCATATTCAAAAAGACTTGAGGCTGTAATTGCTGCCAAAGGTGCATCAACAAAGTATTGAGCAAAGGTTGTGAATACTTATGTACATGTGATTTCTTAGTTTTTTTATTTTTAATAAATTTGCACACAAAAAAAAAAACTTTTTTCACATTGTCATTATGGGGTATTGTATGTAGAATTTTGAGGGAACAAAATAAATGTATTCCAATTTGGAATAAGGCTGTAACATAACAAAATGTGGAAAAAGTGAAGTGTTGTGAATAATTTCAGGATGCACTGTATACTGTATATATATATATATATACATATATGATATAAATATATATATACAGTGGGGTTCGAAAGTTTGGGCACCCCAGGCAAAAATTCATTTTAATGTGCAAAAAGAAGCCAAGGAAAGATGGAAAAATCTCCAAAAGGCATCAAATTACAGATTAGACATTCTTATAACATGTCAAACAAAGTTTGATTTTATTTCCATCATTTACACTTTCAAAAGAACAGAAAACAAAAAATGGCGTCTGCAAACGTTTGGCCACCCTGCAGAGTTAATACCTTGTACTGCCCCCTTTGGACAGCTGAGACCTGGCAGTGTCATGGATTGTTCTCAATCATCGTCTGGAAAGACCAGGTGATGTCAATCTCAAAGGTTTTAAAAGCCCAGACTCATCTGACCTTGCTCCAACAATCAGCACCATGGGTTCCTCTAAGCAGTTGTGTAGAACACTGAAACTGAGAATAGTTGACGCTCACAAAGCATGAGAAGGCTATAAGAAGATAGCAAAGCGTTATCAGATGCCCATATCCTCTGTTCGGAATGTAATTCAGAAATGGCAGTCATCAGGAACAGTGGAAGTTAAAGCAAGATCTGGAAGACCAAGAAAAATATCAGACAGAACAGCTCACAGGATTGTGAGAAAAGCAAGTCAAAATCCACGTTTGACTGCACGATCCCTCCAGGAAGATCTGGCAGACACTGGAGTTGTGGTACACTATTCCACTATAAAGAGATAATTGTACAAATATGGTCTTCATGGAAGAGTCATCAGAAGAAAACCTCTTCTATGTCCTCACCACAAAAATCAGTGTTTGAAGTTTGCAAATGAACATATAGACATGCCTGATGCATTTTGGAATAAAGTTCTGTGGACCGATGAGGTTAAAATAGAACTTTTTGGCCAGAATGAGCAAAGGTACGTTTGGAGAAGGAAGGGCACAGAATTTAATGAAAAGAACCTCTGTCCAACTGTTAAGCATGGGGGTGGATCAATCATGCTTTGGGGTTGTATTGCAGCCAGTGGCACAGGGAACATTTCACGAGTAGAAGGAAACATGGATTCAATAAGATTCCAGCAAATTTTGGACGTTAACTTGATGCCATCTGTGAAAAAGCTGAAGTTAAAGAGAGGCTGGCTTCTACAAATGGATAATGATCCTAAACACACCTCAAAATCCATGGTGGATTACATCAAGAGGCGTAAACTGAAGGTTTTGCCATGACCTTCACAATCTCCTGACCTCAACATAATTTAAAATCTATGGATAGACCTTAAAAGAGCAGTGCATCACAGACAGCCCAGGAATCTCAAAGAACTGGAAGACTTTTGTAAGGAAGAATGGGCAAAGATACCTCAAAGAAGAATTGAAAGACTCTTGGCTGGCTACAAAAAGCGTTTACAAGCTGTGATACTTGTCAAAGGGGGCAGTACAAGGTATTAACTCTGCAGGGTGGCCAAACTTTTGCAGACGCCATTTTTTGTTTTCTGTTCTTTTGAAAGTGTAAATGATGGAAATAAAATCAAACTTTTTTGACATGTTATAAGAATGTCTAATCTGTAATTTGATGCCTTTTGGAGATTTTCCCATCTTTCCTTGGCTTCTTTTTGCACATTAAAATGAATTTTTGCCTGGGGTGCCCAAACTTTCGAACCCCACTGTATATAAATAAATAAATACATAAATAAATAAAATCCTTTTCTTAATGTCACTCTCTGTCATTGAGCATATGCCGGGGTGCCTTTCATCAAGATAAATAGGTAGCAGGGTTCTCTAGGGGATACCTTGCAAGTATGTCCCAAGTAGCAACAAGAACCAGGTGGCACTCACTGGACTTTTTCCAAAACATCAATTATAAGAAGAGCTGTAGTTACAAAGAAAAGAACAGCATATCCAGTCTCACCAACGTTTCAACGTCATATAGATGTTTTTATCAAGGTGCTGTGCTGCAAAAAAACAAATTACAACATGTTGATACTCGGGACATACTTGCAAGGTATCCCATAGAGAACCCTGCTACATATATATATATATATATATATAAGTGATGTTTTGGTTTTGGATTCAGTTCCACGGACGTGTTTTGGATTCGGACGCGTTTTGGCAAAACGTCCCTGAAATTTTTTTGTCGGAATCGGGTGTTTTTTTTATAAAACCCCCTCAAAAACAGCTTAAATCATAGAATTTGGGGGTCATTTTGATCCCATAGTATTATTAACCTCAATAACCATAATTTCCACTCATTTCCAGTCTATTCTGAAACACCTCACACCTCACAATATTATTTTTAGTCCTAAAATTTGCACGGAGGTCGCAGGATGGCTAAGCTAAGCGACCCAAGTGGCCGACACAAACACCTGGCCTATCTAGGAGTGGCACTGCAGTGTCAGACAGGATGGCAGATTTAAAAAATAGTCCCGAAACAGCACATGATGCAAAGAAAAAAAGAGGTGCAATGAGGTAGCTGTGTGACTAAGCTAAGCGACCCAAGTGGCCGACACAAACACCTGGCCCATCTAGGAGTGGCACTGCAGTGTCAGACAGGATGGCAGATTTAAAAAATAGTCCCCAAACAGCACATGATGCAAAGAAAAAAAGAGGTGCAATAGGTAGCTGTGTGACTAAGCTAAGCAACCCAAGTGGCCGACACAAACACCTGGCCCATCTAGGAGTGGCACTGCAGTGTCAGACAGGATGGCAGATTTAAAAAATAGTCCCCAAACAGCACATGATGCAAAGAAAAAAAGAGGTGCAATGAGGTAGCTGTGTGACTAAGCTAAGCGACCCAAGTGGCCGACACAAACACCTGGCCCATCTAGAAGTGGCACTGCAGTTTTCTAGCAAGAGGATGAGTGCTTCCATCCTCATGTGAATCTGGACCACTAGCCATGAACATAGGCCAGGGCCTCAGCCGTTCCTTGCCACTCCGTGTCGTAAATGGCATATTGGTAAGTTTACGCTTCTCATCAGACGTTTTTAATTTTGATTTTTGGGTCATTTTACTGAACTTTTGTAGTATACTTGACGACACAGAGGTAGAGCAATGGACTACTGTACCGTACTGCTATATACATACTGGTGGTCACAGCAACATTCTGCACTGTCCCCTCCTACTATATACTGCGCACAACTAAAATGCAGCACAGGTATGGATGCATAGTATACTTGACGACACAGAGGTAGAGCAGTGGACTACTGTACCGTACTGCTATATACATACTGGTGGTCACAGCAACATTCTGCACTGTCCCCTCCTACTATATACTGCGCACAACTAAAATGCAGCACAGGTATGGATGCATAGTATACTTGACGACACAGAGGTAGAGCAGTGGACTACTGTACCGTACTGCTATATATATACTGGTGGTCACAGCAACATTATGTACTGTCCCCTCCTACTATATACTGCGCACAACTTAAATGCAGTACAGGTATGGATGCATAGTATACTTGACGACACAGAGGTAGAGCAGTGGACTACTGTACCGTACTGCTATATATATACTGGTGGTCACAGCAACATTCTGCACTGTCCCCTCCTACTATATACTGCGCACAACTAAAATGCAGCACAGGTATGGATGCATAGTATACTTGACGGCACAGAGGTAGAGCAGTGGACTACTGTACCGTACTGCTATATATATACTGGTGGTCACAGCAACATTCTGCACCGTCCCCTCCTACTATATACTGCGCACAACTAAAATACAGCACAGGTATGGATGCATAGTATACTTGACAACACAGAAGTAGAGCAGTGGACTACTCTACCGTACTGCTATATACATACTGGTGGTCACAGCAACATTCTACACTGTCCCCTCCTACTATATACTGCACACAACTAAAATGCAGCACAGGTATGGATGCATAGTATACTTGACGACACAGAGGTAGAGCAGTGGACTACTGTACCGTACTGCTATATACATACCGGTGGTCACAGCAACATTCTGCACTGTCCCCTCCTACTATATACTGCGCACAACTAAAATGCAGCATAGGTATGGATGGATAGTATACTTGACGACACAGAGGTAGAGCAGTGGACTACTGTACCGTACTGCTATATATATACTGGTGGTCACAGCAACATTCTGCACTGTCCTCCTACTATATACTACAATGCAGCACAGATATGGAGCGTTTTTCAGGCAGAGAACGTATATATTTTCAGCACACTGAGCACAGGTATTTGCAGCACACTGAGCAGATATTTGCAGCACACTGAACACAGAAACTGAGAGAACGCTGCACGTCCTCTCGCTATCATCTCCAATGCACTAGTGAAAATGGCAGCGACACGCGGCTCCTTATATAGAATATGAATCTCGCGAGAATCCGACAGCGGGATGATGATGTTCGGGCGCGCTCGGGATAACCGAGCAAGGTGGGAAGATTCGAGTCTGCCTCGGAACCGTGTAAAATGGGTGAAGTTCGGGGGGGTTCCGATCCCGAGGAACCGAACCCGCTCATCACTAATATATATAGCTATATAGATAGATAGATAGATAGATAGATACAGATAGATATACTGTATATACTGTACAGTATATCTTGAAGTGGGAGTTTAAACTTGGCACCTTCTGCGAACCAAATGCCTACACACGCACTCAGCACTTCCTTCTCTCCTTGTACACATACACCCGGTGCTTCCTGCACCCGTTACACATGCACCCAGCACTCCCTTCTCCCCCTACACAGTGCATAATGCCACCGCCTGCATACACAGCAGTCACTCACTGTCACTCACGGCAGTCTCTCATTGCTACAGATACACAGTAGTCACCCACACACAGCAGTCACCAACTGTAACTCACTGTCACCCACACGCAGCAGTCACCTACTATAACGCATACTCACACACAGTAGTCACCAACTGTCACACACACAGCAGTCACCCACACACAGCAGTCATTCACTGTTACTCACAGACAGCAGGCACCCACTGTTACACACACCAGTCACCCACTGTCACACAAATACAGCAGTCACCCACTGTCAATCACACAGCAGTTACACACACATAGCATTCGCCCATTGTCCCACACATAGCAGTCACCAATTGTCACACAAACACACAGTATTCATGTCAAACACATACATAACAATCATACACACATCAGTCACCCACTGTCACACACTCATCCATTGTCACACACACAGCATTCACCCATTTTCACACACACAGCAGTCACCGAATGTCATATACACACAAACAATGAACACAGCAGTGCTCACTCTGAGTTCCAGAGTTATATCCCAACAGTTCCGGTTGGAGGCAACCCCATCAAAGCCCGGTGACAGCTGTCAGCCGAGGGGTCTGTATGTCCAGTGCTGGTTCCGGGAAACATGAGGTGGAGGGAAGTGATGTCATGAGCATGCCTCCCCAAACAAGACACTGCAATGACACTTGGGATAGGGACAGGGAGCTGCCGGTGAGGGCTCAGGGTGGGGTTATCTCGGCCAGGCCCCAGTGCTGCTGCTGCTGTGTATGTAGTGGGAAGTGGTGGTATGTCATGCCACCCTACACTGCCCCACTTCGAGCACTGTATATATACTATATATATATATATATATATATATTTATATATATACAGTTGAGTCACATTATTATGACCACCTCCTACATTTGATGTTGGCAGCATGTAGCCCATGAAGTACGTCATGTGTTGTGTGCTGTCCTGGAGGGAGGATTATCGGCCTTCGGGTCAAGGGTGGCAGTATTTCTGGAACAGCGCAGTTTCTGAACTGTTTGCATGCTGCTGTGGTGAAGGTGTATCATGACTGGAAAAATGGCCCCATTGTGAATTACTGCTGTGGAAACTGCGGAGCAACACACGCCATTGATGTGAGAGGTGATTGCGGGCTATCAAGGTGTATGAGGGATGACCAACATGCTACAGTGGAGCAGCTCACCATCAAAATAAACCTGGCGGCTACAGGACTTGTGTCTAAAATGAAAATTCAGTGAATGTCTAGCTGCTGTCCCTGCTGCACACGGCGGTTACTCTGGCTTTCAGCTGCTCGTCATAATAATGTGACTCGACCATGTATTTATACAAAAATAATGTCTGGCACTCCACTTCAACAGACCATTAGATACCTGCTGTCATTGAGGTGGGGATGTGTTGCTGTCAGTGAGGCAGGGATGTTCTGCTGACAGTGAGGCAGGGATGTGCTGTTGCAGTGCCATCGTAAAAGCAGTGTAGGCCTCTGGGCAAAGGAATGCATTTGGGCCCTTACCCTTACTCCAGCAGTAAGGGGAGGGGGTGCTATCAGCATCAGTTTTGATGTCCTGCAGGCGGTAGGGGTTGTTCTATATTCCGCTTAGCATATAAGACCTGTTGCAGTAATTTCTGATAATTACTCCTTTACTGCACAGATGTTGGTAGATGGGGTGGAAGGCAGAACACTTAACTGTAGGAAGGGGTATTGGGCTGAATGATGGGACCCCTGTACATGACTTCCAGGGTGGTAGGGGGTGTTTAATATGCAGGGAAGGGGTGGATAGTTAAGTGGGCTTAATATTCATCATTTTTCGGTGGGAAGGCAGCGTGCATGACTGCAGATATCTCCAGTTCCTGGAAATAGATTTCTTAGCTACTGGTACTGGGGACTAGGGGATCAGTGTTCAAGAGCCAGAGCAATCCACTGACAAAAATATAAAACTGCATGCCAGATGTGTGGAGCTGGAACAGGGACCAGCTGCTTGAAGAGTGATATCTCTGGTTCTAGGGATAGTAGAGACAAGGTGCCAGTGTTCACTGCAAGGGGAAAGTCCCAACCAGTGGCTGAACTACCGCCAGTGCAAGCGGTGCCTTGCACTGGGGCCCACCACTGTCAAGTGGCCCAAAGCCAGTGGCATGTAATGAGTCAAAGTGACTCATTACATGCCGCTGTGTGCTGCGGTCCACCACCGCACGCCGAGGAGAGGAGCAGCAGGGATGCAGCGGCCACAGGAAGGGGGAAGGAGGAGGAGGGAGGTGGAGGACGCGCTGCTGCAGCTGTCCCTCTCCTTCCACATAGGCTGTCCTCCGCCGCTGTGAATGCTGGGATGCGCTTCCCTCATCACAGCGGCGGCGGGCAGCCTATGTGGAAAGAGAGGGACAGCTGCAGCGGCACCTCCGCCAATTACATTGAATTGCTGAGGCTCCCGAGTCCCCGTTCCTCCTCCTTTTTCTCCCCTGCCCGGGATCTGCCAGAAGCTGCTTCACCGATGAGCCTGACTGCCAGCAAAGATAGTAAGTAAAATCTATTTTTTCTTTCTATCTATCTATCTATCTATCTATCTATCTATCTATCTATCTATTCTGTCTGTGTGCCTTAATGTGTAAAAAGGGGATGCTGTCTGCCGTAATGTGTAAAAAAGAGGATGCTGTCTGCCGTAATGTGTAAAAAGGGGACGCTGTCTGCCTTATAGTGCCCATACACTTATGAGATAATCGGTGCTATCCTTCGATTTCGACCACATCTGTGAGAGAAATTGAAGGATTGTATGCACATTTTAGGTACCTTGAGACGCGATTCGCGTCACGCCGGTCGAATATCGCATCTCAAGATATTATGTGCTGCACATAATATTTCTCGCATTGCAGTGTGATCGCATGTGATTTTAAACCCACATAAGATATATCGCACTGCAATGTGCGATGGGCACCCGCTGGGAGTGGCCAGAGGCCGCTCTCACTCGGCGGTGACGTGCCCATCACGTGATTACCATGCGATCTATCGCATGATCGCATGGTAACCACTTTGGCAGTTCAGATGCGATTTGATCGCACCTGAACTGCCGGTGCGATGCCCCGCGATGTCGCGTCGCGGGGCATCGCACTAGTATATGGCCAGCATTAATGTGTAAAAAGGGAGACTATCTGCCGTAATGTGTAAAAAGGGGCCGCTGTCTGCCGTAATGTTTTCCGTAATGTGTAAAAAGGGTCCGCTGTCTGTGTAATGTGTAAAAAAGGGGACTCTGTCTGCCGTAATGTGTAAAAAGGGGATGCTGTCTGCCGTAATGTGTAAAAAGGGGACGCTGTCTGCCGTAATGTGTAAAAAGGGGACGCTGTCTGCCGTAATGTGTAAAAAGGGGACGCTGTCTGCCTTATAGTGCCCATACACTTATGCGATAATCGGTGCTATCCTTCGATTTTGACCACATCTGTGAGAGAAATTTAAGGATTGTATGCACATTTTAGGTACCTTAAGACGCGATGCGCGTCACGCCGGTCGAATATCGCATCTCAAGATATTATGTGCTGCACATAATATTTCTCGCATTGCAGTGTGATCGCATGTGGGGGGTAATTCCAAGTTGATTGCAGCAGGAAATTTTTTAGCAGTTGGGTAAAACCATGTGCACTGCAGGGGGGGGGCAGATATAACATTTGCAGAGAGAGTTAGATTTGGGTGGGTTATTTTGTTTCAGTGCAGGGTAAATACTGGCTGCTTTATTTTTACACTGCAATTTAGATTGCAGATTGAACACACCACACCCAAATCTAACTCTCTCTGCACATGTTATATCTGCCACACCTGCAGTGCACATTGTTTTGCCCAACTGCTAAAAAATGTCCTGCTGCGATCAACTTGGAATTACCCCCGTGATTTTAAACCCACATAAGATATATCGCACTGCAATGTGCGATGGGCACCCGCCGGGAGTGGCCAGAGGCCGCTCTCACTCGGCGGTGACGTGCCCATCACGTGATTACCATGCGATCTATCGCATGATCGCATGGTTACCACTTTGGCAGATCAGGTGCGATTTGATCGCACCTGAACTGCCGGTGCGATGCCCCCGCGATATCGCATTGCGGGGCATCGCACTAGTATATGGCCAGCATTAATGTGTAAAAAGGGGGACTATCTGCTGTAATGTGTAAAAAGGGGCTGCTGTCTGCCTAAATGTTTTCCGTAATGTGTAAAAAGGGGCCGCTGTCTGCTGTAATGTGTAAAAAAGGGGACTCTGTCTGCCGTAATGTGTAAAAATGGGACGCTGTCTGCCGTAATGTGTAAAAGGTGGACTCTATCTGCCGTAATGTGTAAAAAGGGAACACTGTCTGCCGTAATGTATAAAAGGGGCTCTACCTGGTGTAGTGGTGCTACTGTGCGGTATAATTTGAATAATGGAGACTATTGTGCTCCGTTATATGAATTGGTATTATTTTGTGGCCACACCCCGTCCCCATGAAGCCATGCTCCTATATTTTTTGCATGCGCCTGCAGCACGCACTGCTCCTGTTTTACATAGTGGGGGGGGGGGCTCCAATGCCATTTCCTGCACACAGCGCTAAAATGTCTAGTAACGACACTGTTGCTAGGTATCCATTTCCATGGCCCTTAGCAGGTCCCCCTCACCAGATCCTCTCCAGGGGTGAGGGGGTGGACTTGGACGGGATGATGGGGGGGCCCAAAGCATTTTGTCGCACCTGGGCCCACCGCTCGCTAGTTCCGCCACTGGTCCTAAAGTTTGGAGTATACCCTCTAAGTCAGACAGAACCTGAGATATCTGATTGGGAAGAGCAATTAACAGGTTTGGATTGGGATCACTGCGAGGCAGGGATGTGCTGCTGTCAGTGAGGCAGAGATGTGCTGCTGTCAGTGAAGCAGTGATGTGCTGCCTTTCTGTCAGTATATTATCTGTATTGTTTTCAGTTGGGGTTGTTTCCAGATGGTCAGGTAACATTTGGAATTACAGTAGTTCAAGTGTGCAGTTACGCTGAGAACTGTGTGGTCATCAGGAAATAAAATAAAGTGGAGAGAGATAAAGTACCAGCCAGTCAGCTCCTAAATGCCATGTTACAGGTTGTGTATGAAAAATGTCAGTTAGGAGCTGATTGGTTAGTAATTTATCTCTCTCCACTTTATGGGCGGGATATACTTTGTCACGATGCTACGATGTACTTCGTCATCGCCTCCCTTCGTCACGCTGCTAATTGCATATGTACTAACATATGCGAGTAGCATTGCGAAGGACAGCTCTCCTGATAAGAGCTGTCCTTCATGATCCCTGGCGGCTCCCTGACTTCCGGGTTTAGGCCCCTGGAGTCATTCTGTGCATGTGCAGAATGACGGGGACGGCCGCGGGGCATGCTGGGGGGGGGGGGGATCCGGTTAGATCCCTTACACCAGCGATGCATAGAGAAGCCCATAGGCTTCTATGGGGTATCGCCAGCAAAAGCTAGCAATCCCCTCCGTGGCGCTGACCCGGAGGGTTTACCGCATTTTCCGCTTAGTGCATACTGCCCTATCACTCGTCAACTCTTAGTACATTTCCTCTAGTTTAAAATAAATGTTTATTGACATTTACATGTTTTACAACATGATATGATTTTAAATATTACTTTAAGTATGTATGTTGCCGGTTTAATGGACTAATTAAGGATTTCCAGGGGACATATTATTAGAAGGGCTATTACACTGAGATCAGGGACGTGCGGTGAGCTGAAAGGCTAAGGAGGTACTAGCTAGCACCAGAGCCAGATTTACACACAAAATACAAGCCAAAGGGTACATCTGGGCATTATACACAGTAGTATAAGCTCCTGAAAATTTGGTGAGTTTTGATCAGAGATGTGCGGAAAAGATAAGCAATAGACTTTTTACTAGAGATGTGCACTTGAAATTTTTCGGGTTTTGTGTTTTGGTTTTGGGTTCGGTTCCGCGGCCGTGTTTTGGGTTCGACCGCGTTTTGGCAAAACCTCACCGAATTTTTTTTGTCGGATTCGGGTGTGTTTTGGATTCGGGTGTTTTTTTTTTAAAAAACACTAAAAAACAGCTTAAATCATAGAATTTGGGGGTCATTTTGATCCCAAAGTATTATTAACCTCAAAAACCATAATTTCCACTCATTTTCAGTCTATTCTGAACACCTCACACCTCACAATATTATTTTTAGTCCTAAAATTTGCACCGAGGTCGCTGGATGACTAAGCTAAGCGACCCTAGTGGCCGACACAAACACCTGGCCCATCTAGGAGTGGCACTGCAGTGTCACGCAGGATGGCCCTTCCAAAAAACACTCCCCAAACAGCACATGACGCAAAGAAAAAAAATAGCGCAATGAGGTAGCTGTGTGAGTAAGATAAGCGACCCTAGTGGCCGACACAAACACCTGGCCCATCTAGGAGTGGCACTGCAGTGTCACGCAGGATGGCCCTTCCAAAAAACACTCCCCAAACAGCACATGGCGCAAAGAAAAAAAGAGGCGCAATGAGGTAGCTGTGTGAGTAAGGTAAGCGACCCTAGTGGCCGACACAAACACCTGGCCCATCTAGGAGTGGCACTGCAGTGTCACGCAGGATGGCCCTTCCAAAAAACACTCCCCAAACAGCACATGACGCAAAGAAAAAAAGAGGCGCAATGAGGTAGCTGTGTGAGTAAGATAAGCGACCCTAGTGGCCGACACAAACACCTGGCCCATCTAGGAGTGGCACTGCAGTGTCACGCAGGATGGCCCTTCAAAAAAACACTCCCCAAACAGCACATGACGCAAAGAAAAAAAGAGGCGCAATGAGGTAGCTGTGTGAGTAAGGTAAGCGACCCTAGTGGCCGACACAAACACCTGGCCCATCTAGGAGTGGCACTGCAGTGTCACGCAGGATGGCCCTTCCAAAAAACACTCCCCAAACAGCACATGACGCAAAGAAAAAAAGAGGCGCAATGAGGTAGCTGTGTGAGTAAGATAAGCGACCCTAGTGGCCGACACAAACACCTGGCCCATCTAGGAGTGGCACTGCAGTGTCACGCAGGATGGCCCTTCCAAAAAACACTCCCCAAACAGCACATGACGCAAAGAAAAAAAGAGGCGCAATGAGGTAGCTGTGTGAGTAAGATAAGCGACCCTAGTGGCCGACACAAACACCTGGCCCATCTAGGAGTGGCACTGCAGTGTCACGCAGGATGTCCCTTCCAAAAAACCCTCCCCAAACAGCACATGACGCAAAGAAAAAAAGAGGCGCAATGAGGTAGCTGTGTGAGTAAGATAAGCGACCCTAGTGGCCGACACAAACACCTGGCCCATCTAGGAGTGGCACTGCAGTGTCACGCAGGATGGCCCTTCCAAAAAACACTCCCCAAACAGCACATGACGCAAAGAAAAAAAGAGGCGCAATGAGGTAGCTGTGTGAGTAAGATAAGCGACCCTAGTGGCCGACACAAACACCTGGCCCATCTAGGAGTGGCACTTCAGTGTCACGCAGGATGGCCCTTCAAAAAAATACTCCCCAAACAGCACATGACGCAAAGAAAAATTTAAGAAAAAAGAGGTGCAAGATGAAATTGTCCTTGGGCCCTCCCACCCACCCTTATGTTGTATAAACAGGACATGCACACTTTAACCAACCCATCATTTCAGTGACAGGGTCTGCCACACGACTGTGACTGAAATGACGGGTTGGTTTGGACCCCCACCAAAAAAGAAGCAATTAATCTCTCCTTGCACAAACTGGCTCTACAGAGGCAAGATGTCCACCTCATCATCATCCTCCGATATATCACCGTGTACATCCCCCTCCTCACAGATTATCAATTCGTCCCCACTGGAATCCACCATCTCAGCTCCCTGTGTACTTTGTGGAGGCAATTGCTGCTGGTCAATGTCTCCACGGAGGAATTGATTATAATTCATTTTAATGAACATCATCTTCTCCACATTTTCTGGAAGTAACCTCGTACGCCGATTGCTGACAAGGTAAGCGGCGGCACTAAACACTCTTTCGGAGTACACACTTGTGGGAGGGCAACTTAGGTAGAATAAAGTCAGTTTGTGCAAGGGCCTCCAAATTGCCTCTTTTTCCTGCCAGTATAAGTACGGACTGTCTGACGTGCCTACTTGGATGCGGTCACTCATATAATCCTCCACCATTCTTTCAATGGGGAGAGAATCATATGCAGTGACAGTAGACGACATGTCCGTAATCGTTGTCAGGTCCTTCAGTCCGGACCAGATGTCAGCATCAGCAGTCGCTCCAGACTGCCCTGCATCACCGCCAGCGGGTGGGCTCGGAATTCTGAGCCTTTTCCTCGCACCCACAGTTGCGGGAGAATGTGAAGGAGGAGATGTTGACAGGTCGCATTCCGCTTGACTTGACAATTTTCTCACCAGCAGGTCTTTGAACCCCAGCAGACTTGTGTCAGCCGGAAAGAGAGATCCAAGGTAGGTTTTAAATCTAGGATCGAGCACGGTGGCCAAAATGTAGTGATCTGATTTCAACAGATTGACCACCCGTGAATCCTTGTTAAGCGAATTAAGGGCTCCATCCACAAGTCCCACATGCCTAGCGGAATCGCTCCGTGTTAGCTCCTCCTTCAATGTCTCCAGCTTCTTCTGCAAAAGCCTGATGAGGGGAATGACCTGACTCAGGCTGGCAGTGTCTGAACTGACTTCACGTGTGGCAAGTTCAAAGGGCAGCAGAACCTTGCACAACGTTGAAATCATTCTCCACTGCGCTTGAGACAGGTGGATTCCACCTCCTATATCGTGCTCAATTGTATAGGCTTGAATGGCCTTTTGCTGCTCCTCCAACCTCTGAAGCACATATAGGGTTGAATTCCACCTCGTTACCACTTCTTGCTTCAGATGATGGCAGGGCAGGTTCAGGCGTTTTTGGTGTTGCTCCAGTCTTCTGTACGTGGTGCCTGTACGCCGAAAGTGTCCCGCAATTCTTCTGGCCACCGACAGCATCTCTTGCACGCCCCTGTCGTTTTTTAAAAAATTCTGCACCACCAAATTCAAGGTATGTGCAAAACATGGGACGTGCTGGAATTTGCCCATATTTAATGCACACACAATATTGCTGGCGTTGTCCGATGCCACAAATCCCCAGGAGAGTCCAATTGGGGTAAGCCATTCCGCGATGATCTTCCTCAGTTGCCGTAAGAGGTTTTCAGCTGTGTGCATATTCTGGAAACCGGTGATACAAAGCGTAGCCTGCCTAGGAAAGAGTTGGCGTTTGCGAGATGCTGCTACTGGTGCCGCCGCTGCTGTTCTTGCGGCGGGAGTCCATACATCTACCCAGTGGGCTGTCACAGTCATATTGTCCTGACCCTGCCCTGCTCCACTTGTCCACATGTCCGTGGTTAAGTGGACATTGGGTACAACTGCATTTTTTAGGACACTGGTGAGTCTTTTTCTGACGTCCGTGTACATTCTCGGTATCGCCTGTTTAGAGAAGTGGAACCTAGATGGTATTTGGTAACGGGGGCACACTACCTCAAGAAATTGTCTAGTTCCCTGTGAACTAACGGCGGATTCCAGACGCACGTCTAACACCAACATAGTTGTCAAGGCCTCAGTTATCCGCTTTGCAACACGATGACTGCTGTGATATTTCATCTTCCTCGCAAAGGACTGTTGGACAGTCAATTGCTTGGTGGAAGTAGTAAAAGTGGGCTTACGACTTCCCCTCTGGGATGACCATCGACTCCCAGCAGCAACAACAGCAGCGCCAGCAGCAGTAGGCGTTACACGCAAGGATGCATCGGAGGAATCCCAGGCAGGAGAGGACTCGTCAGAATTGCCAGTGACATGGCCTGCAGGACTATTGGCATTCCTGGGGAAGGAGGAAATTGACACTGAGGGAGTTGGTGGGGTGGTTTGCGTGAGCTTGGTTACAAGAGGAAGGGATTTACTGGTCAGTGGACTGCTTCCGCTGTCGCCCAAAGTTTTTGAACTTGTCACTGACTTATTATGAATGCGCTGCAGGTGACGTATAAGGGAGGATGTTCCGAGGTGGTTAACGTCCTTACCCCTACTTATTACAGCTTGACAAAGGCAACACACGGCTTGACAAATGTTGTCCACATTTCTGTTGAAATACTTCCACACCGAAGAGCTGATTTTTTTGGTATTTTCACCAGGCATGTCAATGGCCATATTCCTCCCACGGACAACAGGTGTCTCCCCGGGTGCCTGACCTAAACAAACCACCTCACCATCAGAATCCTCCTTGTCAATTTCCTCCCCAGCGCCAGCAACACCCATATCCTCCTCATCCTGGTGTACTTCAACACTGACATCTTCAATATGACTATCAGGAACTGGACTGCGGGTGCTCCTTCCAGCACTTGCAGGGGGCGTGCAAATGGTGGAAGGCGCATGCTCTTCACGTCCAGTGTTGGGAAGGTCAGGCATCGCAACCGACACAATTGGACTCTCCTTGTGGATTTGGGATTTCGAAGAACGCACAGTTCTTTGCTGTGCTTTTGCCAGCTTGAGTCTTTTCATTTTTCTAGCGAGAGGCTGAGTGCTTCCATCCTCATGTGAAGCTGAACCACTAGCCATGAACATAGGCCAGGGCCTCAGCCGTTCCTTGCCACTCCGTGTGGTAAATGGCATATTGGCAAGTTTACGCTTCTCCTCCGACAATTTTATTTTAGATTTTTGAGTCCTTTTTTTACTGATATTTGGTGTTTTGGATTTTACATGCTCTGTACTATGACATTGGGCATCGGCCTTGGCAGACGACGTTGCTGGCATTTCATCGTCTCGGCCATGACTAGTGGCAGCAGCTTCAGCACGAGGTGGAAGTCGATCTTGATCTTTCCCTATTTTTGGAACCTCAACATTTTTTTTCTCCATATTTTAATAGGCACAACTAAAAGGCACCTCAGGTAAACAATGGAGATGGATGGATACTAGTATACTTATGGATGGACGAGCGACTGCCGACACAGAGGTAGCTACAGCCGTGGACTACCATACTGTGTCTGCTGCTAATATAGACTGGATGATAATGAGATAAAATTAAAATATATATATATATCACACTAGTACTGCAGCCGGACAGGTATATATTATGTAATGACGGACCTGCTGGACACTGTCTGTCAGCACTGCAGACTCCTAAAGTAAGCTACTAGTATCAAGAAGATAGAAAAAAAAAAACCACGGGTAGGTGGTATACAATTATGGATGGACGAGCGACTGCCGACACAGAGGTAGCTACAGCCGTGGACTACCGTACTGTGTCTGCTGCTAATATAGACTGGATGATAATGAGATAAAATTAAAATATATATATATATATCACACTAGTACTGCAGCCGGACAGGTATATATTATGTAATGACGGACCTGCTGGACACTGTCTGTCAGCACTGCAGACTCCTAAAGTAAGCTACTAGTATCAAGAAGATAGAAAAAAAAAACCACGGGTAGGTGGTATACAATTAAGGATGGACGAGCGACTGCCGACACAGAGGTAGCTACAGCGGTGGACTACCGTACTGTGTCTGCTGCTAATATAGACTGGATGATAATGAGATAAAATTAAAATATATATATATATCACACTAGTACTGCAGCCGGACAGGTATATATTATGTAATGACGGACCTGCTGGACACTGTCTGTCAGCACTGCAGACTCCTAAAGTAAGCTACTAGTATCAAGAAGATAGAAAAAAAAAAAAAAACACGGGTAGGTGGTATACAATTATGGATGGACGAGCGACTGCCGACACAGAGGTAGCTACAGCCGTGGACTACCGTACTGTGTCTGCTGCTAATATAGACTGGATGATAATGAGATAGAATTAAAATATATATATCACACTAGTACTGCAGCCGGACAGGTATATATTATGTAATGACGGACCTGCTGGACACTGTCTGTCAGCACTGCAGACTCCTAAAGTAAGCTACTAGTATCAAGAAGATAGAAAAAAAAAAAAAACACGGGTAGGTGGTATACAATTATGGATGGACGAGCGACTGCCGACACAGAGGTAGCTACAGCCGTGGACTACCGTACTGTGTCTGCTGCTAATATAGACTGGATGATAATGAGATAAAATTAAAATATATATATATATCACACTAGTACTGCAGCCGGACAGGTATATATTATGTAATGACGGACCTGCTGGACACTGTCTGTCAGACTCAGCACTGCAGACTCCTAAAGTAAGCTACTAGTATCAAGAAGATAGAAAAAAAAAAACCACGGGTAGGTGGTATACAATTATGGATGGACGAGCGACTGCCAACACAGAGGTAGCTACAGCCGTGGACTACCGTACTGTGTCTGCTGCTAATATAGACTGGATGATAATGAGATAAAATTAAAATATATATATATATCACACTAGTACTGCAGCCGGACAGGTATATATTATGTAATGACGGACCTGCTGGACACAGTCTGTCAGCACTGCAGACTCCTAAAGTAAGCTACTAGTATCAAGAAGATAGAAAAAAAAAACCACGGGTAGATGGTATACAATTATGGATGGACGAGCGACTGCCGACACAGAGGTAGCTACAGCCGTGGACTACCGTACTGTGTCTGCTGCTAATATAGACTGGATGATAATGAGATAAAATTAAAAAATATATATATATCACACTAGTACTGCAGCCGGACAGGTATATATTATGTAATGACGGACCTGCTGGACACTGTCTGTCAGCACTGCAGACTCCTAAAGTAAGCTACTAGTATCAAGAAGATAGGGGGAAAAAAAAACCACGGGTAGGTGGTATACAATTATGGATGGACGAGCGACTGCCGACACAGAGGTAGCTACAGCCGTGGACTACCGTACTGTGTCTGCTGCTAATATAGACTGGATGATAATGAGATAAAATTAAAATATATATATATATATCACACTAGTACTGCAGCCGGACAGGTATATATTATGTAATGACGGACCTGCTGGACACTGTCTGTTAGACTCAGCACTGCAGACTCCTAAAGTAAGCTACTAGTATCAAGAAGATAGAAAAAAAAAAACACGGGTAGGTGGTATACAATTATGGATGGACGAGCGACTGCCGACACAGAGGTAGCTACAGCCGTGGACTACCGTACTGTGTCTGCTGCTAATATAGACTGGATGATAATAAGATAAAATTAAAATATATATATATATATCACACTAGTACTGCAGCCGGACAGGTATATATTATGTAATGAAGGACCTGCTGGACACTGCCTGCAGAATGCGTTTATAAAAACACCACACGACGAGTGTTTAACTTTTTCAGGCAGACAATCACAATATACTGGTGGTCAGCAGACAATCACAATACTGGTGGTCAGTGGTCACTGGTCAGTCACACTGGCAGTGGCACTCTGGCAGTAAAAGTGTGCACTGTACTTAAAATATGTACTCCTGCTATAACTGCTCCCCAGTCTCCCCCACAATTAAGCTGTGTGAGCAGTGAGCACTCAGCAGTCAGATAATGATATACAGTATATGATGCAGCACACTGGGCTGAGCACAGATATGGTATGTGTGACTGTGTCACACTGTGTATCGTTTTTTTTCAGGCAGAGAACGGATTAATTAAACTGGTGGCACTGGTCACTGGTCACACTATCAGCAGCAAGTAGTACTCCTCCTATATGCTCCCCAAAATTTGTGTCTCTCTCTAGTACTCTAGTCACTCTAAACGGAGAGGACGCCAGCCACGTCCTCTCCCTATCAATCTCAATGCACGTGTGAAAATGGCGGCGACGCGCGGCTCCTTATATAGAATCCGAGTCTCGCGATAGAATCCGAGCCTCGCGAGAATCCGACAGCGGGATGATGACGTTCGGGCGCGCTCGGGTTAACCGAGCAAGGCGGGAAGATCCGAGTCGCTCGGCGCCGTGTAAAAAAACCTGAAGTTCGGGCGGGTTCGGATTCCGAGGAACCGAACCCGCTCATCTCTACTTTTTACTCCAGAGTTTTGGCTATAAAAATTATTAGAATAATGCAAAGAATATATTTCAAACATATGCTTTGTATTTTTCATATACTTTATACAGTCAAAACTCTGACACAAACGTTAGTATGACAGGAAAGGCTATGCTTCACCTGCCTCACCCCACCACACGTCACTGACTGAGATGGTACTCCCTGATGTAGCCTTTCCATTGAAGCAAGTCAGAGGAATAGAACAGTGCAGTATTATGAGTTTGGTAAAGTAATCTGCAGTTTGATGCGTACAACAGGTTAAGTGGTCTGTGTACTAAGCCTTGGAGAGAGATAAAGTGGATAGAAATAAAGTACCAGCCAATCAGTTCCTACAAATATATCCTCTTCAAGCTTTGCTGCCTGGCGTGGCACAGCATGTGGTAACAGGGCCGGTTCTAGATTTTGTGGCAAACAGGTTGAAAGTTTCCTTTTGCACGCCCCCCACCCCCAATAGGTAAAACATAGTTGGAATGCACCCAAAATAGGGGTGTGGCTTCATATGGAAGGGGCGTGGCCACAGTTATGCCCCCTGAGGTTGTGCCCCCACTAGATATGGCCCCTGTAGCTGTGCCCCCTGTTGCTGTGCCTCCTGTAGCTGTGCCCCCTGTTGTTGTGCCCCTTGTAGCTGTGCCCCCTGTAGTTGTGCCCTCAGTAGCTGTGCCCCCTGTAGCTGTGCCCCCTAGTAGTGCCGCTTACAAACACACACACAAAAAAAAACATACACACAAAACTCACCAGCTTTGCTCCTGCTTCATGATTGCTGCTGCCGCTGCTGCTCCGTCTCTGGCCGTCCGCTCCTCTCTATGGAAGAGACGTCATGAAGTCTCTCCCATAGCACCGCACAGACACTAGAGGTCAATTATGACTTCTAGCGTCTGACAACGGCACCTGCTGCAGTGGGCGCCCATACAGCCCACAGCGCCTGCTGCAGTTAGGGGGCGGGATGCGGGTGGTCGGCAGGCGCCAGTGAGGTGACTGCAGCCGCGCCCGCCGGCCACAGTGCTTGCCGTGCCTAGAACCACTCCTGGTGCACACATTCTCCCACTACCCATACAGCAGCCGGTGGGAAGACGGTGGCAGTAGCTGGAAGTGAAGCTTCCACTACCCATAAAATGACATGGGCAAGCTGATGGAGGCATACTGTAGCTGCGGGAGGCTGCAGGATGCAGAGGCAGGGTACTTTGCCTCTCGCAGTAACAATCTAAAACAACACATCTGTAACTGCCATGTTGTAGGCTGCGTTTAAAAATTAAGAGGAGTTGATTGGTTGGTACTTTATCTCCGTCCACTTTACCAAGGCATAGTACATAGACCTCTAAGTTTTATATTGTCAGTGCAGGAGATCTGCTCTTAATCACCAATACGGACACAAAACCAGACACTTCATGTACTTTTATGCTTATACGTCTTTTACGGATATGATTATGATTTTATTGTAATACATATGTTAATAAAACGCTGTTACATTACATTACTCCTCTCATAAACTCTACATCTCAAAAACATATTTTGCCATGTGCACTTGTACATGATGTCTATTCACTGGAGAGAGGAATTAAGTATTAGGAATGCTCAGCAGCTCCCAGAGAGCAGGACATGCCCCTATTGTGACGATGTTTTGGGGCGTGACTTACAGGTACAACATTTTCCTGCAACATTTTCCTGCTCCTTACTATGAGGTCACACCCTCCAACAAAGGTTCCGACCTGCCTTTCACAAATGTTGGGAGGTATATACAATGCCATGTGAACTTAGTAGAAATGAGAGTTAAATACTGTATGTGATAGATACTGGCAGCTAAATAATCTAATTATGATGAAGTAAAGTATTGTATGTATGTATGTAAGTAAGATGTATTGCTTTCAGACGGGATGTGGTCAGGTGACCGGCGGTTGAGATCCTAGCAGTCAGCATACCGATGCTGGGATCTCGGCTACCAGGATGCCGGCACAGGTCCCAGGGCTATTTCCATTTGTGGTTGTCCAAGACACACCTAGAGTGTTACTAGAACCTGTGGCGAGTACTGCGAGCTCGCAAAGGTGCTTAGTTGCGCTTGCCCCCCTGCCGGCATCGGTATGCTGACCACTGAGATTCTGACTGCCGGTCACCCAATCTCAACCCCTTTCAGACATGATGCAAAACTGCAGCATGTTATTCTGAAAATAGTACACAAGTAAATAACATAGTTGATTATAGCTAGAAATGAGTGTTTAGATACATCTGAATGTAAGTTCAAAATAACACATTTTGGACACAAATATCAAAGGTTGAAAATAAGACTACTACTACTGATAATAGGGTTAGCCTTTTAGCCTGCTTACCTCTAATTGCATACAGCTGAGTGAGGCATAATATCCAACAGTATATACACAGCTAATAAAACATAAAAGTGCAGTATAACACTAGACCACACATGCAATTACAGAGCTCTTCAACCATAATTACGAGTGATTTGTAAATCCGGTAATAAAATGTACAGCCAGCTATGCTGCTCAAAGAAAATATATTAACCTTAATCCTTTATTCACCTTTTTTAGTTCAAGAAAATATTATTGGTAATTCACTGTACTTATTTTTAATTGCTTACCATTTAGTTTGTCTCCATTGTCATAAATATCAACCTTTATCAGATTAATGATTTATTATTGATTCTCTCTAACATCACTTTAGATGGAACTTTGTATCATGTTTTTATTATCATAACTGTTTATCGCATATCGCAAAGGTTTTTTGTTTTAACTACATTAATTAACACCTATCTGCATACTACCCATTTTACTGTTATACTATTGCTATAAAGCCAAGCAAAGGTAATTCATTTTTCCTTTCTAAACATAAATAAACAGGGATGAATTTTAAATAGTTTTCAAGGAATAATCACTAGCAATGCAGAGCCATAAGCTAGTCCATTCATTGTACCCTGGGGAATGAAAGGTTAGAAAATTGATTAACAGCAAATAGTTATTGTGTCAGACTTGATTGCGGTGGAGTCCAGTATCTAACAAACTCAAGCAATGTGCAGCTAGTGTGCTAGAACTGTCGTCCTCACATATCTCTCTCCCTTTGAAGGGTGAGAAAAAAAGCTTATGTTTCTTTATCTATTGAGACTGAACTTCGAATAGATATCACTAATGACTAGACATCTCCAAATACTGTCATTAAGTAATTTGTAACATTACATATATATGACATAAAATGAAATTTATTTACGAACATTTGCCATTTTATATCTAGCTGTATCCATTGGTCACAAGAAACGATAGTTATCAGTGAGTGATGGACTGTCAATTATACTGTAATATACAGTGTCAGAAATTGCTACAACTGCAATGGATTGTTATAAATACACTGTATATGTTGATAACTGATAATGTGTATAACACACAAACTGAAAGGGCTTCATCTTTGTTGTATTTAATTACTAGTAATCATACATTCATAAAATAAACTTTATTTATCTCTCTTAAAGGAATAAGGTATAACAGAATTACAGTATATGCAATACAATTAATATATATAGACCTGCACTTTGTACATAGTGAACCGAAAGTAACCCTTTCGGCTTGTGTGCATGAAACAAATAACACACCCCAGGATTAGTACACGGATTCCTGTTGTAGAGGAAGCATGTGAGGAGAGTTATTTGATTGAACATTATGCAGACACCCCATACTATCTTGCACCCCTGAAGAAGTCGGTGATACAACAAGACATGATGGGTAATTCTGGTGACTAATTCATGCACAAAAGTCAAAAGTTTTAAAGGAAATGTGCATCTTGATAAGGGTTCCCAGTGGACTTATAATATCTCAGGCTGTTGCATGAGTTCAGTATTGTGCTAGTGTATTTTAAGGAAGAATACTGTATTAAAGCTTGTTTTAAGAATTGCATTAAATAATTAGTATATTATTCAATAACTGGATGTGGGACATGCCTCTTGGGTGCATTCGGTGGAAGTATACCCTTACAGGAATAAGAGTCCCACTAAGCTCATAAATAGACATTGTGGAAGAAGGACTGAAGCTGTAAAAAGACCAAATCTACAGATGAAATGACATTCATTTCGAAAAGTTTGAAAAATGTATGCATAATGCTTATTGAAACTAGTGATATGCACCGGACATTTTTCGTTTTTTGTGTTTTGGTTTTGGATTCGGTTCCGCGGCCGTGTTTTGGATTCGGACGCGTTTTGGCAAAACCTCACCGAAATTTTTTTGTCGGATTCGGGTGTGTTTTGGATTCGGGTGTTTTTTTCAAAAAACCCTAAAAAACAGCTTAAATCATAGAATTTGGGGGTCATTTTGATCCCATAGTATTATTAACCTCAATAACCATAATTTCCACTCATTTCCAGTCTATTCTGAACACCTCACACCTCACAATATTATTTTTAGTCCTAAAATTTGCACCGAGGTCGCTGGATGGCTAAGCTAAGCGACACAAGTGGCCGACACAAACACATGGCCCATCTAGGAGTGGCACCGCAGTGTCAGGCAGGATGGCACTTCAAAAAAATAGTCCCCAAACAGCACATGATGCAAAGAAAAAAAGAGGCGCACCAAGGTCGCTGTGTGACTAAGATAAGCGACACAAGTGGCCGACACAAACACCTGGCCCATCTAGGAGTGGCACTGCAGTGTCAGACAGGATGGCACTTAAAAAAAATTGTCCCCAAACAGCACAAGATGCAAAGAAAAAAAGAGGCGCACCAAGGTCGCTGTGTGACTAAGCTAAGCGACACAAGTGGCCGACACAAACATCTGGCCCATCTAGGAGTGGCACTGCAGTGTCAGGCAGGATGGCACTTCAAAAAAATAGTCCCCAAACAGCACATGATGCAAAGAAAAAAAGAGGCACAATGAGGTAGCTGTGTGACTAAGCTAAGCGACCCAAGTGGCCGACACAAACACCTGGCCCATCTAGGAGTGGCACTGCAGTGTCAGACAGGATGGCACTTCAAAAAAATTGTCCCCAAACAGCACATGATGCAAAGAAAAATTAAAGAAAAAAGAGGTGCAAGATGGAATTGTCCTTGGGCCCTCCCACCCCCCTCCCACCCACCCGTATGTTGTATAAACAGGACATGCACACTTTAACGAACCCATCATTTCAGCGAAAGGGTCTGCCACACGACTGTGACTGAAATGACTGGTTGGTTTGGGCCCCCACCAAAAAAAGAAGCAATCAATCTCTCCTTGCACAAACTGGCTCTACAGAGGCAAGATGTCCTCCTCATCATCATCCTCCGATTCCTCACCCCTTTCACTGTGTACATCCTCCTCCTCACAGATTATTAATTTGTCCTCACTGGAATCCACCATCTCAGATCCCTGTGTACTTTCTGGAGGCAATTGCTGGTGAATGTCTCCACGGAGGAATTGATTATAATTCATTTTGATGAACATCATCTTCTCCACATTTTCTGGAAGTAAACTCGTACGCCGATTGCTGACAAGGTGAGCGGCTGCACAAAACACTCTTTCGGAGTACACACTGGAGGGAGGGCAACTTAGGTAGAATAAAGCCAGTTTGTGCAAGGGCCTCCAAATCGCTTATTTTTCCTGCCAGTATACGTACGGACTGTCTGACGTGCCTACTTGGATGCGGTCACTCATATAATCCTCCACCATTCTTTCAATGGTGAGAGAATCATATGCAGTGACAGTAGACGACATGTCAGTAATCGTTGGCAGGTCCTTGAGTCCGGACCAGATGTCAGCACTCGCTCCAGACTGCCCTGCATCACCGCCAGCGGGTGGGCTCGGAATTCTGAGCCTTTTCCTCGCACCCACAGTTGCGGGAGAATGTGAAGGAGGAGATGTTGACAGGTCGCGTTCCGCTTGACTTGACAATTTTGTCACCAGCAGTTCTTTGAACCCCAGCAGACTTGTGTCTGCCGGAAAGAGAGATCCAAGGTAGGTTTTAAATCTAGGATCGAGCACGGTGGCCAAAATGTAGTGCTCTGATTTCAACAGATTGACCACCCGTGAATCCTTGTTAAGCGAATTAAGGGCTCCATCCACAAGTCCCACATGCCTAGCGGAATCGCTCTGTGTTAGCTCCTCCTTCAATGTCTCCAGCTTCTTCTGCAAAAGCCTGATGAGGGGAATGACCTGACTCAGGCTGGCAGTGTCTGAACTGACTTCACGTGTGGCAAGTTCAAAAGGTTGCAGAACCTTGCACAACGTTGAAATCATTCTCCACTGCGCTTGAGACAGGTGCATTCCACCTCCTATATCGTTCTCAGTTGTATAGGCTTGAATGGCCTTTTGCTGCTCCTCCAACCTCTGAAGCATATAGAGGGTTGAATTCCACCTCGTTACCACTTCTTGCTTCAGATGATGGCAGGGCAGGTTCAGGCGTTTTTAGTGGTGCTCCAGTCTTCTGTACGTGGTGCCTGTACGCCGAAAGTGTCCCGCAATTCTTCTGGCCACCGACAGCATCTCTTTCACGCCCCTCTCGTTTTTTAAATAATTCTGCACCACCAAATTCAAGGTATGTGCAAAACATGGGACGTGCTGGAATTTGCCCATATTTAATGCACACACAATATTGCTGGCATTGTCCGATGCCACAAATCCACAGGAGAGTCCAATTGGGGTAAGCCATTCCGCGATGATCTTCCTCAGTTGCCGTAAGAGGTTTTCAGCTGTGTGCGTATTCTGGAAAGCAGTGATACAAAGCGTAGCCTGCCTAGGAAAGAGTTGGCGTTTGCGAGATGCTGCTACTGGTGCCGCCGCTGCTGTTCTTGTGGCGGGAGTCCATACATCTACCCAGTGGGCTGTCACAGTCATATAGTCCTGAGCCTGCCCTGCTCCACTTGTTCACATGTCCGTGGTTAAGTGGACATTGGGTACAACTGCATTTTTTAGGACACTGGTGAGTCTTTTTCTGAGGTCTGTGTACATTTTCGGTATCGCCTGCCTAGAGAAATGGAACCTAGATGGTATTTGGTACCGGGGACACAGTACCTCCAACAAGTCTCTAGTTGCCTCTGCAGTAATGATGGATACCGGAACCACGTTTCTCACCGCCCAGGATGCCAAGGCCTCAGTTATCCGCTTTGCAGCAGGATGACTGCTGTGATATTTCATCTTCCTCGCAAAGGACTGTTGGACAGTCAATTGCTTGGTGGAAGTAGTAAAAGTGGTCTTACGAGTACGACTTCCCCTCTGGGATGACCATCGACTCCCAGCAGCAACAACAGCAGCGCCAGCAGCAGTAGGCGTTACACGCAAGGATGCATCGGAGGAATCCCAGGCAGGAGAGGACTCGTCAGAATTGCCAGTGGCAGTGACATGGCCTGCAGGACTATTGGCATTCCTGGGGAAGGAGGAAATTGACACTGAGGGAGTTGGTGGGGTGGTTTGCGTGAGCTTGGTTACAAGAGGAAGGGATTTACTGGTCAGTGGACTGCTTCCGCTGTCGCCCAAAGTTTTTGAACTTGTCACTGACTTATGATGAATGCGCTGCAGGTGACGTATAAGGGAGGATGTTCCGAGGTGGTTAACGTCCTTACCCCTACTTATTACAGCTTGACAAAGGCAACACACGGCTTGACAAATGTTGTCCGCATTTCTGTTGAAATACTTCCACACCGAAGAGCTGATTTTTTTGGTATTTTCACCAGGCATGTCAATGGCCCTATTCCTCCCACGGACAACAGGTGTCTCCCCGGGTGCCTGACTTAAACAAACCACCTCACCATCAGAATCCTCCTGGTCAATTTCCTCCCCAGCGCGAGCAACACCCATATCCTCCTCATCCTGGTGTACTTCAACACTGACATCTTCAATCTGACTATCAGGAACTGGACTGCGGGTGCTCCTTCCAGCACTTGCAGGGGGCGTGCAAATGGTGGAAGGCGCATGCTCTTCACATCCAGTGTTGGGAAGGTCAGGCATCGCAAACGACACAATTGGACTCTCCTTGTGGATTTGTGATTTCGAAGAACGCACAGTTCTTTGCTGTGCTTTTGCCAGCTTGAGTCTTTTCATTTTTCTAGCGAGAGGCTGAGTGCTTCCATCCTCATGTGAAGCTGAACCACTAGCCATGAACATAGGCCAGGGCCTCAGCCGTTCCTTGTCACTCCGTGTGGTAAATGGCATATTGGCAAGTTTACGCTTCTCCTCTGACAATTTTATTTTAGATTTTTGAGTCCTTTTTTTACTGATATTTGGTGTTTTGGATTTTACATGCTCTGTACTATGACATTGGGCATCGGCCTTGGCAGACGACGTTGCTGGCATTTCATCGTCTCGGCCATGACTAGTGGCAGCAGCTTCAGCACGAGGTGGAAGTCTATCTTGATCTTTCCCTATTTTTGGAACCTCAACATTTTTGTTCTCCATATTTTAATAGGCACAACTAAAAGGCACCTCAGGTAAACAATGGAGATGGATGGATACTAGTATACTTATGGATGGACGAGCGACTGCCGACACAGAGGTAGCTACAGCCGTGGACTACCGTACTGCGTCTGCTGCTAATATAGACTGGATGATAATGATATAAAATATATATATATATCACTACTGCAGCCGGACAGGTATATATTATATAATGACGGACCTGCTGGACACTGTCAGCAGCACTGCAGACTCCTAAAGCAAGCTACTAGTAGTATCAAGAAGATAGAAAAAAAAAAAACACCACAGGTAGGTGGTATACAATTATGGATGGACGAGCGACTGCCGACACAGAGGTAGCTACAGCCGTGGACTACCATACTGCGTCTGCTGCTAATATAGACTGGATGATAATGATATAAAAAATATATATATATCACTACTGCAGCCGGACAGGTATATATTATATAATGACAGACCTGCTGGACACTGTCAGCAGCACTGCAGACTCCTAAAGTAAGCTACTAGTAGTATCAAGAAGATAGAAAAAAAAACACACACCACAGGTAGGTGGTATACAATTATGGATGGACGAGCGACTGCCGACACAGAGGTAGCTACAGCCGTGGACTACCGTACTGCGTCTGCTGCTAATATAGACTGGATGATAATGATATAAAAAATATATATATATATATCACTACTGCAGCCGGACAGGTATATATTATATAATGACGGACCTGCTGGACACTGTCATCAGCACTGCAGACTCCTAAACTAAGCTACTAGTAGTATCAAGAAGATAGAAAAAAAAAAACACCACAGGTAGGTGGTATACAATTATGGATGGACGAGCGACTGCCGACACAGAGGTAGCTACAGCCGTGGACTACCGTACTGCGTCTGCTGCTAATATAGACTGGATGATAATGATATAAAAATATATATATATATCACTACTGCAGCCGGACAGGTATATATTATATAATGACGGACCTGCTGGACACTGTCAGCAGCACTGCAGACTCCTAAAGTAAGCTACTAGTAGTATCAAGAAGATAGAAAAAAAACAAACAAACACCACAGGTAGGTGGTATACAATTATGGATGGACGAGCGACTGCCGACACAGAGGTAGCTACAGCCGTGGACTACCGTACTGCGTCTGCTGCTAATATAGACTGGATGATAATGATATAAAAAATATATATATATCACTACTGCAGCCGGACAGGTATATATTATATAATGACGGACCTGCTGGACACTGTCAGCAGCACTGCAGACTCCTAAAGTAAGCTACTAGTAGTATCAAGAAGATAGAAAAAAAAAAAACACCACAGGTAGGTGGTATACAATTATGGATGGACGAGCGACTGCCGACACAGAGGTAGCTACAGCCGTGGACTACCGTACTGTGTCTGCTGTTAATATAGACTGGATGATAATGATATAAAAAATATATATATATCACTACTGCAGCCGGACAGGTATATATTATATAATGACGGACCTGCTGGACACTGTCAGCAGCACTGCAGACTCCTAAAGTAAGCTACTAGTAGTATCAAGAAGATAGAAAAAAAAAAAAACACCACAGGTAGGTGGTATACAATTATGGATGGACGAGCGACTGCCGTCACAGAGGTAGCTACAGCCGTGGACTACCGTACTGCGTCTGCTGCTAATATAGACTGGATGATAATGATATAAAAAATATATATATATCACTACTGCAGCCGGACAGGTATATATTATATAATTAATGACGGACCTGCTGGACACTGTCAGCAGAATGCGTTTATAGAATAAAAACACCACACAACGAGTGTTTAACTTTTTCAGGCAGACAATCACAATATACTGGTGGTCAGACAGTGGTCACTGGTCAGTCACACTGGCAGTGGCACTCTGGCAGCAAAAGTGTGCACTGTTAAATAATATGTACTCCTGCTACTGCTCCCCAGTCTCCCCCACAATTAAGCTGTGTGAGCACTGAGCACTCAGCACAGTCAGATATACATAGATGATGCAGCACACTGAGGCTGAGCACAGATATGGTATACTGTTACTGTGTCACTGTGTATCGTTTTTTTTCAGGCAGAGAACGGATTATATTAAATAATAATATAATAAAAAAACTGCACTGGTGGTCACTTGTCAGTCACTAGTAAACTCTGCACTCTCTGAGTACTCCTAAGCTCCAGTAAATCAAGTGTCTCACTCTCACTCTCTCTCTTCTAATCTAAATGGAGAGGACACCAGCCACGTCCTCTCCCTATGAATCTCAATGCACGTGTGAAAATGGCGGCGACGCGCGGCTCCTTATATAGAATCCGAGTCTCGTGATAGAATACGAGCCTCGCGAGAATCCGACAGCGGGATGATGACGTTCGGGCGCGCTCGGGTTAGCCGAGCAAGGCGGGAAGATCCGAGTCTGCCTCGGATCCGTGTAAAAAGGCTGAAGTTCGGGCGGGTTCGGATTCCGAGGAACCGAACCCGCTCATCACTACTATATATAGTATACTGGTGGTCACTGTGTCAGCAAACTGCAAAACTAAAATGCACCACAGGTATAGAATGTAGATGGATAGTATACTTAATGATGACACAGAGGTAGGTACAGCAGTGGCCTTCCATACCGTACTGCTATATATAGTAAACTGGTGGTCACTGTGTCAGCAAACTGCAAAACTAAAATGCACCACAGGTATAGAATGTAGATGGATAGTATACTTAATGACGACACAGAGGTAGGTACAGCAGTGGCCTTCCGTACCGTACTGCTGTTATGATTCCAGCACTCTGGTCTGAGGTGGTCCTATTGCAAGGACCGGAGCACTGGAACGGAATGCTGGGGAAGGGAGCGGGAATAGAAAGTAGCCCCTGGCGCCCTAACTCCGTTGTCTCGCCCGTGTGGTCAGAAATCCCCTGCGAGACTATGGTTGCTTGAGCCCATGGCAGCCGCGTTTGAAGGGCGGATTACGTTTGCCCAACTCCGATGCCCCCTCAGGTCTTAATGGGAGACAAAGGGAAATCCGAGACAGGGTGATAACAAGGGGCCCTCTGACTAAACAACCAGGCCAGGGGCTACAAGCTAACTGACTAAACCTGAGGTATGTGCGGTAACCCGCCAGGGAAAAGGACAACCAAAATCCACTAGTCCGTACTCCTACCCAGCACCGCTGGATACCAGAGTGGATCTGTGGGAGCGGAATCCTCCGCAAAAGCTCCGGAACACAAATAATAAATGATAAATAATTAAGCGGCCCAAGCCGCAACACACGGCTATGCCGTGACTCACGAACACCACTGGATGTTCAAAGGTGCTCAGTCAGGACTCCAGGAACAGATGACGACTTCCGAGTACAGGACAACTGAGAACAGGAACGACCGGATACAGCAGGACTGGAAACACTTTCAGCAAACAGATTCAGCATTCAGGAAGCTATTACCGGCGTCTGTGAGAAGCCCAGGAAGTGTATTTAACAGGGAGTCCTCCAATCAGCTGTTTGGAGGCTGATTGGATTAAATGCCATACAGCTGCCAAGCTGCATGGCCAGGAAAACAGACATCTCATTATTTAAATTGAACCCAGCAACGGGGAACGCAGTCCGTAAGTGGCGTCCCCGTTGCTAGGGTCCATGCGGCTCCGTGCGCCCGGCGTCTAGCGTTGCCAGGGAGCCGGCGGCTGTATGCGCACGGCGTCCCTGGTTGCTAGGCGCCGGGCCGCAGCGACGAGCGGACCCCGGCGCCTAACAGTACCCCCCCCTTGAGGAGGGGTCAAGGAACCCCTAAAGCCAGGTTTCCGAGGAAATTCCCGAAAAAATGCCCTCTTGAGCCTCGGGGCATGGAGATCCTTATCCAGGACCCAAGACCTTTCTTCTGGACCATAGCCTCTCCTGTGCACCAGAAAATAAAGCCGACCCCGGGACAATTTGGAATCGAGAACCTTCTCTACCAAGAACTCCTGATGACCCTGTACATCTACTGGTGATTTCCCCTGAGAGATCTTCCGAGGAAATCTACTGGATGAAACGTATGGTTTCAACAGGGAGCAATGGAACGTATTTCCGATCCGGAGAGCTCTTGGTAAACGTAACCGGAAAGCAACTGGATTGATTTTTTTAATAATATGAAATGGTCCAATAAATTTGGGGCCCAATCTAGCTGAGGTTTGTCGAAGTTTAATGTTACGAGTCGACAACCATACCCTATCTCCCACCTTAAAAGTGCAAGGCCGCCGGAGCCTGTCAGAAAAATTTTTCTCTCGAAATGCCGCTTTTCTGAGAGCAAGGTGCACTTTTCTCCAAATGAGTCTGAGATGAGAGGTTAAGGTTAGCGAGGAGACAGAGGAATGTTGAAAAAAAGAATTAGCTCTGGGGTGAAAACCAAAAACTGAAAAGAATGGAGACACATTAGTGGAGGAATGACAAGAATTGTTGTATGCAAACTCCGCCAAAGGAAGAAACTCGGACCAATCATTCTGGAGTTTGGCTGAGTACAAACGCAAATACTGTTTTAATGATTGATTACCTCGCTCGGTCTGCCCGTTGGATTGGGGATGGTAGCCGGACGTTAAAGACAATTTCATCTTTAATGAGGCACAAAAAGACTTCCAAAATTGTGCAATGAATTGTGGACCCCGATCAGAAACAATATCAGTGGGTAACCCATGAAGTCTGAAAACATGGCGGAGAAACAAAACTGCCAATCCCTGGGCAGATGGCAGTCGGGGAAGAGCAATGAAATGGGCCATCTTGCTAAAACGGTCCACTACCACCCATATGACTCGGAATCCGGCTGACAGAGGGAGGTCTACCACAAAATCCATGGAAATATGAGACCATGGCCTGAGAGGAACATTTAAGGGCATAAGTTGCCCGATAGGCAAGGAACGGGGAACTTTATGCTGTGCACAGACCTGACAAGAAAAAACAAACTCCTTAATGTCTTTAGAAAGACCAGGCCACCATACTGAGCGGGAGACTAATTCCAAAGTCTTAGAGATCCCCGGATGCCCGGCAACTTTGCTATCGTGAAACTCAGTCAAAACAGTAGCTCTCAAAAACTCAGGGACATAAAGACGACCAGCAGGAGTATTCCCAGGAGCTTGATGTTGAAGCTGCTTTAACTGGGTAAATAAATCTTGTGTGAGGCCTGCCCAGATGGCTGAAGACGGAAGTATGGGAGTAACAGGACTGTTATTATGAACTGGAAGAAAACTGCGTGACAGGGCATCCGCCTTGGTATTCTTGGAACCTGGCCTGAAGGTGATAATAAACTTGAAACGAGTAAAAAATAAAGCCCAACGAGCCTGCCGGGCATTCAGCCGCTTAGCTGATTCGATGTACTGAAGATTTTTGTGGTCAGTCAATACTGAAATGGTATGTGTTGCTCCCTCAAGCCAATGCCTCCACTCCTCGAAAGCCCATTTAATAGCCAGTAACTCCCGGTTACCAACATCGTAGTTGGATTCAGCGGATGAGAATTTCCTGGACATAAAGGCACAAGGATGTAATTCTAGAGAGTCCGGATCCTTCTGGGATAGGATAGCCCCCACTCCAACCTCCGAGGCATCAACCTCAACAATGAAGGGCAATTCTGGGTTGGGATGTCTGAGGACTGGGGCTGAGACGAAAGCTTGTTTCAAGGCCTGAAAGGATAACTCAGCTTCACGTGACCAGGTGGTAGGATCCGCTCCCTTCTTAGTCAGTGCCACAATGGGAGCAACCAGGTCGGAAAAAGAATGAATAAATCTTCTATAATAATTTGCAAACCCTAAAAAGCGCTGAATTGCTTTTAAGTTGGTGGGTTGCGCCCAACTAAGGATGGCTTGGAGCTTCTTTGGTTCCATACAGAATCCCCGAGGGGAAATAATGTACCCTAAAAAGGATACCTCCGTGACATGAAACTCACACTTCTCCAGCTTGGCATATAGGTGATTTTCACGTAATTTTTGAAGAACCTGACGCACCTGGGTAACATGTTGTTCACTAGAGTCAGAATAGATCAGGATATCGTCTAAGTAAACGACCACGAATCTTCCAAGAAAATCACGGAGCACATCGTTAATGAGATCCTGGAAAACTGCCGGAGCGTTAGACAAGCCGAACGGCATCACCAGATACTCGTAGTGACCCGACTGAGTACTGAACGCCGTTTTCCACTCATCTCCCGACTTGATTCGGATGAGGTTATACGCTCCCATCAGGTCAATCTTAGAAAAAATCACAGCCGAACGCAGCTGATCAAAGAGGACAGAAATCAGCGGCAGAGGGTAAGTATTTTTAACTGAGATCTTATTCAGGGCTCTAAAGTCGATGCAAGGTCTGAGTGATCCATCTTTCTTCTCCACAAAGAAGAAGCCTGCACTTAAAGGGGATTTAGATGGCCTAATAAATCCTTTCCCTAGGCTCTCCTTAACATACTCATTCATGGCCGCAGTTTCTGGTCCGGACAATGCATATAACCTTCCCTTTGGCAATGTGGCACCAGGAATTAGCTCAATAGCACAATCATAAGGCCGATGGGGAGGCAGAATGTCCGCATTGCCCTTGGAAAATACATCAACAAAGTCCTGGTATTCCACGGGAATGGGTTCGGGAATGGCAGCAGCTATTCTGACGGGAAACGTAATACATTCCTTATTACAGATGGTACCCCATTGTGAGATCTCCCCCGACTGCCAATCAATGATGGGATTATGAAAGGCCAGCCAAGGGTGACCCAGAACCACTGGAACTGCTGGGCAATGGGTAAGGAAAAACTCAATCTTTTCGGAATGAAGAGCTCCTACCGTAAGTAGTACAGGGGGTGTACAGAGGGAAATAACCCCATTGGACAAGGGACTCCCGTCTAAACCATGCATGGTGACACACCTACCCAAGTTTAACTGAGGAATACCTAAGGCCTTGGCCCACGTTAAGTCCATAAAGTTCCCTGCAGCTCCACTGTCAACAAAAGCCGACACCGAAGAACTGAGGCTGCCAAAGGAAACTTTAGCTGGGACTAACAGGGAGTTATTCGAGGAGATAAGCTGCAGACCAAAGTGAACCCCCTCACAATTCACTTGGTCGAGGCGTTTCCCGACTTGTTCGGACAATTACGGGCAAAATGTCCCTTACCCCCACAGTACAAACAAAGACCAGAGTTTTGCCTTCTGGCTCTTTCTTCTGGAGACAGCCTGGAGAGACCCATCTGCATGGGCTCCTCTATGTCCTCAGGAATGGAAAATACACACGGAGTAGATCTGACAGGTGCTCCTTTTTCAGCCCTCCGCTCTCTGAGACGACGATCAATCTTAATAGAAAGCTCCATGAGTTTATCGAGAGTCTCAGGAGCGGGATACTGAAGGAGACTGTCTTTTATAGACTCAGATAAGCCGAGGCGAAACTGACTGCGCAGGGCTGGGTCATTCCAGCCACAGTCGTTCGACCAACGGCGAAACTCTGTACAATAAACCTCTGCAGGATTTCTACCTTGTCTGAGAGCGCGTAACTGACTCTCGGCGGATGCCTCTCTATCAGGGTCATCATACAAAAGCCCTAAAGACCCCAGAAAGGCGTCTACAGACAACAATGCCGGATCCTCTGCTTTTAAACCAAAAGCCCAGGTCTGGGGATCCCCCTGGAGCAAAGAAATAATAATTCCGACCCGCTGAGATTCAGTACCTGAGGAGATAGGTCTTAAACGAAAATAAAGTTTACAGGACTCTTTAAAATTAAAAAACTGCTTCCTATCACCAGAAAAACGGTCAGGCAAGTGCATTTTCGGTTCAGGAACTACCCTCGGGGAAGTTCGTAAAAGATCTTCCTGCGACTTCACCCGAAGGGAAAGATCCTGAACCATTTGAGTAAGTTCTTGAATCTGGCTAACTAGAAGCTGGCCAGGATTTGGCCCTAAACCAGTGGGATTCATGAGGCCGACAAACCTTACAAAACTGAATAAGGGAAAAAATCAAACCCTGTTTAATTTTAAGTTTTGGTGTGGCCGGTAATAATGGCCCTCATTCCGAGTTGTTCGCTCTGTATTTTTCATCGCATCGCAATGAAAATCCGCTTAGTACGCATGCGCAATGTTCGCACTGCGACTGCGCCAAGTAACTTTGATATGTAGAAAGTAATTTTACTCACGGCTTTTTCATCGCTCCGGCGATCGTAATGTGATTGACAGGAAATGGGTGTTACTGGGCGGAAACACGGCGTTTCAGGGGCGTGTGGCTGAAAACGCTACCGTTTCCGGAAAAAACGCAGGAGTGGCCGGAGAAACGGTGGGAGTGCCTGGGCGAACGCTGGGTGTGTTTGTGACGTCAACCAGGAACGACAAGCACTGAACTGATCGCACAGGCAGAGTAAGTCTGAAGCTACTCTGAAACTGCTAAGTAGTTAGTAATCGCAATATTGCGAATACATCGGTCGCAATTTTAAGAAGCTAAGATTCACTCCCAGTAGGCGGCGGCTTAGCGTGTGTAACTCTGCTAAATTCGCCTTGCGACCGATCAACTCAGAATGAGGGCCAATGTTATGATTCCAGCACTCTGGTCTGAGGTGGTCCTATTGGAAGGACCGGAGCACTGGAACGGAATGCTGGGGAAGGGAGCGGGAATAGAAAGTAGCCCTTGGCGCCCTAACTCCGTTGTCTCGCCCGTGTGGTCAGAAATCCCCTGCGAGACTATGGTTGCTTGAGCCCATGGCAGCCGCGTTTGAAGGGCGGATTACGTCTGCCCAACTCCGATGCCCCCTCAGGTCTTAATGGGAGACAAAGGGAAATCCGAGACAGGGTGATAACAAGGGGCCCTCTGACTAAACAACCAGGCCAGGGGCTACAAGCTAACTGACTAAACCTGAGGTATGTGCGGTAACCCGCCAGGGAAAAGGACAACCAAAATCCACTAGTCCGTACTCCTACCCAGCACCGCTGGATACCAGAGTGGATCTGTGGGAGCGGAATCCTCCGCAAAAGCTCCGGAACACAAATAATAAATGATAAATAATTAAGCGGCCCAAGCCGCAACACACGGCTATGCCGTGACTCATGAACACCACTAGATGTTCAAAGGTGCTCAGTCAGGACTCCAGGAACAGATGACGACTTCCGAGTACAGGACAACTGAGAACAGGAACGAACGGATACAGCAGGACTGGAAACACTTTCAGCAAACAGATTCAGCATTCAGGAAGCTATTACCGGCGTCTGTGAGAAGCCCAGGAAGTGTATTTAACAGGGAGTCCTCCAATCAGCTGTTTGGAGGCTGATTGGATTAAATGCCATACAGCTGCCAAGCTGCATGGCCAGGAAAACAGACATCTCATTATTTAAATTGAACCCAGCAACGGGGAACGCAGTCCGTAAGTGGCGTCCCCGTTGCTAAGGTCCGTGCGGCTCCGTGCGCCCGGCATCTAGCGTTGCCAGGGAGCCGGCGGCTGTACGCGCACGGCGTCCCTGGTTGCTAGGCGCCGGGCCGCAGCGACGAGCGGACCCCGGCACCTAACAACTGCTATATATAGTATACTGGTGGTCACTGTCAGCAAACTGCAAAACTATAATGCACCACAGCTATAGAATGTAGATGGATAGTATACTTAATGATGACACAGAGGTAAATACAGCAGTGGCCTTCCGTACCGTACTGCTATATATAGTATACTGGTGGTCACTGTGTCAGCAAACTGCAAAACTAAAATGCACCACAGTTATAGAATGTAGATGGATAGTATACTTAATGACGACACAGAGGTAGGTACAGCAGTGGCCTTCTGTACCGTACTGCTATATATACTGGTGGTCACTGTGTCAGCAAACTGCAAAACTAAAATGCACCACAGGTATAGAATGTAGATGGATAGTATACTTAATGACGACACAGAGGTAGGTACAGCAGTGGCCGTCCGTACCGTACTGCTATATATAGTATACTGGTGGTCACTGTGTCAGCAAACTGCAAAACTAAAATGCACCACAGGTATAGAATGTAGATGGATAGTATACTTAATGACGACACAGAGGTAAATACAGCAGTGGCCTTCCGTACCGTACTGCTATATATAGTATACTGGTGGTCACTGTGTCAGCAAACTGCAAAACTAAAATGCACCACAGGTATAGAATGTAGATGGATAGTATACTTAATGACGACAAAGAGGTAGGTACAGCAGTGGCCTTCCGTACCGTACTGCTATATATAGTATACTGGTGGTCACTGTGTCAGCAAACTGCAAAACTAAAATGCACCACAGGTATAGAATGTAGATGGATAGTATACTTAATGACGACACAGAGGTAGGTACAGCAGTGGCCTTCCGTACCGTACTGCTATATATAGTATACTGGTGGTCACTGTGTCAGCAAACTGCAAAACTAAAATGCACCACAGGTATAGAATGTAGATGGATAGTATACTTAATGACGACACAGAGGTAGGTACAGCAGTGGCCTTCCGTACTGTACTGCTATATATAGTATACTGGTGGTCACTGTGTCTGCAAACTGCAAAACTAAAATGCACCACAGGTATAGAATGTAGATGGATAGTATACTTAATGACGACACAGAGGTAGGTACAGCAGTGGCCTTCCGTACCGTACTGCTATATATAGTATACTGGTGGTCACTGTGTCAGCAAACTGCAAAACTAAAATGCGCCACAGGTATAGACTGTAGATGGATAGTATACTTAATGACGACACAGAGGTAGGTACAGCAGTGGCCTTCCGTACCGTACTGCTATATATAGTATACTGGTGGTCACTGTGTCAGCAAACTGCAAAACTAAAATGCACCACAGGTATAGAATGTAGATGGATAGTATACTTAATGACGACACAGAGGTAGGTACAGCAGTGGCCTTCCGTACCGTACTGCTATATATAGTATACTGGTGGTCACTGTGTCAGCAAACTGCAAAACTAAAATGCACCACAGGTATAGAATGTAGATGGATAGTATACTTAATGACGACACAGAGGTAGGTACAGCAGTGGCCTTCCGTACCGTACTGCTATATATAGTATACTGGTGGTCACTGTGTCAGCAAACTGCAAAACTATAATGCACCACAGGTATAGAATGTAGATGGATAGTATACTTAATGACGACACAGAGGTAAATACAGCAGTGGCCTTCCGTACCGTACTGCTATATATAGTATACTGGTGGTCACTGTGTCAGCAAACTGCAAAACTAAAATGCACCACAGGTATAGAATGTAGATGGATAGTATACTTAATGACGACACAGAGGTAGGTACAGCAGTGGCCTACTGTACCATAATGCTATATATTATATACTGGTGGTCACTGGTCAGCAAAACTCTGCACTGTACTCCTCCTATATAATATTATACTGGTGGTCCCCAGTCCCCACAATAAAGCAGCACACTGAGCACAGATATGGAGTGTTTTTCAGGCAGACAACATATACTGGTGGTCACTGTCAGCAAAACTCTGCACTGTACTCCTGCTATATAATACAGCTGCTCCCCAGTCCCCACAATTAAGCAGTGTGAGCACAGATATATGCAGCACACTGAGCACAGATATGGAGTGTTTTTCAGGCAGACAACGTATTACTGGTGGTCGCTGTCAGCAAAACTCTGCACTGTACTCCTCATATATATAGCTGCTCCCCAGTCCCCACAATTAAGTAATAAGCAAGCACAAAATATTTGCAATGCATCAACATAAACGGAGAGGACGCCAGCCACGTCCTCTCCCTAACATTTCGAATGCACGAGTGAAAATGGCGGCGACGCGCGGCTGCTTATATAGAATCCGAATCTCGCGAGAATCCGACAGCGGGATGATGACGTTCGGGCGCGCTCGGGTTAACCGAGCCATACGGGAGAATCCGAGTATGGCTCGGACCCGTGTAAAAAGGGTGAAGTTCGGGGGGGTTCGGTTTCCGAGAAACCGAACCCGCTCATCACTAATTGAAACATCATTACTATTATATATATATATATATATATATATATATATCTCCTTTATATGGGCGGCACTCAGAGACTTTCACCAGGCAAGTTAAGTGCAAAAAAGACCCCACTGGGCCAATTTAAATTAGCCCAGTGGGGTCTTTTTTGCACTTAACTTGCCTGGTGAAAGTCTCTGAGTGCCGCCATATAAAGGAGATATATATATATATATATATATAAGGGATATATGTACGGATGCTGATCTGCAGGGAGGGCACCAGAGCTAGGTGTACGTAAGGCCGGAGTGCCAGGGACCTTTTTATGCATATATATATATATATATTAGTGATGTTTTGGTTTTGGATTCGGTTCCACGGCCGTGTTTTGGATTCGGACGCGTTTTGGCAAAACCTCCCTGAAATTTTTTTGTTGGATTCGGGTGTGTTTTGGATTCGGGTGTTTTTTTTTACAAAAAACCCTCAAAAACAGCTTAAATCATAGAATTTGGGGGTAATTTTGATCCCATAGTATTATTAACCTCAATAACCATAATTTCCACTCATTTCCAGTCTATTCTGAACACCTCACTCCTCACAATATTATTTTTAGTCCTAAAATTTGCACCAAGGTCGCTGGATGGCTAAGCTAAGCGACCCAAGTGGCCGACACAAACACCTGGCCCATCTAGGAGTGGAACTGTAGTGTCAGACAGGATGGCAGATTTAAAAAATAGTCCCCAAACAGCACATGATGCAAAGAAAAAAGAGGTGCAATGAGGTAGCTGTGTGACTAAGGTAAGCGACCCAAGTGGCCGACACAAACACCTGGCCCATCTAAGAGTGGCACTGCAGTGTCAGACAGGATGGCAGATTTAAAAATTAGTCCCCAAACAGCACATGATGCAAAGAAAAAATGAGGTGTACCAAGGTCGCTGGATGGCTAAGCTAAGCGACCCAAGTGGCCGACAAAAACACCTGGCCCATCTAGGAGTGGCACTGCAGTGTCAGACAGGATGGCAGATTTAAAAAGTAGTCCCCAAACAGCACATGATGCAAAGAAAAAAAGAGGTGCAATGAGGTAGCTGTGTGACTAAGCTAAGCGACCCAAGTGGCCGACACAAACACCTGGCCCATGTAGGAGTGGCACTGCAGTTTTCTAGCAAGAGGATGAGTGCTTCCATCCTCATGTGCACCAGAAATTTTTCGGGTTTTGTGTTTTGGTTTTGGATTCGGTTCCGCGACCGTGTTTTGGATTCGGACGCGTTTTGGCAAAACCTCCCTGAAATCTTTTTGTCGAATTCGAGTGTGTTTTGGATTCGGTTTTTTTTTACAAAAAACCCTCAAAAACAGCTTAAATCATAGAATTTGGGGGTAATTTTGATCCCATAGTATTATTAACCTCAATAACCATAATTTCCACTCATTTCCAGTCTATTCTGAACACCTCACACCTCACAATATTATTTTTAGTCCTAAAATTTGCACCGAGGTCGCTGGATGACTAAGCTAAGCGACCCAAGTGGCCGACACAAATACCTGGCCCACCTAGGAGTGGCACTGTAGTTTTCTAGCGAGAGTATGAGTGCTTCCATCCTCATGTGAATCTGAACCACTAGCCACAAACACCAGGCCCAACTAGGAGTGGCACTGCAGTGTCAGACAGGATGGGCGATTTAAAAAAAAGTCCCAAAACAGCACATGATGCAAAGAAAAAAAGAGTTGCACCAAGCTCGCTGGATGGCTAAGCTAAGCGACCCAAGTGGCCGACACAAACACCTGGCCCTTCTAGGAGTAGCACTGCAGTGTCAGACAGGATGGCCGATTTAAAAAATAGTCCCCAAACAGCACATGATGCAAAGTAAAAAAGAGCTGCACCAAGGTCGCTGGATGGCTAAGCTAAGCGACCCAAGTGGCCGACACAAACACCTTGCCCATCTAGGAGTGGCACTGCAGTGTTCATACAGGATGGCCGATTTAAAAAATAGTCCGCAAACAGCACATGATTCAAAGAAAAAAGAGGTGAACCAAGGTCGCTGGATGGCTAAGCTAAGCGACCCAAGTGGCCGACACAAACACCTGGCCCACCTAGGAGTGGCACTGCAGTTTTCTAGCGAGGGAATGAGTGCTTCCATCCTCATGTGAATCTGAACCACTAGCCATGAACATAGGCCAGGGCCTCAGCCGTTCCTTGCCACTCCGTGTCGTAAATGGCATATTGGCAAGTTTACGCTTCTCATCAGATGCTTTTAATTGTGATTTTTGGGTCATTTTACTGAACTTTTGTAGTATACTTGACGACACAGAGGTAGAGCAATGGACTACTGTACCGTACTGCTATATATATACTGGTGGTCAGCAAAATTCTGCACTGTCCTCCTACTATATAATACTGCGCACAACTAAAATGCACCACAGGTATGGATGGATAGTTTACTTGACGACACAGAGGTAGGTAGAGCAGTGGACTACTGTACCGTACTGCTATATATTATATACTGGTGGTCAGCAAAATTCTGCACTGTTCTCCTACTATATAATACTGCGCACAACTAAAATGCACCACAGGTATGGATGGATAGTATTCTTGACGACACAGAGGTAGGTAGAGCAGTGGACTACTGTACCGTACTGCTATATATTATATACTGGTGGTCAGCAAAATTCTGCACTGTCCTCCTACTATATAATACTGCGCACAACTAAAATGCACCACAGGTATGGATGGATAGTATACTTGACGACACAGAGGTAGGTAGAGCAGTGGCCTACTGTACCGTACTGCTATATATTATATACTGGTGGTTAGCAAAAATTCTGCACTGTCCTCCTACTTTATAATACTGCGCACAACTAAAATGCACCACAGGTATGGATGGATAGTATACTTGACGACACAGAGGTAGGTAGAGCAGTGGCCTACTGTACCGTACTGCCATATATTATATACTGGTGGTCAGCAAAATTCTGCACTGTCCTCCTACTATATATACTGCGCACAACTAAAATGCACCACAGGTATGGATGGATAGTATACTGGACGACACAGAGGTAGGTAGAGCAGTGGACTACTGTACCGTTCTGCTATATAATACTGGTGGTCACTGGTCAGCAAAATTCTGCACTGTCCTCCTATACTACAATGCAGCACAGATATGGAGCATTTTTCAGGCAGAGAACGTAGATATTTTCAGCACACTGAGCATAGATATTTGCAAGCACACTGAGCACAGATATTTGCAGCACACTGAGCACAAATATTTGCAGCACACTGAACAAAGAAACTGAGAGAATGCTGCACGTCCTCTCCCTATCATCTCCAATGCACGAGTGAAATTGGCGGCGACGCGCGGCTCCTAATATAGAATACGAATCTCGCGAGAATCCGACAGCGGGATGATGACGTTCGGGCGCGCTCGGGTTAACCGATCAAGGCGGGAGGATCCGAGGCAGACTCGGAACTATGTAACATGGTTGAAGTTCGGGTGGGTTCGGATTCCGAGAAACCGAACCCGCTCATCACTAATATATATATATATATATACAGTACTGTGTAAATGTTTTAGGCAGGTGTGGAAAACAATACTGCAAAATAAGAAAGCTTTACAAAAAATAGAAGCGTTAATAGTTTATTTTTTTCAAATAACAAAATGCAAAGTGAATTTACAGAAGAAAAGTCTGAATCAAATCAATATTTTAATATCTAAATCAAATCACCCTTTGCCTTCAAAACTGCAACAATTCTTCTAGGTACACTTGCACACAGTTTTTGAAGGAACTTGCCAGGGAGGTTGTTCCAAACATCTTGGAGAACTAACCAAAGATTTTCTGTGGATGTAGGCTTGCTCAAATCCTTCTGTCTCTTCATGTAATCCCAGACAGACTCAATGATGTTGAGATCAAGGCTCTGCGGGGTCCATATCACGTCCAGGATTCCTTGTTCTTCATTACACTGAAGATAGTTCTTAATGACATTGAATGTATGTTTGTGGTTGTTGTCCGGCTGCAAAATAAATTTAATAAATTTGGAGCTAATCAGATGCCTCCCTGATGATATTGCATGCTTAAATTAATCTCTATAGAAATGAAATATTCTCATTGTCTTAATTTATAAAATACTAAGAAAACTACAGAAACGCCTAAAAACTGCAGAAAAAAACATCAGAAACTGTAAACATTCCAAATTAGTCAAAATGTAATTGTTAACAGTTGATAAAATGTAATGTAATTTTGCTTTAAGGAAATAATTTAGGATGTTGATTTTTTCCATTTCTCTAAAAAGGAACCAGCAGTAGTCCCCTATCATTGCAGGGTCATTGGTAGCGATGCTCCATTGTCAGAATGTCTTGATGAAAACATTCTCCCTATTCATCACTTACACTACTCAGGTTGTCAGGTAAAAAATCTAGGTGGGAATGGAAAAAGTGAAATTGAAGTAGGCCTCTTTACTGTTCCCTAAGAATCCACGCACATCAGCCTTCAAGAACAACCAAGCAGAAGACTCTATTTCTGTCAAATTAGCATTAAATATTTCAACTGCAAGCAGTTTTTTAATTTGGGGGCCAACAAATGTGCCTTCTTTTAGCTTTGCCTCGCTTAACTTTGGAAACTTTTCCTTCAGATAACTGGAAGCTTTGCTTTCTTTATCCAGAGCTTTCACAAAATTCTCCATTAGGTACACCTTAATGTGAAGCGGAGGTGAAATGATTTTATGCGGCTCAACCAATGGAAGGTACTTGACTTTTTTCTCTCCAGCAACATATTGTAGGTTTCTCTATCTGGCCACTTTGAGATATAGTGCTTTTTAGGGGTATATATATTAAAGTGAGGGTGTTTAGATTTGGAGATTTTGCCCATAGCAACTGATCAGATGCTGGCCATTATTTTTTAGAAGGTGCTAGATAAAGGATAAATAGAATCTAATTGGTTGCTATAGGCAAGATCTCCACTTCTAAAAGCCTGCACTTTAGTAAACATATTCCTCTCTGCTCTGCAGTGTCTCTGCTGTCCTATAAACACAGATATTCAATTTTTCAAAATTTCTCAAAAAACTTTACATGATATTCAGGAATCTATTACTAAGTCTTGGATGGAGAGAAAGTGGACAGAGATAAAGTACCAGCCAATCAGCTCCTAACTGCCATGTTACAGGCTGGGTTTGAAAAATGACAGTAGCTGATTGGCTAGTACTTTATTCCAATTCATTTATCTCCATTCAATGCTTAGTAAATAGACCCCCACATTTCTAATGATATATTTGGTTTCTACAAACAAAATTACATGGAAATTGATATATACAGTATCTCAAGTCAGATTCAAAATAACAGTTGAGTAGTTTAATTATTAAATAGTATAAGACTTTGCCATATTTAAAATGCTGTTGTCTATTTGTTATTTTATCTTTTTAAATAACATGTCCCTGCAACCCTCTAATATTATTTTGTTGATATTACAACAATATTTAGCAATTGTATCACTATCATTGCATGCCATCAAGATACCCTACCTCATGTACAGATGTATTTATTACTGGCATACACATTTTAAAAGTTGGCCAGGCGCTGTATGTTATCAATTATGATATAGAAGAGGAAATCTGGAAAACTTATGGGGTTTTCGAAACGCGTTAGTGAGGAGGACGTGAGGACCATCTTGAAACTCTCTTTGGTACTGATCATCAATTCAGAGGTCGCCTATGAGATTGTACACACACTCTATTGTCTGTTGTTATGCAGACATAAAGCTTTGGTGAGAGTCCATTTGTAACCCACTTTTTATATATTTTTACTGTTTTTAATCATTAAATATAGGAACTCGAAGCATTTCCTTGGCATACTTTATTGCATTATAAGTGAATATTACAACTGGCATTGTCCGCTTCCATAATTACTCATTTGCCTGCAGCTTTTGTAGACCATTCATTTTGGTAAGAGTTTATACCTTCCAGAATTAAGGTGTACTAAGGTGGAAAACCAGTATCACACTATTGGAGTCCTTTTTTTCTTTACATGTTACATCTGGACATTATATGAGGACAACGGTTAAGGAGGAATCGGGACCAGCATTATCCAGTCCTGACTTATATTTAAATTGCCTACGTGCATTTAAAACCATTGAATTTGGTAAGAGTCCAAGAAGGGACATACATGTGGATGAGAAGAAGTACATCTACACTATGATGTGTTTTCTATGTTTATGACTTTAAATAATATACAGGTTATTGCATTAAAGAGGATCTGCACGTTGATTTGAAGAATACATATATAGCGCCTGAAGGCACAGTATTTTTGGTTTATGAAAATTGTTTGGAGGTAAAAGGTGATACCTCATTCACTGGGTGCAGGCTGCTTTAATATACATGCGCATTGGGTCAGTACTAGTCTTTTCCTTTTTGAATTGGGATCTAAAGAACAGTCGACCCAATCCATTTGATAGAGTTAAGATAACTGGGGGAACATAAAGGAGAGGGATATAGAATCCTTATGTATCCATTGGGACAAAATAGTTTTCTTTGCAACTACTGCTATACGGGCCAGCAACAATTTTGTTTCCTTGAACACTGAAGGAGACTGTGAGTCGAACTTATTCCAAAAAGCCATCGAACCACAGTCTGAAGGTCAGTTCCAGGAAGATTATCTTTCCATTTTGCTAAGCCGGTAGTAAGTCTGGACAGATCCAACCTTTGTTTGGTATGTGTATATATTAGGGACGTGGAGTAGGGAGAATGAAGATGTGGTCTTATTTGATTATCTAGGGGGAAGGTAAGATTAATGGGTCGTAGACGGGAAATTTGGTTTCAGGTGCTGACATGAAAAATATATAAAAATATTATAAAATATTGTAGTTAGATTCAAATACAAAACAACTACTGTACGTCAGCAAAAATTGTGATAAACAAGGTACAATAGGGAAATCATTTATCTGATGTAGACAATCTTTTCTGATTTGGTTTCCTGAATATGTGCACATTCATTTTAATCATGCTGGCAACATTTTTTACTTTTTATATCTTTCTGTGTAAAAACAAAACAAAACTGCAGAGCCTTACAACATCAAGAGGTTGTACAAATGCCACTCTGATTTTAGCCTGCATTTTGAGCTTTTATCAGATAGCCATTGGTTTGCTCTAAACCACATGAAGTTTGTAATAAACCACATGCAGTTTGGGACTCTGCAAACTATCACAGAAAAGACACAGTTTGCGTTTTAAGACTCCAATCAGGGCCAGCTCTACCATTATGCAGCTTTAGAGTGCTGGGGCCTGTGGTGGAGTGTGCCCCTGAATCACAGTTGAACTTAATGCATATAACAACTGTGGAGCTTATAAAACTCTGCCTCCATGAAGAGCTGGGAAGAGATTATTGGTGGTGATGTAGGATAGTAGGCTGAAGTTTTGTCTAGGGTGCCAAGAAACCTTGCAGCTGGCTTGCCTCCAAATCACAGGATAATAAATCTGACAGTTTGGCTTAGGAACTGCATGTGATATGTTCAAGGTTTACAAATCACATACAGAACCTCTACTTTCTCCTCTACCCATCAGAAAATATGGACACTGTAATGTAAATGTCTAGTTAAAAAAGTTCTTAGGCAAATAACCTGTAAATTACCCACATTCATCAAGTTTAGGCAAGTACCCTAATCAGACAGTGTTATATTTATATTCAGTCGTGAATGAGTTGTCTTCTATATATAGGCTTACCATACTATCTCTATAAACTGCAAGAATTATATATATCAAGTATATATAGTCAGGCACTGTGACGTGTAGCTTAGCCCAGCAGCTGTATAGATAAGGGATAGTCAAACCCTTAGAAGCCAGATAGAGAAAGAGATACAATTATACAGCGCTAGATTGACACAGAATAATTTTCACAATGGATTTGTTTAATTATATAGAAAGTCAATTACACAATAAAAAATGGTTAAAATAGCACTATAATAAATATAGGTAGAACTTCATACCCATGTATGTCTCACTAATATGACCTTGGTGTGCTTACTGTCCCTTTTGAGTTCTTGCACCAATAACAATACAGTCACTAATTAGGACCAACATAAGGATGAATCATCCAATTTGATGTGTTTTACCAAAGCTGTGTTCCAATTTGGGTGGCTCCTATAAAGACTGGTTCGTATGGCAACGTCAGCGGATGACGGAGTCTTGGTTCACAGAGGTCAACAAACACCAGTGGTGGAGTCCTGGTTTTGGCAAGTATTCTGTGTTCCAAATGGTTGAGGTCTCCAAAGAAGATTTATAATCAGTAGCACTGCTGGCACTGGAGTCCTGGTCCACAGAAAGAAATAGGTCCACAAAAGTCCTGACTGTAGACGTATGGATGGTGATGGTGCTGGTCACAATTGATACACCCAAGGTCAGAACCTGATGCGTTTCTCTGCACCAGGCAGCTTTATCAAAGGTGGTATACTATGGAGACTGATACCCCTTTTATAGGGGAAGTGATGTCATAATGGGAGACAGCTGGTTCATAATTGACACAATTGCATTTCTTTCTTACTAATAAAAATCAAATAATACTATAATAAATTTATTTGCATTTGCATTCAAAAGCTATTTCATTATATGCAGGATTAAAAATGAAACTGGAGACGAGAGTGTTTTGTTTCTATTTATATTTCTACTTTCAGCAATGCATTCAGTCATGTGATCTTAGATGCGATCACATGTGAAGGAACATCCAATCACAAAGGTCACAAATGGTCATGTGGATAAAGTCCGGTCACATGACCAGAAGTTAACCACAATTGCTCTAGTCAGAGCTATTGTATATGTGACGTCCGACCATGTGACCGAAGTCCCGATCACATGGTGTTGGTCACATGTTCATAGTAGCCAGTTAAAAGACCTGATGTTTTCAGCATGAGAAGTGGGGTTGCAAAGCAACCCGTCTCAATGAGGGAAAGAATAATCTCTCAAGAACGGGCATATATCAAAAGATCCCAATGGGTCAGATAGATGTACGTATAAACACACAAAATAAAAACTTAAATCATTCAAAGATCCTTAGAATCGGGTCTCTTGCACTTATAACATCCGGACACCTGACCGGAGTCCCAATCATGTGACATTGGTCACATGTTGATGTTTACCAATCGAAGTGACGTTTATGTCGTTGCTAGGCATCGGAATCTCTGCAAACGTTTTGAAAGGAGAATAAACATGTGACATTGAAACACATGACCGGAGACCCGATCACGTGACAATAGTCACATGTTGATAGTTGCCCATTGGTTCATCTAGTGTTTCAATCCAAACGAATTCATGCGGTTGCTAAGCAACCTATATCTCTATATACAAAGCACCTTATAGGGATGGTTTTAGTTGCAACTCTTCTATAGTTGTTGCAATAATTAAAAACACACATATACAACAATAAAAAATATATATAAATAAAAACAAAAGGACAGGTAACATAATGGTCTGATACTTGATATATTTACTAACTAACCAAAGGCACTAGTAGGTATGAGAGATTTTTTTTTATTATTCTCTGGTTAAAGTCTAGCAAAAACCCAGAATACAATTTATAATATGGTGTTAAGTTCTAAGGCTTCATTCAAACCTTCCGGGTGTAAGGAGTTTAGTTGAAAGGTCCAGTAAATCTCTTGCTTACATAATTTGGCAAATCTATCTCCTCCTCTCTTCGTAAGCGGAATATGTTCAAGGCCAATAATTTTCAGAGTTTCAGGATTCCCCTGGTGATGCTTACTAAAGTGCTTTGGTATGCTATGATTGGCTATCTTATTCAAAATATTTCTTCTATGTTCAGTAAAGCGGGTTTTTAAGGATCTGGTGGTTCGGCCTACATATAATAAGTTACATCCACAAACTAAAACATAAACTACCCAGCTCGTCTTTAAACTGGGACACTCATGAATTGCACAGGTTCTGTTTCTGATTAAAACCGGGAGAAATGCAGGCTTGAAGTCTGCCAGTCACAGAACCTGTATAATTCATGAGTGTCCCGGTTTAAAGGGATTGTATGGTAAGCCTCTCTATATGGAGTGTGTGACAGCCTATTGCCAAGAAACATTTAGAAAACAATTGTTTTATCTTAAGTATTCCCCCTAGTAGCATACTATAGCAGCTTAGCATGAGCTGTTATGTTTGATCATGCATGAAAAAAGCAATGAAAACCTATGTAATGTAAATATTCCAATACTACAACTTTTAGAAGCATATGTTAAATCATTCAGCTGCAGTTCAGTGATCTGCGATACAATAAAAAATGAAAATGTATTATTTCCTCTACAAATAAGGGTGGCGGCTCTTGAGTCTCAGCCTAATAGGTGCTAATTTGTGCTGTTTTTAATATAACTTTTCCATAATAATCAACAGAAGATCGCTGGAAAGTGTTAAAAGGAAACCCAAAAAATAAAAACAATCCCATCAATCCAGAAAATTACATCTGGAATAGATTATAGATGTTATGCAATTTGTGCATTGGCTGTATGCACCAGAGACCAAATTTTATTATCAATATTGATTCTGCTAAAACTTTTGTCATAAATATCAGTCAAATACCATCAGGCCAGCAATGTAGATATATGGAAAGGAAATGCAAAGTCTTTTTCTTATAGTGTTACCAATTACTATGCATCTAAAAATCATTTCCTGATCGTAAAGTAAGTGGTAGATCCAGTCCATTAGACTAAAGGCTTGTGTGTATTAAATAGTCAGCATTAACCTTCTATTGAAGTCTATTGAGTATGTGATGCCATATGCCTCGGAGGAGAGTGTGAAATGCCGCTTAGGCAGGGGAACTGTTATAATCAGAGGCTGCCTGTGATCTAATTGATTTTTGTTTCCTCTCTGCTTGAGGAACTGATTAAACTGAATTATGGATCATTCTCATCATAAGCTGGGTTACAGTGTGACTTGTATATTGTGTGACTTATTGTTATTATCCCACTCTGCCATAAAGGCTTTTCGTTGCGGAGTTAGCCAGATGGAATTGGTATGTATTAAGTGCACATAATCACTGATTGCACCTCTGTGCTCTGAGATTATCTTAAGGTTTATTATTATGAGATTGATAAAACACTTTATAAATCAGGGTTATACATACTGATAGCAAGGAACTGGTTGCAAGGATTGTTATTTCATTTTATGGTCTTGCTATTGATTTTTCGGTATGTTGAACTGCTGTGAAAGCTGCTGAATAGGAATATTTTAATCATATTCAAATAATGAATAATAGCTTTTGCCAATACTTCTGTAATATTGCCTTGCAGGCATGAAAAATAACACATGGCTTAAAGCGAAAAGCTATCTGCCTTTTTAAATGCTGCAGAAAGGTAAGCCAGTGGAATAGATTTTAGTGCATTGATCCAGAATTAGTGGTGAAGTAAAGTCAGAAATGCAGTCAATGCTACTTAAAGGAAAACTGTTCAACTTTAATTCTATTGAAGCTTAAGCACATAGAAGAGCACTGCTCTGCATAAGGTTCCATGCTAGTGCCTAATTGCAGGCTCAGTCACATCCACTGAAGCAATGTATTAATTTTGCCTGGTGTGAATGATAGCATTTATTTTAGTGTTCATTGATGGTATGTCAGTAGAAATTCAAATATCTAATATCTTGCATACTCATAAAAAAAACATATATTCTTGTCTGTAAATGTTTTTTTTCCAGACTCCAAGGGGTTTATTTACTAATATTCGTGTTTCAGTCGGTTTGGTTAGAGTTTAAACTCATTTTTTATCGGGTGCATTTTCCTGCAACTTTTTGAATCTATGGGGATAATTCCAAGTTGATCGCAGCAGGAAATTTTTTAGCAGTTAGGCAAAACCCTGTGCACTGCAGGGGGGGTAGATATAACATGTGCAGAGAGAGATAGATTTGGGTGTGGTGAGTTCAATCTGCAATCTAAATTGCAGTGTAAAAATAAAGCAGTCAGTATTTACCCTGCACAGAAACAAAATAACCCACCCAAATCTAACTCTCTCTGCAGATGTTATATCTGCCCCCCCCCCCCCCCTGCAGTGTACATGGTTTTGCCCAACTGCTAAAAAATTTCCTGCTGCGATCAACTTGGAATTACCCCCTATCTACGGTAATTTACTAAGCTGCCGAGTTTTCTAGTTTCGTATTTTCCAATGTCGATTCGTATTGTCGGGCAGTGTTTTACGGGAGTGATTAGTAAAACACTGCCAGATATAACACAATGAATCCCAGTCGAATCTGTGAGATCCGTGCAGGGCTTCATAGTGTGCATTATGACAAGTGATGAAAGGGTTAAAAAGTAAAAAAAAAAAATGAGTGAGGTCCCCACTCCTATGCGTAACCAGCCTCTGGCTCTTTGAGCCGGGCCTGGTTGTAAACATACAGGGAAAAAAATGCATAGGGTTCCCCCATATTTAAACAACCAGCAACGGGCTCTGCGCCTGGTCCTGGTGCCAAAAATATGGGGGACAAAAGACATAGATGTCCCCCGTATTTTTAACACCAGCACCGGGCTCCACTAGTCAGAGAGATAATGCCACAGCCGGGGGACTTTTATATTGGTCCCTGTGGGCCTGGCATTACATCCTCCAACTAGTCACCCCTGGCTGGGGTACCCTGGAGGATTGGGGACCCCTTAAATTAAGGCGTCCCCCCTCCAGCCACCCAAGCCTCCAGCCACCCAAGTAGAAGAGGACAGAGCTACTCTGGATTGTGTGAGTGTAATTTTATTGACAGGTAACCCGTGGATTCTACTTGGAGAAGGGGACCGACTGCTTTGTGTCAACATAGGTAAGTATGTGTGTGTCGGTATGCATGTATGTAATAAAGTTTTACTGTCACGGTGTGTGTGTTCTGTTTTTTGTTGGGTATTTTTTTTGTAGTAGTACTACAGGTACCAGCGGGCCCGTTTTTCCACCGCATGCTGGTACTTGTGGTTCTCCAAATACCAGCTTGCAGGGAGGCTTGCTGGGACTTGTAGTACTGCTACAAAAAACAATATTCTTATTTTTACACTTGGCTATCAGCCCCCCATCCGCCGCCCTTGGATGGGGGGGGGACAGCCTCTGGCTTCACCCCTGGCCCTTGGGTTGCTGGAGGTGGGGACCCCTTGATTTAAGGGTTCCCCACTCCTCCAGGGTACCCCGGCCAGGGGTGACTAGTTATTGATTTAATGCCAGGGCCGCAGGGACCTATATGAAAGTGTCCCCCGGCTGTGGCATTATCTCTCTGACTAGTGGAACCCGGTGCTGGTGTTAAAAATACGGGGGACCCCTACGCATTTTGTCCCCCATACTTTTGGCACCAGGACCAGGCGCAGAGCCCAGTGCTGGTTGTTAAAATATGGGGGATCCCCAGTCAAATTTTACCCCATATTTTTAAAACCAGGACCGGCTCAAAGAGCCCGAGGCTGGTTATGCTTAGGAGGGGGGACCCCACGCAATTTTTTTCTGTTTTTTAACTCTCTTTTTTTAGGGTACACAATGAAGCCTTGCACGGTTCTCACAGATCTGGCTGGGATTCCTTGTGTTTTGTCAGTCAGTGTTTTACTCATTACTCCTGTAAAACACTGCCTGACATTACGAATCACATCGACATCGGAAAAGACGAATGATGAAAACTCAGCAGTTTTGTAAATGACCGTATCAGGATTCAAAAAGTTTCAGTAAAATGCACCCGATACCATTCGAGTTCAAACACCCTTAAAAACGGCTAAAACACGAATATTAGTAAATATACCCCCAAGTCTATTATTTGCTGCTTTTTTTAACGATTCTTAAAAAAATACACCCGCAATTGAGCATTCAGAGACAAACACCCAAATACGAATGAATAGTAAATCCCCGTGTTGTATGAACAAACAGCTGTGTTTGGCCGATGGTCTATTAATTCATATTTCTGATCTCTGCCATGAAAACCATTACGAATAGCCCCAATACTGCCGAGATTTGTGCTTAGTAAATTCCCGTGTTGCCACTTAGAAAAAATAAAATAATACAAAATCGGTACTTTGGTAAATAAATCCCCAAGGTGAGTGTGAATCATATAATATATCCTGGCTCTATGTACCAGTTTCTGTCCAATAATACCTTTTTCACAATCTGCCTAAAATAACTGTTGTATAATATATGTTATAATCAAACTTGGGCCAGTATACTATTGGCCCTGATGGTGTTCACTCATGAAAAACTGTTTTTTCTTTTTTGCTGTTTCCTATCCTATTGTCTCATGCGTCCCCCTACCTAATTTTTCGGACACAAATACATAGGTTCTGCGAAAAGCTGCGGTCGAGGCTAATAGGATAATTAACCACAGCTAATAGGATACCAGCCTAAATAAAATAGTAACAATTATTTTTTGTTCAGCTTTGTACAGCTAATATAAAGAGTAAAATAATGGGTGGCAGAATGGGTGCTGTATATCTGACTACAATGTCGACATTCAGTTGTCACAACTGAGGGCCTGAGCTGACGGAAGGCAGCCTCAGTTGTAGGGGCTGAGATGTACCGGAACCTGGGAGGTTGTATCAGACCCCTGGACATGTAAGTAACATGAAGAGAAACCGCCCGAAGGCGTGACCACGACAACTTGAGTAAAAGTCAATGATATTTATTTATGACAAACTCCATGCATCACAGTAGCAGTAAAAAGAAACATAAAAATCAGCAGAGAAATAATAACACAGTTCCTGGGTACTACAGGGTGGCAGGGGCCACAGAGCTCTGGTGGTATGAGACAGTTCTTATTATCTGCAAGTTGGAAAGTCCTTACCAGGCTCAACTGTAGCAATGAGGAAAGCCCAGGGTCGTACCAGCTGGTGTTCCAGGGAAAGCTGGACTGCTGTAGATAAAATGCTGCTGTGGGTACTGGTTAGAACCAGACAGGTGTTGGCATGGAATGGATACTGGCTGGAACCAGTTAAATAATAAATAAAGCTTGAGAGCGATGCAATATAGATGAAATGTAGAATTTGAGAGCGGAGAAATAATAATACCGGTGGAGAGTGGTAAACTGCAGAAAGGACACCGGCCCTTTAAGAGAAGCTGTACACTGCTGGAAGCTGAGCTGGAAGCAGGTGATGTTGTAGCTGGAAACAGGTGAGTCCAGAATGGATCGGAGAGTCAGGCTACACCGCAGATGGAATGCTGGTGCGGGTCTCTATAGCAGAAGTCTGGAGACAGGAGCTGGAACCTGGAAGACAATCACAGGAGAGAGACAAACTGGAACTAGGTTTGACAACCAAAGCACTGACGCCTTCCTTGCTCAGGCACAACCTATTTATACCTGCAGCAAGGAAGGCATTGGCTAGGCAATTATGCAAATTAATAATACTGACAACGGATTGGTAGGAAAGATCAGCTGACAGAATCCAAGATGGCTGCGCCCATGCAGACACTTGGAGGGAAGTTTGGATTGTATTCCATGTGGTCTGGAAAACAGTAATGGCGGCGCCGGCCACCGGAGACAGGAGACGCCAGGCTGACAGATGCACATCCGACCACGCGGACACAGCGGAGGCCGCGGCTGACGTAATCGCCACTCTGAATGCAGAAGCTCAGGGACGGCGGCGGAGGCCGCGGGAGACGCCATGCCAGATGTATAAGGCGTTACTGTGACTGCGTCCAGAGAGACAGGAGAGGATGCGGGAATGTGCACATCAGGATAACAGATGGGATCCGGTCCTGGAGCGCTGAGCCAGCCTTAGGAGGCATCTGATAGGTAAGAAATGGCGTCCAGATACCCGGATCGTGACAGCACCCCCCCCTTTAGGAGTGGCCCCAGGACACTTCTTTGGCTTTTGAGGAAACTTGGAATGGAATCTCCGGACCAAGGCAGGAGCATGGACATCAGAAGCATTGGTCCATGAACGTTCCTCAGGGCCATAACCCTTCCAGTCAATAAGATACTGAAGTTGACCGTAACGGTGACGTGAGTCCAGGATCTTGGCTACTTCATACTCAACGCCTCATTGAGTTTGGACTTTCGGAGTTGGAGGAAGTGAGGAATGAAACCGATTCAAGATTAGCGGTTTCAACAGGGAAACATGGAATGTCCTGGGTATTTTTAAGAAGGGAGGCAACTGGAGTCTGTAAGCAACAGGATTGATGACTTGATCAATTTTAAAAGGACCAATGTAGCGAGGTGCAAACTTCATACTGGGAACTCTTAACCTCAAATTCTTCGTGGATAACCATACCCGATCACCCACCTTGAGAGCAGGAACTGCTCGACGCTTCTTATCCGCAAACTTCTTGTACCTGAACGATGCCTTGAGCAGAGCTGATCGTACGCTCTTCCAGATATTGGCAAACTGATGCAAGGTGATATCCACTGCGGGAACAGAAGTTGCTGGAAGCGGTTGGAACTCAGGGACTTTAGGGTGGAATCCAAAGTTGGTGAAGAATGGTGTTGAAGAAGATGAAGAATGATACTGGTTGTTATGACAGAACTCGGCCCAGGGAAGTAATTGAACCCAGTCATCTTGAGAGGAGGACACATAGATGCGGAGGAAGGACTCCAAGTCCTGATTCACCCTCTCAGTTTGACCATTGGTCTGAGGATGGTAAGCCGTGGAAAACTTTAGCTTGACTTGGAGGACTTGACATAAACTTCGCCAGAATTTGGCTGTGAATTGAACTCCTCGATCTGAGATAATTTCTTCTGGAAGACCGTGGAGTCGAAAGATCTCTTGTATGAATACTTGAGCCAACTTGGAAGCTGACGGAAGACCGGTAAGAGGAATGAAGTGTGCCATCTTGGTGAACCGGTCAACTACCACCCAGATGGTATTAAACTTGTTGCACATGGGCAAATCTGTAATAAAATCCATCGACAAATGGGTCCATGGTCGACGGGGAACAGATAGTGGAACCAGTTGCCCCGCAGGCGACTGGCGGGATACTTTATGTTGAGCACACTTTGGGCAAGATGCAATAAACTCCAAAACGTCTTTTTTCAGAGTTGGCCACCAATAGGACCTAGAGATAAACTCCAGGGTTTTTTGGAGACCTGTTTGTCCGGCAAAGCGGGAAGCATGGGCCCAATGCATGAGCTTCTTCCTTAGTGTCGGCTTCACAAAACTTTTCCCTGATGGGGGCGTAGAGTCCATCCCTACCATGGAGAATGCCAACGGATTTATAATAGGATGCTTGTCTGAAGACTCTGACTCATTTTCTTGCTCCCATGAGCGGGAAAGGGCATCGGCCTTGCGATTCTGAGAGCCGGGACAGAATTGGAGTTTAAAGTCGAACCTGGAAAAGAAAAGTGCCCATCTGGCCTGACGAGGGTTGAGACATTGTGCGCCTTTCAGATATAGAAGGTTCTTGTGGTCTGTAAGGATGGTGATTGAATGAGAAGCTCCCTCCAACAGATATCTCCACTCCTCTAGAGCGAGCTTGATGGCTAGCAACTCCTGGTCGCCAATGGCATAGTTGCGCTCCGCTGGGGAGAACTTCCGTGAGAAGAAACTGCAAGGATGTAAATGGCCATCTTTAGCCCTCTGAGATAACACCGCTCCTACTCCAACGGAGGAGGCATCCACCTCTAAGATGAAAGGAGAGTCGATGTCAGGCTGTTTCAGGACAGGCGCAGAGATGAACCTCTGTTTTAAAAGATGAAAAGCTTGCATGGCTTCTTCAGACCACTTGGACGGGTTAGCACCCTTCTTGGTGAAAGCAGTAATAGGCGCCACAATGGTGGAAAAGTCTCGTATAAACTTTCGGTAATAATTGGCGAACCCTAAGAACCTCTGGACCCCTTTGAGGGTTAAGGGTACCGGCCAATTCTGGATTGCTTGTAGTTTCTCAGGATCCATCTCTACTCCGGAACCGGACACAATGTACCCTAGAAACGGAATGGACTTGACTTCAAAGACGCATTTCTCTAATTTGCAATAGAGATGATTGACACGGAGACGGGACAGAACCTCCTTTACCCAAAAACGATGTTCCTCTAAATTGTTGGCAAAAATGAGGATATCATCTAGATAGACCACGACATGACGGTATAGAATGTCTCTGAAAATCTCATTCACGAAATGCTAGAAGACAGCTGGAGCATTGCTCAATCCGAAGGGCATGACGAGGTACTCATAATGTCCGTCACGGGTGTTAAATGCGGTCTTCCACTCGTCACCCTCACGGATCCGGATGAGATTGTATGCACCTCTCAAGTCCAGCTTTGTAAAGATGGTAGCTCCGCTAACTCTGTCAAAGAGCTCAGTAATCAGGGGTAAAGGATAGCGGTTCTTGATGGTAATGTCGTTCAAACCTCTGTAGTCGATGCACGGCCGCAGACCACCATCTTTCTTTTTTACAAAAAAGAAGCCTGCGCCGGCTGGAGAAGAAGAAGGTCGAATGAACCCCTTTGCTAGGTTCTCTTTAATGTATTCCTCCATAGAATGCGTCTCAGGCAGAGACAACGGATAAGTCCGGCCTCGAGGTGGAACCTTCCCTGGAACGAGATCAATCGGGCAGTCCTATTCTCTATGAGGAGGAAGGATATCAGCAGAAGCTTTACTGAACACATCCGTGAAATCTTGATATGGAGGAGGTGGAACATCAGACGACCTGGGGGAGGAAGAACAGACAGGCAACACTTTAAACAAACATGTCTCAGCACAGGAGGGACCCCATGCCAGAATTTGCGTAGTCGTCCAATCAATTGTAGGATTGTGAAGACGGAGCCATGGAAGGCCCAGGACCACAGGAAGTGTGGCTCTTGGAATCACTAAAAGTGAAATAAGTTCGGAATGAAGAACTCCCACTCTCAGACGAACTGGTAGAGTCCTTAGAGCAATAACTGTATCAAAAACTTTACTGCCATCCACGGCAGTTAAGGAAAAGGAGGAAGGAAGTCTCTCGGTGGGTAGGGACCACCGTTTAACATAGGCTTCGGTAATAAAGTTCCCAGCTGCTCCGGAATCCAGGAGGGCAATGACGTTCTGATAACGTTGAGCAACTTGAAGCGAGACTGGGAGATTACAATCTTGAGGAGATGGAGAGGAGATCATTACTCCTAGCCGGCCCTCTCCTTGGCGAGCTAGGATTTGGAGTTTCCCGGACGTTTGGGACAGGCATTAATAGTGAGAGACGGAGCTGCACAATACAGACAGAGAGACTCAGAGAGACGTCTTCGGCGCTCAGCAGGAGTTAAACGGGAACGGCCAATTTGCATGAGTTCATCTTTAGTTGGTGACAGTTGGCGAGGAGGAGGAGCAGAAGATTTTGGAGCAGATGATCTTCCACGCTCAGTTGCTCTCTCTCTGAAACGTAAGTCAACTTTCGTACAAAGTGAGATTAGCTCATCTAACTTGGAGGGTAAGTCTCTGGTAGCTAACTCATCTTTAATACGCTCGGATAAACCATGCCAGAATGCAGCATACAGGGCCTCGTCGTTCCATGCCAGTTCAGATGCCAGAATCTGGAACTGTATAAGATATTGTCCTACAGTACGTGATCCCTGGCGTAAACGGAGAATCTCAGACGAAGCTGAAGTTACCCGGCCTGGCTCGTCGAAGATGCGCCTGAATGTTGACATGAATGCAGTGTAAGAAGATAGCAGGGTGTCGGACCTCTCCCATAACGGTGATGCCCAGTCGAGGGCTGAGCCACTGAGAAGAGAGATGATGTAGGCAATTTTTGTACGGTCACTGGGAAAATTGCCAGGTTGTAGCTCAAACTGAATCTCACACTGGTTGAGAAATCCCCTGCAGAATCTTGGAGATCCGTCAAATTTTGCTGGCGTTGGAAGATGAAGACGTGGAGCAGAAACGGGTAAGGTGGGTGGGTTTATAGTTGGAGTCACTGTGGTTGACGCCCCAGATGCGCCTGATCCACGGAGAGTTGTCTGAATCCCATCCAGCCGAGTAGAGAGATCCTGGAGACAGCGGATGATGTGGCCCTGTGCAGCCTCCTGATGTTCAAGACGGGCTGCCAGTTCTTGCATCGGCCTGGCCGCTTGATCCTGGTCTCCGGCTGGATTCATTTGGTCAGTGCTTACTGTCACAACTGAGGGCCTGAGCTGACGGAAGGCAGCCTCAGTTGTAGGGGCTGAGATGTACCGGAACCTGGGAGGTTGTATCAGACCCCTGGACATGTAAGTAACATGAAGAGAAACCGCCCGAAGGCGTGACCACGACAGCTTGAGTAAAAGTCAATGATATTTATTTATGACAAACTCCATGCATCACAGTAGCAGTAAAAAGAAACATAAAAATCAGCAGAGAAATAATAATACAGTTCCTGGGTACTACAGGGTGGCAGGGGCCACAGAGCTCTGGTGGTATGAGACAGTTCTTATTATCTGCAAGTTGGAAAGTCCTTACCAGGCTCAACTGTAGCAATGAGGAAAGCCCAGGGTCGTACCAGCTGGTGTTCCAGGGAAAGCTGGACTGCTGTAGATAAAATGCTGCTGTGGGTACTGGTTAGAACCAGACAGGTGTTGGCACGGAATGGATACTGGCTGGAACCAGTTAAATAATAAATAAAGCTTGAGAGCGATGCAATATAGATGAAATGTAGAATTTGAGAGCGGAGAAATAATAATACCGGTGGAGAGTGGTAAACTGCAGAAAGGACACCGGCCCTTTAAGAGAAGCTGTACACTGCTGGAAGCTGAGCTGGAAGCAGGTGATGTTGTAGCTGGAAACAGGTGAGTCCAGAATGGATCGGAGAGTCAGGCTACACCGCAGATGGAATGCTGGTGCGGGTCTCTATAGCAGAAGTCTGGAGACAGGAGCTGGAACCTGGAAGACAATCACAGGAGAGAGACAAACTGGAACTAGGTTTGACAACCAAAGCACTGACACCTTCCTTGCTCAGGCACAACCTATTTATACCTGCAGCAAGGAAGGCATTGGCTAGGCAATTATGCAAATTAATAATACTGACAACGGATTGGTAGGAAAGATCAGCTGACAGAATCCAAGATGGCTGCGCCCATGCAGACACTTGGAGGGAAGTTTGGATTGTATTCCATGTGGTCTGGAAAACAGTAATGGCGGCGCCGGCCACCGGAGACAGGAGACGCCAGGCTGACAGATGCACATCCGACCACGCGGACACAGCGGAGGCCGCGGCTGACGTAATCGCCACTCTGAATGCAGAAGCTCAGGGACGGTGGCGGAGGCCGCGGGAGACGCCATGCCAGATGTATAAGGCGTTACTGTGACTGCGTCCAGAGAGACAGGAGAGGATGCGGGAATGTGCACATCAGGATAACAGATGGGATCCGGTCCTGGAGCGCTGAGCCAGCCTTAGGAGGCATCTGATAGGTAAGAAATGGCGTCCAGATACCCGGATCGTGACATCAGTATGTTGACACGGATGTTATGTTGCCATTGTTAGCATGTCAATATGGTAGTTTTCATAACACTCATAGCAATCCTAACCCTCAAAGAAGCCCTCAGCCTAACAACAACCATAATATTAACAGGAAACCTAACCCTCATGACCACTCTAACACTCCTGGCAACCCGAACACTAACGGCAAACCCTAATACTCATGGTAACCCTAATGTTAAAATTAACATCAGAGACACAGCCTCTATGGACCAATAACAACGTTTTGAAGGGGCCCCTGTTCCAATGTTTCTAAAGAGAGTCACCGCTACGCAGTAGTTGTTAATTTTATGCCCTATAACAGTGCCCTAGTTCATTTTCTTAACTATAGTAATGCCCTAGTTCATATTATTGTATGTCACACTGTAGGGCTGCCAGTACACATTATGTCACATAGTATCCCTAGATCACATTATGATATACAGTGTCCCCAGTTCAAATTATGCCACACAGTAGTGCCTCCACTTCATATTGTGCCACATTACAGTGCATCCAATTCATAATATGTAACATAATAATGCCCTCCAGTTAATGTTATACCACATTACAATGAGCAGGTCCATGAGCATAACAAGATATATTGTAGGCCCTAATGCAAAAGTTTTTTAAGGGCCCATATGTACCACCCAGTGGTTAAAATGTATATGACACATGTAACTGTTACAAGGAAGGTTCGCCCCTCTCAGCTTTGTGCCCCATAGCAGCTGCACTCCCTGCACCTATGGTAGCTACGTCATTCTATATAACACCTGTAACTGTGACAGGGCAGGTGGGCCCCCTCTCAGCTCTGGGCCCCATAGCATCTGCACTTCATGCACCTATGGTAGCTATGTCCTTGTATATAACACATGTAACTGTGACAGGGAAGGTGGACCCTCTCAGCCCTGGCCCCATAGCAGCTGCACTTCTTGTACCTTTGGTAGCTATGCCCCTTTATATAACACATGTAACTGTGGCAGGGAAGGTGCACCCCATAGCAGCTGCAATCCATGCACCTATGGTAGCTACTCCCTTGCATATAACACATGTAACTGTTACAGGGAAGGTGGGGCCATATCAGCTACAATCCCTGCACCTATGGTAGCTACACACTTATATATAACACATGTAACTGTGGCATGGAAGGTGGGCCCCTCTCAGCTCTGGGCCCCATAGCAGCTGCACTGCCTGCACCTATAATAGCTACGCCCTTGCATAACACTAAAGCAACACTAAACCTCATGGCAACCCTAACTCTAGAACTAACCCTAACCCTCCTGGACGTGTTGACATTATGACACTGCCAGCGTGAACATGTCATCATTATGGCAATGTTGGCATCTATGAAGTCGACACTGTGCATGTTTTAACTATGTCAACATCATCAGTGTCAACCTTCTGCTGTCAACATTGTGCAATATGACATTGTGATTGCTAACATTGTGACTGTGTACCGACAGAACAAGCGTGCATAGGGGGTAATTCCAAGTTGATCGCAGCAGGAAAGTTTTTAGCAGTTGGGCAAAACCATGGGGGTCATTCCGAGTTGTTCGCTCGTTGTCGATTTTCGCTATATTGCGATTACTCGCTTACTGCGCATGCGCAAGGTTCGCAGAGCGCATGCGCTTAGTTATTTTACACAAAAGTTAGGTATTTTACTGATGGCATAACGAGGTCTTTTCATCGTTCTGGTGATCGTAGTGTGATTGACAAGAAGTGGGTGTTTCTAAGCGGAAACTGTCCGTTTTCTGGGCGTGTGCGATAAAACGCTGGCATTTCTGGGAAAAACGCGGGAGTGTCTGAAGAAACGGGGGAGTGTCTGGGTGAACGCTGGGTGTGTTTGTGACGTCAAACCAGGAACGAAACTAACTGAACTGATCGCAATGGCTGAGTAAGTCTAGAGCTACTCAGAAACTGCTAAGAAATTTCTATTCCCAATTCTGCGAATCTTTCGTTCGCAATTCTGCTATGCTAAAATACACTCTCAGTAGGCGGCGGCTTAGCGTGTGCAATGCTGCTAAAAGCAGCTAGCGAGCGAACAACTCGGAATGAGGGCCCATGTGCACTGCAGGGGAGGCAGATATAACATTTGCAGAGAGAGTTAAGGGGGGTACTCACGGAGCGATATTCTAAGCAATCTGACTAGATTGCTTAGAATATCGGCAGGATCGCTCCGTGTGTAGCCCCCTCGGCGATAGCGATGCGCGGCCCCGCACATCGCTATCGCCGCTGCTAGATTGGCCTGCATGCAGGCCAATCTAGCGGGTCGCTCACTTCACCCGCTGGGTGAAGTGAGCGGCCCCCCCGTCTCCCCCCGCACGCTCAGCACAGATCGCGCTGTGCTGAGCGGCAGGAGAGATGTGTGCTGAGCGGTTCGCTCAGCACGCATCTCTCCTTGATCGGCCCGTGAGTACTGGGCTTTAGATTTGGGTGTGGTGTGTTCAATCTGCAATCTAATTTGCAGTGTAAAAATAAAGCAGCCAGTATTTACCCTGCACAGAAATAAAATAACCGACCCAAATCTAACTCTTTCTGCACATGTTATATCTGCCTCCCCTGCAGTGCACATGGTTTTGCCCAACTGCTAAAAAATTTCCTGCTGCGCTCAACTTGGAATTACCCCCATAGTACGCAATACTTATTTAACTTGTAAATTCACCAAATACATTTTTACTGTGTTGCTTTGGTTGAAATTACACAAGGTATAATTTTATACAGACCATATTACATTCATGTGCTTCTATGTGGCACCTGTTTTGGGATTTGATATGTGTCATTAGATTCTACTAGAAGTTGACTCCTCCATCTAACTTGTTGTGTGTATGCAGGTAGAGTGTCAGCAAAGACACACATAACTGCAGGAAAAGCCATGGGCTAGATGCGTGATCGCTTGGAGATTGATAAAATGGAGAGAGAAAAGCACCAGCCAACCAGCTCCTAACTGTCATTTTCCATCTCAGCCTGTAACATGGCAGTTAGGTGCTGACTGGCTGGTACTTTTTCTCTCTCCATTTTATCACTCACCAATCGATGACGCATCTAGCCAATATCAAAGACTAATGCAGTAGGATGTTCGAAAAGCATAATGGCTATTGATTCAGGATGTTGGCTACCACATTGCTATGATCACTAAATTAGGGGACAATTCATGAAGCAGTGAAAGTATGAAGAAGTGAGTCAGTGGAGAAGTTGCCTATGGCAACCAATCACCATTGAAGTAACATTTATAATTTGCATACTGTACTATACAATTGTACAGAGCAGCTGATTGGTTGCCATTGGCAACTTCTCCACAGGCTCATTTCTCCACTCTTTTCACTGTTTCATGAATAGACCCCAGTATGTTTTCGTAACATATGAATAAGAATAAATAACTTTACATATGCATAAAATCACCCTGTAAAAGTGGACATAGGGGCAAATTCAGTAAGGATTGCAAAAATTACAAAAAAGCAAAAATTGCGAGCAAAAGCAAAATTGTGAAAGCACGCCCAAACGGAAAAACTGGAACACTAATTTAATTTAACAAAAAGAAGGTGGCCTTGTGAAATGTGCAAATATTGAGAAAACCATCCTAATAATCGCAATTTTTGCGTACATGTTTCTGATGTTGCTTTTTTGGCTAACAACAGTGTTTTTCCCTTAAAAATTGCACAACCTACTTTGCACCCAAATTAAAAAAACTACTAAACAATTGTAAATCAATTCAATCATCTCTTAATTGGTCAAATGATCTTGTGGTAATTTAGCAATTATTATCTTAAAGACACCATAGTGTTTTTCTTCAAACATTGACTAATGCCCATAACTGTGTTCAAATATATTCACCTAGAGAGAGTGTGAATTCTAGCCTCTAAACCCTACACAACAGCAGTTATTGGTATATGTTTTAACTAGAGATGAGCGGGTTCAGTTCGCCGAGAACCGAACTCTACCGAACTTCACGTGTCAAACACGGTTCCGAGCCCGGCTCGGTTATTCCCGCCTGACTCGGAAAACCCGAACGAGGCAAAACATCATTATCCTGCTGTTGGATTCTCGCGAGATTCAGATTCCATATAAAGAGCAGCGCGTCACCGCCATTTTCACTCGGGCATTGTAGAGAGTACAGAGAGGACGTGGCTACGTTCTCTCAGTGTCAGTTCTCAGTATCAGTGCTTTTTGCTGCTCAGTAATACTAGTACAGTGTCTCTCTTGTGCTGCATCTTGGTGCTGTAGGGTGTTGTGGTAGTAGTGTCCTGTGACTGTGCCTCGGTCATCATCATTCCAGTCACAGTGGTATCTGGGGGATGACAATTCCAGAGTGCTTTTGTGCTGTTTACTAATACTAGTACAGTGTCTTGTGCTGCTCAGTGTCAGTTCTTAGTAGTATCATCAGTGCTCAGTATCACTACTCATTGTCTTGTGCTGCATCGTGGTGCTTAGTTATACTACATTACTAATACTAGTACAGGGATCAGTACTAAATGCCGCCGGACGGAATCCCGGTGGTCGAAATACCATCGCCGGAATCCCGACCACACAATCCCGACAGGGGTGGCGAGCAGAACGCAGCCCCTTGCGGGCACGGTGCCTTGCTACGCTCGGCACACTATTATATTCTCCCTCTATGGGTGTCGTGGACACCCACAGAGGGAGAATATGTCGGGATTGTGGCGGTCGGGATTCCGGAATCGGTATTTCGACCGCCGGGATTCCGGCCGGCGGCATCTTGACTGCATCCCCTATTACAGTGTCTTGCGCTGCATCGTGCTGCTCAGTGTCAGTTCTCAGTAGTATCATCCAGATGCGTCACTCACCTCTGTGACACCCGGTGCGGCAGCGATGATAAAAGGGGTGGGGCTTTGCAGGGATGGGTGGGGCTTAAATAGAGGGGTGGGGCTTCACGGGCGGAACCCGTTTTTAAACCATTGCAGGCACGCAAAGGGGGCGGGGCTTTGCGGAGGGGCGGGGCTTCGCGTCCCGACACCCGTTTTTTTTTCCACTGGGGGGTGTGGGCTGACTCTCGGGAGTTGCTGTCCCTGCAGTGCTGGCTCCTTCAAAGTGACAGGAGCCGAGTGCTGCACATAATATAACAGTGCAGCACTCGGCTTCTGTCACTCTGCAGGAGCCGGCATTTTGGTGTCACCCCTCGGCGGGTGACACCCGGGAGCGGGCCGCACCCCCCGCACCCCCCTTGTGACGCTACTGGTATCATCAGTGCTCAGTATCACTGCTCATTGTCTTGTGCTGCATCGTGGTGCTCAGTAATACTACATTACTAATACTAGTACAGTGTCTTGTGCTGCATCGTGCTGCTCAGTGTCAGTTCTCAGTAGTATCATCAGTGCTCAGTATCACTGCTCATTGTCTTGTGCTGCATCGTGCTGCTCAGTAATACTACATTACTAATACTAGTACAGTGTCTTGTGCTGCATCGTGCTGCTCAGTGTCAGTTCTCAGTAGTATCATCAGTGCTCAGTATCACTGCTCAGTAGTATCATCAGTGCTCAGTATCACTGGTCAGTGGTCACAGTCTTGTGCTGCATCTTGCTGCTGTAGGGTGCTGTGGTAGTGTCCTGTCACTGTGCATAGGTCATCATCATTCCAGTCACAGTGGTATCTGGTATCTATCTAGTGGTATCTAATTCCAGATATTATTGCCGTCTAATTCCAGACATATTACTGGCATATAATTCCACACATTACAAAATGGAGAACAAAAATTTGGAGGGTAAAATAGGGAAAGATCAAGATCCACTTCCACCTAGTGCTGAAGCTGCTGCCACTAGTTATGGCAGAGACGATGAAATGCCATCAACGTCGTCTGCTAAGGCCGATGCCCAATGTCATAGTAGAGAGCATGTAAAATCCAAAAAGCAAAAGTTCAGTAAAATGACCCAAAAATCTAAATCAAAATCGTCTGAGGAGAAGCGTAAACTTGCCAATATGCCATTTACGAGTTGCAAGGAACGGCTAAGGCCCTCTCCTATGTTCTTCATCACTAGTGGTTCAGCTTCACATGACAATGGAAGCACTCATCCTACCGCTAGAAAAATGAAAAGAGTTAAGCTGGCAAAAGCACAGCAAAGAATTGTGCGTTCTAAATCACAAATCCCCAAGGAGAGTCCAAATGTGTTGGCGGGTGCGATGCCTGACCTTCCCAACACTCCTTCCACCTTTTGCACACCCCCGGCCAGGGCCGGTGCAAGGTTTCTCAGCACCCTAGGCAAATTGTCAGCTGCCCCCCCCCCCCCCCCACATATATGTGTGTGTATTTAGTCTCATATATATATATATATATATATATATATATATATACACACAGTGGTCGAAGTGGAAATTTTGAAGTGGGGGTATGCAAAAGTCAAGAAAAAGCGGGCATGGTCACCCAAAAGGGGGCATGTCCCGTGTAGTAGAACCCCTTATACTATCTAGTACTGGTGCCCCTTTCACATTATAGCACACGGTACGAGCCGAAATTCGCCTTGAAGCACACGGTACAAGCCAAAATTCACATTATAGCACACTGAATGATCCGAAATTCACATTATAGCACACTATATGAGCCGAAATTCACATTATAGCACACTGAATGAGCCGAAACTCACATTATAGCACACTGAATGAGCCGAAATTCACATTATAGCACACTGTATGAGCCGAAATTCACATTGTAGCACACAGAATGAGCCGAAATTCACATTGTAGCACACTGAATGAGCCGAAATTCACATTGTAGCACACTGAATGAGCCGAAATTCACATTGTAGCACACTGAATGAGCCGAAATTCACATTATAGCACACGGTACGAGCCGAAATTCGCCTTGAAGCACACGGTACAAGCCGAAATTCACATTATAGCACACTGAATGATCCGAAATTCACATTATAGCACACTATATGAGCCGAAATTCACATTATAGCACACTGAATGAGCCGAAACTCACATTATAGCACACTGAATGAGCCGAAATTCACATTATAGCACACTGTATGAGCCGAAATTCACATTGTAGCACACAGAATGAGCCGAAATTCACATTGTAGCACACTGAATGAGCCGAAATTCACATTGTAGCACACTGAATGAGCCGAAATTCACATTGTAGCACACTGAATGAGCCGAAATTCACATTATAGCACACTGAATGAGCCGAAATTCACATTGTAGCACACTGAATGAGCCGAAATTCACTTTATACCACACTGGGAGGGAGACAGTGCAAGCCACAGCCGCTGGATAGAAGGGGGACGGGTGCCACAGGCCGCCTGATCACTGCCAGCGACAGTGATCGATTCGGGGGAAGAAAAAAAAATCATACCTCTGCATAATTCGAGATATATATATACAGGTTGAGTATCCCATATCCAAATATTCCGAAATCGGAATATTCCGAAATACGGACTTTTTTTGCGTGAGACTGAGATAGTGAAACCTTTGTTTTTTGATGGCTCAATGTACACAAACTTTGTTTAATACTCAAAGTTATTAAAAATATTGTATTAAATGACCTTCAGGCTGTGTGCATAAGGTGTATATGAAACATAAATGAATTGTGTGAATGTAGACACACTTTGTTTAATGCACAAAGTTATAAAAAATATTGGCTAAAATGACCTTCAGACTGGGTGTATAAGGTGTATATGTGACATAAATGCATTCTGTGCTTAGATTTAGGTCCCATCACCATAATATCTCATTATGGTATGAAATTATTCCAAAATACGGAAAAATCCGATATCCAAAATTCCTCTGGTCCCAAGCATTTTGGATAAGGGATTCTCAACCTGTATATATATATATATATATATGAAACCAGTAGAAACATGCAGCGGCACTCAGAGACTCCTCCCAACACGTTAAAATGTAAACAGTGATTTATTGCATCCTGAAAGTGACCAACGTTTCGGGGCCGTGGCGCCCCTTTGTCAAGGTGATCACCAAAGAGGCGCCACGGCCCCGAAACGTTGGTCACTTTCAGGATGCAATAAATCACTGTTTACATTTTAACGTGTTGGGAGGAGTCTCTGAGTGCCGCTGCATGTTTCTACTGGTTTCATGTCAATTCCCCCCAGAGGGCACCGGAGCTTAAAGTAAATAGGGTGAGTGCCGGGTCTAATACCTTGTGTGTGTGTGTGTGTGTGTGTGTGTGTGTATGTATATATATATATATATATATATATATATATATATATATTAGTGATGAGCGGGTTCGGTTCCTCGGAATCCGAACCCGCCCGAACTTCAGCTTTTTTTACACGGATCCGAGCGACTCGGATCTTCCCGCCTTGCTCGGTTAACCCGAGCGCGCCCGAACGTCATCATGACGCTGTCGGATTCTCGCGAGGCTCGGATTCTATCGCGAGACTCGGATTCTATATAAGGAGCCGCGCATCGCCGCCATTTTACACGTGCATTGAGATTGATAGTGAGAGGACGTGGCTGGCGTCCTCTCCGTTTAGAGAAGAAATAGATAGGAGAGTGAGAGTGAGACAGTGACACTTCATTTACTGGAGCTTAGGAGGAGTACTCAGACAGAGAGTGCAGAATTTTGCTGATAGTATTAGTTAGTTATACTAGTGACAGAGTGAGACAGTGACACTTCATTTACTGGAGCTTAGGAGGAGTACTCAGACAGAGAGTGCAGAATTTTGCTGATAGTATTAGTTAGTTATACTAGTGACTGACCAGTGACCACCAGTGCAGTTTTATATTATTTAATATAATCCGTTCTCTGCCTGAAAAAACGATACACAGTGACTCAGTCACATACCATATCTGTGCTCAGCCCAGTGTGCTGCTGCATCATCTATGTATAATATCTGACTGTGCTCACACAGCTTAATTGTGGGGGAGACTGGGGAGCAGTTAGGTTATAGCAGGAGCCAGGAGTACATATTAAAATTAAACAGTGCACACTTTTTTTCTGCAGGAGTGCCACTGCCAGTGTGACTGACCAGTGACCTGACCACCAGTATATAGTATACTATATTGTATTGTGAATGTCTGCCTGTAAAAGTTAAACACACGTCGTGTGACTTGTGTGGTGTTTTTTTATTCTATAAAATAAAAAACTCATTCTGCTGACAGACAGTGTCCAGCAGGTCCGTCATTATATAATATATACCTGTCCGGCTGCAGTAGTGATATATATATATTTTTTATATCATTATTTATCATCCAGTCGCAGCAGACACAGTACGGTAGTTCACGGCTGTAGCTACCTCTGTGTCGGCACTCGGCAGTCCATCCATAATTGTATACCACCTACCCGTGGTTTTTTTTTTCTTTCTTCTTTATACATACTACATCTCATTATCATCCAGTCTATATTAGCAGCAGACACAGTACAGTACGGTAGTCCACGGCTGTAGCTACCTCTGTGTCGGCACTCGGCAGTCCGTCCATAATTGTATACCACCTACCCGTGTTTTTTTTTCTTTCTTCTTTATACATACTACATCTCATTATCAACCAGTCTATATTAGCAGCAGACACAGTACGGTAGTCCACGGCTGTAGCTACCTCTGTGTCGGCACTCGGCAGTCCATCCATAATTGTATACCACCTACCCGTGGTTTTTTTTTCTTTCTTCTTTATACATACTACATCTCATTATCATCCAGTCTATATTAGCAGCAGACACAGTACAGTACGGTAGTCCACGGCTGTAGCTACCTCTGTGTCGGCACTCGGCAGTCCATCCATAATTGTATACCACCTACCCGTGGTTTTTTTTTCTTTCTTCTTTATACATACATACTACATCTCTTTATCAACCAGTCTATATTAGCAGCAGACACAGTACGGTAGTCCACGGCTGTAGCTACCTCTGTGTCGGAACTCGGCAGTCCATCCATAATTGTATACCACCTACCCGTGGTTTTTTTTTTCTTTCTTCTTTATACATACATACTACATCTCTTTATCAACCAGTCTATATTAGCAGCAGACACAGTACGGTAGTCCACGGCTGTAGCTACCTCTGTGTCGGCACTCGGCAGTCCGTCCATAATTGTATACCACCTACCCGTGGTTTTTTTTTCTTTCTTCTTTATACATACATACTACATCTCTTTATCAACCAGTCTATATTAGCAGCAGACACAGTACGGTAGTCCACGGCTGTAGCTACCTCTGTGTCGGCACTCGGCAGTCCATCCATAGTTGTATACCACCTACCCGTGGTTTTTTTTTTCTTTCTTCTTTATACATACTACATCTCATTATCATCCAGTCTATATTAGCAGCAGACACAGTACAGTACGGTAGTCCACGGCTGTAGCTACCTCTGTGTCGGCACTCGGCAGTCCATCCATAATTGTATACCACCTACCCGTGGTTTTTTTTTCTTTCTTCTTTATACATACATACTACATCTCTTTATCAACCAGTCTATATTAGCAGCAGACACAGTACGGTAGTCCACGGCTGTAGCTACCTCTGTGTCGGCACTCGGCAGTCCGTCCATAATTGTATACCACCTACCCGTGGTTTTTTTTTCTTTCTTCTTTATACATACATACTACATCTCTTTATCAACCAGTCTATATTAGCAGCAGACACAGTACGGTAGTCCACGGCTGTAGCTACCTCTGTGTCGGCACTCGGCAGTCCATCCATAATTGTATACCACCTACCCGTGGTTTTTTTTTTTTTTTCTTCTTTATACATACTACATCTCATTATCATCCAGTCTATATTAGCAGCAGACACAGTACAGTACGGTAGTCCACGGCTGTAGCTACCTCTGTGTCGGCACTCGGCAGTCCATCCATAATTGTATACTAGTATCCATCCATCTCCATTGTTTACCTGAGGTGCCTTTTAGTTGTGCCTATTAAAATATGGAGAACAAAAATGTTGAGGTTCCAAAATTAGGGAAAGATCAAGATCCACTTCCACCTCGTGCTGAAGCTGCTGCCACTAGTCATGGCCGAGACGATGAAATGCCAGCAACGTCGTCTGCCAAGGCCGATGCCCAATGGCATAGTACAGAGCATGTCAAATCCAAAACACCAAATATCAGTAAAAAAAGGACTCCAAAACCTAAAATAAAATTGTCGGAGGAGAAGCGTTAACTTGCCAATATGCCATTTACCACACGGAGTGGCAAGGAACGGCTGAGGCCCTGGCCTATGTTCATGGCTAGTGGTTCAGCTTCACATGAGGATGGAGGCACTCAGCCTCTCGCTAGAAAAATGAAAAGACTCAAGCTGGCAAAAGCAGTAGCACCGCAAAGAACTGTGCGTTCTTCGAAATCCCAAATCCGCAAGGAGAGTCCAATTGTGTCGGTTGCGATGCCTGACCTTCCCAACACTGGACGTGAAGAGCATGCGCCTTCCACCATTTGCACGCCCCCTGCAAGTGCTGGAAGGAGCACCCGCAGTCCAGTTCCTGATAGTCAGATTGAAGATGTCAGTGTTGAAGTACACCAGGATGAGGAGGATATGGGTGTTGCTGGCGCTGGGGAGGAAATTGACCAGGAGGATTCTGATGGTGAGGTGGTTTGTTTAAGTCAGGCACCCGGGGAGACACCTGTTGTCCGTGGGAGGAATATGGCCGTTGACATGCCTGGTGAAAATACCAAAAAAATCAGCTCTTCGGTGTGGAAGTATTTCACCAGAAATGCGGACAACATTTGTCAAGCCGTGTGTTCCCTTTGTCAAGCTGTAATAAGTAGGGGTAAGGACGTTAACCACCTCGGAACATCCTCCCTTATACGTCACCTGCAGCGCATTCATAATAAGTCAGTGACAAGTTCAAAAACTTTGGCCGACAGCGGAAGCAGTCCACTGACCAGTAAATCCCTTCCTCTTGTAACCAAGCTCACGCAAACCACCCCACCAACTCCCTCAGTGTCAATTTCCTCCTTCCCCAGGAATGCCAATAGTCCTGCAGGCCATGTCACTGGCAATTCTGATGAGTCCTCTCCTGCCTGGGATTCCTCCGATGCATCCTTGCGTGTAACGCCTACTGCTGCTGGCGCTGCTGTTGTTGCTGCTGGGAGTCGATGGTCATCCCAGAGGGGAAGTCGTAAGCCCACTTGTACTACTTCCAGTAAGCAATTGACTGTCCAACAGTCCTTTGCGAGGAAGATGAAATATCACAGCAGTCATCCTGCTGCAAAGCGGATAACTGAGGCCTTGACATCTATGTTGGTGTTAGACGTGCGTCCGGTATCCGCCGTTAGTTCACAGGGAACTAGACAATTTATTGAGGCAGTGTGCCCCCGTTACCAAATACCATCTAGGTTCCACTTCTCTAGGCAGGCGATACCGAGAATGTACACGGACGTCAGAAAAAGACTCACCAGTGTCCTAAAAAATGCAGTTGTACCCAATGTCCACTTAACCACGGACATGTGGACAAGTGGAGCAGGGCAGGGTCAGGACTATATGACTGTGACAGCCCACTGGGTAGATGTATGGACTCCCGCCGCAAGAACAGCAGCGGCGGCACCAGTAGCAGCATCTCGCAAACGCCAACTCTTTCCTAGGCAGGCTACGCTTTGTATCACCGCTTTCCAGAATACGCACACAGCTGAAAACCTCTTATGGCAACTGAGGAAGATCATCGAGGAATGGCTTACCCCAATTGGACTCTCCTGTGGATTTGTGGCATCAGACAACGCCAGCAATATTGTGTGTGCATTAAATATGGGCAAATTCCAGCACGTCCCATGTTTTGCACATACCTTGAATTTGGTGGTGCAGAATTTTTTAAAAAACGACAGGGGCGTGCAAGAGATGCTGTCGGTGGCCAGAAGAATTGCGGGACACTTTCGGCGTACAGGCACCACGTACAGAAGACTGGAGCACCACCAAAAACTACTGAACCTGCCCTGCCATCATCTGAAGCAAGAAGTGGTAACGAGGTGGAATTCAACCCTCTATATGCTTCAGAGGTTGGAAGAGCAGCAAAAGGCCATTCAAGCCTATACAATTGAGCACGATATAGGAGGTGGAATGCACCTGTCTCAAGTGCAGTGGAGAATGATTTCAACGTTGTGCAAGGTTCTGATGCCCTTTGAACTTGCCACACGTGAAGTCAGTTCAGACACTGCCAGCCTGAGTCAGGTCATTCCCCTCATCAGGCTTTTGCAGAAGAAGCTGGAGACATTGAAGGAGGAGCTAACACGGAGCGATTCCGCTAGGCATGTGGGACTTGTGGATGGAGCCCTTAATTCGCTTAACAAGGATTCACGGGTGGTCAATCTGTTGAAATCAGAGCACTACATTTTGGCCACCGTGCTCGATCCTAGATTTAAAACCTACCTTGGATCTCTCTTTCCGGCAGACACAAGTCTGCTGGGGTTGAAAGACCTGCTGGTGAGAAAATTGTCAAGTCAAGCGGAACGCGACCTGTCAACATCTCCTCCTTCACATTCTCCCGCAACTGGGGGTGCGAGGAAAAGGCTCAGAATTCCGAGCCCACCCGCTGGCGGTGATGCAGGGCAGTCTGGAGCGACTGCTGATGCTGACATCTGGTCCGGACTGAAGGACCTGACAACGATTACGGACATGTCGTCTACTGTCACTGCATATGATTCTCTCAACATTGAAAGAATGGTGGAGGATTATATGAGTGACCGCATCCAAGTAGGCACGTCACACAGTCCGTACTTATACTGGCAGGAAAAAGAGGCAATTTGGAGGCCCTTGCACAAACTGGCTTTATTCTACCTAAGTTGCCCTCCCACAAGTGTGTACTCCGAAAGAGTGTTTAGTGCCGCCGCTCACCTTGTCAGCAATCGGCGTACGAGGTTACATCCAGAAAATGTGGAGAAGATGATGTTCATTAAAATGAATTATAATCAATTCCTCCGCGGAGACATTGACCAGCAGCAATTGCCTCCACAAAGTACACAGGGAGCTGAGATGGTGGATTCCAGTGGGGACGAATTGATAATTTGTGAGGAGGGGGATGTACACGGTGATATATCGGAGGATGATGATGAGGTGGACATCTTGCCTCTGTAGAGCCAGTTTGTGCAAGGAGAGATTAATTGCTTCTTTTTTGGGGGGGGTCCAAACCAACCCGTCATATCAGTCACAGTCGTGTGGCAGACCCTGTCACTGAAATGATGGGTTGGTTAAAGTGTGCATGTCCTGTTTATACAACATAAGGGTGGGTGGGAGGGCCCAAGGACAATTCCATCTTGCACCTCTTTTTTCTTTTATTTTTTTTGCGTCATGTGCTGTTTGGGGAGGGTTTTTTGGAAGGGCCATCCTGCGTGACACTGCAGTGCCACTCCTAGATGGGCCCGGTGTTTGTGTCGGCCACTAGGGTCGCTTATCTTACTCACACAGTCAGCTACCTCATTGCGCCTCTTTTTTTCTTTGCGTCATGTGCTGTTTGGGGAGGGTTTTTTGGAAGGGACATCCTGCGTGACACTGCAGTGCCACTCCTAGATGGGCCCGGTGTTTGTGTCGGCCACTAGGGTCGCTTATCTTACTCACACAGTCAGCTACCTCATTGCGCCTCTTTTTTTCTTTGCGTCATGTGCTGTTTGGGGAGGGTTTTTTGGAAGGGACATCCTGCGTGACACTGCAGTGCCACTCCTAGATGGGCCCGGTGTTTGTGTCGGCCACTAGGGTCGCTTATCTTACTCACACAGTCAGCTACCTCATTGCGCCTCTTTTTTTCTTTGCGTCATGTGCTGTTTGGGGAGGGTTTTTTGGAAGGGCCATCCTGCGTGACACTGCAGTGCCACTCCTAGATGGGCCCGGTGTTTGTGTCGGCCACTAGGGTCGCTTATCTTACTCACACAGTCAGCTACCTCATTGCGCCTCTTTTTTTCTTTGCGTCATGTGCTGTTTGGGGAGGGTTTTTTAGAAGGGACATCCTGCGTGACACTGCAGTGCCACTCCTAGATGGGCCCGGTGTTTGTGTCGGCCACTAGGGTCGCTTATCTTACTCACACAGCGACCTCGGTGCAAATTTTATGACTAAAAATAATATTGTGAGGTGTGAGGTATTCAGAATAGACTGAAAATGAGTGTAAATTATGGTTTTTGAGGTTAATAATACTTTGGGATCAAAATGACCCCCAAATTCTATGATTTAAGCTGTTTTTTAGGGTTTTTTGAAAAAAACACCCGAATCCAAAACACACCCGAATCCGACAAAAAAAATTCGGTGAGGTTTTGCCAAAACGCGGTCGAACCCAAAACACGGCCGCGGAACCGAACCCAAAACCAAAACACAAAACCCGAAAAATTTCCGGCGCTCATCTCTAATATATATATACACACACACACACACAATGTATATCACTGTAGTAAAATAATACATTGAAAATATAAATTGCCAGGATGCATGAGCAAATGTTTTATACAACAGAGACTTGACTCACCAAGCCCTGAGCACAGTAGAGATCCCGTGCAGTAGCATGTAGAGGGAGAAACGAGAGTGCAGGGAGAGAGACACTTTCCGTTTCACATTAGCAGAAGTCTGTGCCTTAGGAGGAATTTTTATGGCTGTTGGTGTATTAGCGTGGATTTCCATGACCCCACGCCCCCTGCATGCACATGTGAATACTGTGGCCGAGAAAGAGATCCACAGTGCGGCAGGGACATCACAGCTGTGCAGGGGACACTACAAAACAAACTGCCACGCCACCCTCACTCTCCCTGCAGCCTGCTCACTTCTGACAAGCAGCAGCATGACAGCGTCACCTGCTGCGTTACTGCCAGGAGGAGCAGAGTACAGGTGCTGCATCTCCCGGCTTTCCGGCACTCGAACAGTCAAGTAGACGGGCAGATAACAGCTTACGGGATGGCCCAGTGGAACACAAATCCCGGAAGCGCTACAGGTGGCTGAATCGACTTGTGGTGAATGTGAGTGTTCGGGCCCGCCAGCAGCATGGCGAGCCGGCCAGACAAGAGGGGGGACTGGGGCCGTTGATCTCTCCCGATGTCCCTGTGGCAGATAATGTGAAGGGGGGCGGCTAGTAACAAGATGCAAGGAGGGGGGGAGGCAGCAGGTAACACTCGGGAGCGAAAGCCCAATTGCGCAGGGGGGGCGATCGCGCGCGGGGGGGGGGCAGAGCGGGTAACGAGATGCGGCAGCGGAGTGCTGGAGGTGGGGGGACGGCAGGATGATATAGAAAGCGTTCTCTCATTCACTGACTGTGCGGTGCCGCCCTCCAGTGGACGCCGCCCATAGGCAGCTGCCTAAAGCTGCCTAGTGGTAGCACCGGCCCTGCCCCCGGCAAGTGCTGGAAGGAGCAGCCACAGTCCAGTTACTGATATTCAAATTGAAGATGTCACTGTTGAAGTACACCAGGATGAGGATATGGGTGTTGCTGGCGCTGAGGAGGAAGCTGGAGAGATTGAAGGAGGAGCTAAAACGGAGCGATTCTGCTAGGCATGTGGGACTTGTGGATGGAGCCCTTCATTCGCTTAACCAGGATTCACGGGTGGTCAATCTGTTGAAATCAGAGCACTACATTTTAGCCACCGTGCTCGATCCTAGGTTTAAAGTAGAGATGTGCACCGGAAATTTTTCGGGTTTTGGTTTTGGATTCGGTCGTGTTTTGGCAAAACCTCCCTGAATTTTTTTTTCCGGATTCGGGTGTGTTTTGGATTCGGGTGTTTTTTTTTCAAAAACCCCACAAAAACAGCTTAAATCATAGAATTTGGGGGAATTTTGATCCTATAGTATTATTAACCTCAATAACCATAATTTCCACTCATTTCCAGCCTATTCTGAACGCCTCACACCTCACAATATTATTTTTAGTCCTAAAATTTGCACTGATGTCGCTGGATGACTAAGATAAGCGACCCAAGAGGGCAGCACAAACACCTGGCCCATCTAGGAGTGGCACTACAGTGGCAGACAGGATGGCACTTAAAAAAATAGTCCCCAAAAAGCACATGATTCAAATAAAAGAGAAAAAGAGGTGCACTGTGGTCGCTGGATGGCTAAGCTAAGTGACACAAACACCTCAATATCACAGTAATTATTAATTCTAATCAATGGTATTATTGGTCCAAATCACTGGAAGAAAATGACAAAATCACAGGAATTATTCATTCTAATCAATGGTATTATTGGTCCAAATCACTGGAAGAAAATGACAAAATCACTGGAATTAAATGGCAGTAATGTCGGGAATTTTATCAAATGGCAGTACCACTGGACATATACGGAAGTGTCAGACAGGATTGCACTTAAAAAAATAGTCCCCAAACAGCACATGATGCAAAGAAAAGAGAAAAAAAGGTTCACTGTGGTCGCTGGACGGCTAAGCTAAGCGACACAAACACCTCAATATCACAGGAATTATTTGTTCTAATCAATGGTATTATTGGTCCAAATCACTGGAAGAAAATAACAAAATCACAGGAATTATTCGTTCTAATCAATGGTATTATTGGTCCAAATCACTGGAAGAAAATGACAAAATCACAGGAATTATTCGTTCTAATCAATGGTATTATTGGTCCAAATCACTGGAAGTAAATGTCAAAATCACTGGAATCATTTGGCAAGATCACTGTAATTAATAATGAATTATAAATCACTGATATTAATTGGTAAAATCTCGCTATCGCCTGCCTAGTGAAGTGGAATCTAGATGGGATTTTGTACCGGGGACATAATAACTTCATCAATTGTCTAAATCCCAATGCACTAATGGCAGAAAACGGGCACACTTCTAACAGCGCACTGATTATACTGAGAACTGATTATACTGATCAATCACTGATTATACTGAGCACTGATTTTACTGAGCACTGATGATACTACGGAGAACTGACACTAAGCAGCGAGAACAGCACTGGACTAATGTACTGTAGTATACTGGTCACCACAATGCTGCACTGTACTACTATATATACACTGCTCACAACAATGCAGCACAGATATGGATACTTGAAGTGACACGGAGCTGCAAGATACAGCAATGGACTACTGTACTGTACAACTATATACTGTTGGTCACCAAAATGCTGCACTGTACTACTATATATACTGCTCACAACCATGCAGCACAGATATAGATGGATACTTGCAGTGACATGGAGCTGCAAGATACAGCAATGGACTACTGTACTGTACAACTATGTACTGTTGGTCACCAAAATGCTGCACTGTACTACTATATATACTGCTCACAACAATGCAGCACAGATATGGATGATTACTTGCAGTGACACAGAGCTGCAAGATACAGCAATGGACTACTGTACTGTACTGCTATACTGGTGGTCACCAAAATGCTGCACTGTACTACTATATAAAATATATATATACTGGTCACACAACAATGCAGCAGATATTGAGCACTGATGATCAGGATACTGTCTAGAACTGAGTCTAACACGGAGCTGCAAGATACAGCAATGGCCTACTGTACTGTACTATAATTATATACTAGTGGTCCCCACAATGCAAGGACAATTCCATCTAGCACCTCTTTTTTTGTTTATCTTTGCATCATGTGCTGTTTGGGGACTATTTTTTTAAGTGCTATCCTGTCTGACACTGCAGTGCCACTCCTAGATGGGCCAGGTGTTTGTGCCGCACACTTGGGTCGCTTAGCTTAGTCATCCAGTGACCTCGGTGCAAATTTTAGGACTACAAATAATATTGTGAGGTGTGAGGTGTTCAGAATAGACTGGAAATGAGTGGAAACTATGGTTATTGAGCTCAATAATATTATAGGATCAATATTACCCCCACATTCTATGATTTTAAATGTTTTTCAGGTTTTCTAAAAAATCACCCGAATCCAAAATACATCCAAATCCAAAACCCGAAAGGGTGGTTTTGCCAAAACGCATCCGAATCCAAAACACGACCGTGGACCCGAATCCAAAACCAAGACACAAAACACTAAAAATGCCCGCTGCACATCTCTAGTTTTAAATAAGTGACCACTGACCACAAACAATAGGTCACTGTCTAAATAACTTTTTTAATTTAAGAGTACACAGTGTTCAGACAGTGTGCCACAGCCGATGTGCCCACTGCCCCTGCTTAAGCCTTGAACACACAATGCTCCCTCCCTGGGTCCACACAGAGACAGGGCCCCTGCCTTATTTACAGACTTTAAGAGACACTTTGTAAATGAGCAGCAGTCTTTAGCTGTTGCTAACTAAAATTGCTTTCACTAAGAGCCGTGTCTGCCTACACTCAGGCCCGGCAACAGAGGGGGGATAAAGAGGACACCAGTACTGGACCTCAAGGGTAAGAGGGGTCCCAAGGTTCTGAGGGCACTATTACTAAACATGGCTGCAGCATTATAAACAGTCAGATCATCCTGACCATCCACACGGCACTACACAGCACAGGTGCTAAGGTAGGTAAAACAGCCATAATATAATTAGTACCCCCCCACCCCCCTCCTGGTAATGGTAGCGCCTAGATCCCCCCTCTGGTCACCTAGGCCAGTATTTTTACTAAAAATCCGAGTTTGGGCGATTTGTGTTTTTTTTTCTAAGTCCCAATCCGGGAATTCACTAAGCACCAATCTCGGCAGTGTCTGGTCTATTCGTAATGGTTTGAATGACAACGTTCCGAAATACGAATGAATAGACCATCGGTCAAACGTGGCTATTATTTCATAGAATACGGGAATTCACTATTCATTCGTATTTGGGTGTTAGTCTCTGAGTGCTCAAATGCGGTCGTGTTTTTTTGCGATTCGTTGAAAAAAGCGGCAAAAAAATAGACCTGCTTTTTTCAGTCGTGTTTACATGTGTTGCAAATAAAAAATCACTCACACCTGAATTAGGATGCCTATAAAAGTATTTTAGGCCCATTTCAATACACCTACACTCAGAAATGGCAGCAGGACTGTGGGCCAGTGATCTTTTGTGTGCTTTGGGATTCCTCAGACTCAGACATCAGCCTGTAAGTACCCAGGGCCAAGAAACTGAACATGGTCAGCAGGTTGTACAGGTTCCGCGGAGGCTGCGCAGGCCTCGTTTTTTTAGGGGGTGTTTAAACTTGAACGCATTGTCCGATGATAAGGTCATACAGATGTTCCGTCTAAATCGTAACAACATTTTCCGTCTGTATGACCTTGTCAAACTGGGCCTAGACCCTGAGACAGCACGCTCTCGCCCTGCACAAACTCCTGGCTGTGTTGCACTTTATGGTTACTGGCAGCTTTCAGGCTGTGTCTGGGGATGTCATAGGAATCTCACAGCCCTCATTTTCAAGAATCTTAACACAGGATATGTATACCTAACGACCTCTTCTGTTTTGTGTTTGTTTTAATTTCTCGGTGGCCAGTTCTGTCCTAAAAGCTCATGTTTATTGTTCTTTAAAATGTTCACACAGGTGTTGGCTTTTTTGCAGCCCAACATCGAGGCCTCAATCTGCTTCCCTACCCAGGAGTCTCAGTGGCATGCCGTCAGGGTAGATTTCTATGAGCTGGCTGGCATGCCCAATGTGCTTGGAGCCATAGATTGCACAGACATTCAGCTGAGACCACCTAGGGGCAGGCAGCACATATATACAAATCGCCATTTCGAACACTCCACAAATGTGCAGGTGGTTTGTGATGCAAATCTCAAAATAATGAGTGTTGTTGCTGGTTACCCTGGGGGCTGCCATGACTCCTTCATCCTCAGTTAGTCATCCCTCTTTGATAAGTTTGAGGACGGACAAATGCCAGATGGATGGCTGCTGGGTGTGTAATTTGATATGTGTAGGCCTGCGTATACTTTGTCCAAATACAGGTGCAGATGTATTAACCTGTAGAAGGCATAAGGAAGTGAGAAACCAGTGATCTGTGCAAGGTGATAAAGGCACCAGCCAATCTGCTCCAATATGTAAATTAACATTTAGGAACAGATTGTCTGCTGCCTTTTTTACCTTGCACATATCACTGGTTTTTCACTTCCTTATGCCTTCTACAGGTTAATACATCTGCCCCACAGTGTGTTACTTATGTGTTGCTGTATCTTAACATGAATCACGTTACTATATCTGTCTTTTAGGTGATGGAGGATATGGCTGTTTCTCTTGGCTTCTAACTCCATTGTCCCGACCTGATACCCCTGCTGAACACAATTACAATAATGCACATAAGTCCACGCAGAATGTGATAGAAAGATGTTTTGGTGTGCTGAAATCTAGGTTTCGGTGTCTGGATAAGTCTGGTGGCCATTTGTTGTATAGTCCCTCCAAGGTGACTCAAATTGTGTTCTGCTGCTGCTTTCTTCATAACATGTGTGTGCAACAACATCTGCCACATGTTGAGGAGGAGGAGGAGGAAGAAAGCAGCCAGCAAGCAGAGGAATTAGAGACATCTGGTGATACTTGGAGTACTGATGTAGGGAGGCAGGTTAGGCAACAGATCATCAATCGCTATTTCTAAGGTAAGCTTGGTTTGCTTATTTCATTTGTTGTGTATTCATAAATAGATGTTTTGCCTTTTTTACCAAAATCCATTACTCAGAATGTGTCTGTCTCCTTGACACATACAAACATACCCTCGCTATATGAAAAACAAATGTCGCATGTGTATTGTGTGTTTTTTTAATCTCAAAACAACAGATTATGAGTGGCATGCATTAAGTCTGGATAAGTGTTCGAAAACTTGCAGTGCTAATTTCTTACAAGACTACATCATCCATTTAGTATTTCACTTTATCATTGTGTGTAACGTCCTAATGCACAGGTTCACAAACTCGGCCCTCAGGACCACACACAGTGCATGTTTTTCTCGTAACCCAGTAGAAGCACAGGTGTATGAATTACTCACAGACATATGTTAAAAGGTTCACAGGTGGAGCTAATTATGTCACTTGTGATTCTGTGAGTAGACCTGCAAAACATGCACTGTGTGGGTTCCTGAGGGCCGAGTTTGAGAACCTGTGTTCCCAAAAAACACTCCTCAACATATAATATGTTAGCCTTGAGGAATACATGTGTCCCTATGTGTGATGCACCATCATATTTAAGACTCACAAACTTACTGTAATCAGGAATAATTTATTTCCTAATGTTTGATGCTGTAAACTTGATGATGTGTAAGTAAATACACAGTTTGCCACACATATACATTATTATACACAGTTTTTGTTTTTTGTTGTAAAAGTACATATTTGTTTGTTTCAGCATCATGTGTAAAAACATGCTTAATAATTTTTTACACACACAAACATGTCCCAACAATACTGACATTCATTTGGACAATGTTTTTCAAACAAAACAAAGGCAACATATTACAAGCTTTTTACGCAACTCAATTGTGTTCTTCTTGTAATGTTGTATAGATAAGATAGCTAAGATATGTATCACTAACATTGTAATTTGGATTGTCTGCAGGCAAAGAGAATGATTGGAATCTAGAAAGAGTAATGATTAGAAAAAAATCAAGTGCTCAGTTTACTTCCTGCTAAAGACATTCTGCCTGGCTGGCAATTATTGTATCTGCAGGCAAAGAGAATGATTGGAATCTAGAAAGAGTAATGATTAGAAAAAAAAGTGGTCAGTTTACTTCCTGCTAACATGTTTGTGTGGCTCCATCAACATTTCCCTCCTCCAATACCAAAAAAAATGTTAATGAATAAATGTGCGTACTAAATTTATGGTTTTTTTTGGCCCACTTATAATTAATGATGTTGAAAAAAGGGTCAAGGAGCTAAGTGTTATATTTTTTAGCAACAAAAACACTTGCTAACTATTTTGAGTTACTTATCACAAATGTCTAACTTGTTTTTTTTCATGTTTTTTTGGGTGGCTGCTTGTCCTGCCCTTTGCCTTTAGCACTGTCATGTTGTCGTGCTCTGGTGGACCGTCTTTATGGTGATGAGACTGGCGTGATATTTGGAGTAGTCGTACCAGAACTGCTGCTTGTTTGCTGTTGGTGCATGCATCTGAGTGTTTCATTCAGGTTAGTGAGGGTGGCATTGAGTTCACGTGTAGCAGCATTTTGATTGTCTACTATTCGGAATAAACTTTCATTAATCTTTTGATTGTTTTGAAAAACGCTCATATAACTTTGCTGTTGTCTGTGCTGTTCTTCCATTATGCGCTGTAAGTTGCCCATGACCTGTGTAATGTCTGTACGCATGAGTTCCATGGTATTGCCTATTCTGGTTGTTTGTTCATTTTGTCTACTCAGATTTATTGATATTCTTCTGAGGTAAGATGGTAGGCTTGCAAACATTTGTGTCTGCTTACGCAGGCAATCTTCATTAGTGAAAAAACACTCCTAGTGCAGCGCCTAATTGTAGTGTAAATGAGATAATAAACTGCTGAGACACTGCGCTTGCCGTGACCACTATGTGAGGAATGGAAAAAGTAGACTAAAACAACAAAAAAGGCTGCGCTGTGTGTCAGTAGTTAGTACAAAAAGAGAGCAAACGTGTACTATAAAGGTATTAAATTTAATTAAAATAACATGAAGTTATAAAAGCAAACATAAAATATAAGCACACTTGTACCTGTCTAAAGGTATATTTGAGTGGTTATGAATGGTATATGGCAAGGAAAAGTCCAATGCTATAGTTCAGAGAGAAAAAACTCAAAACGGTGCAGTCCCGTTTTGAGTTTTTTCTCTCTGAACTATAGCATTGGACTTTTCCTTGCCATATACCATTCATAACCACTCAAATATACCTTTAGACAGGTACAAGTGTGCTTATATTTTATGTTTGCTTTTATAACTTCATGTTATTTTAATTAAATTTAATACCTTTATAGTACACGTTTGCTCTCTTTTTGTACTAACTACTGACACACAGCGCAGCCTTTTTTGTTGTTTTAGTCTACTTTTTCCATTCCTCACATAGTGGTCACGGCAAGCGCAGTGTCTCAGCAGTTTATTATCTCATTTACACTACAATTAGGCGCTGCACTAGGAGTGTTTTTTTAGTTTGGATATATTTGTTGTTTGTGCAGCAGCCTTATTTATTGATTCTCTGTTGATTTCAATTATTGATACATACACTTGTGATATCAGTTGAAGCGATATGGCAGAGTTGACCTGTGTTACAGAATGTGCCAGAAGGAGACTATGTTATGAAGCTGACTATATTGAAAACCCTGACACCACTGGATCCTCTTCTAGTTCAAATGACCATGAAAAAGAATTTAATACGTTATTTTTCAAATTAGAAGATCAGATGAAAACAGAAACCCGCCATTGGTGGGATATGGTCACCTTGCAAAAATACATAAGAAGTAAGAGGATACCAAGGGGTCTCAGGATCTTCAAAACTCTATCTTTTGTTGATGATCCCAATTTGAAAAACAAATGGGATTCCCTACTGGATGATTGTTCTTTTTCATTAATGGAGTTGTTAGTCAATTATCGTAGAGAAAAAGTAACTTCATTAGCTTTAGAGATAGAAGACACTAAGAAGAAGCTCAGTTTTTTTGCTGGCCACCCTCAGTTTAAACATAATGATCTAAAACTAAACAATAAAATACAGACATATGAAAAAGAGATCATAGATGGTAAGAACAGAAAATTCAATAGAGACATAGAAGACTACAGTTTAAATAAAGTTCGCAATTACAACAAACAACGCTACATTACCAATAGGGGCAGATCTAGGAGTATTTCGAATCGGAGACCTAAGAGAACTAACAGTTTTCATAACCGATCAGTCAACAGATATCAGAAACAAAATATAGATAGGGAATTTAATTCCCCTCATGTCCATAAACAGATCGATGGACACTATTCTACACAGGGAGTCACGTCTACTGACACAGTAGTGAGACCTAAAGGGGCTTCTTATCACAATTCCCCGACTAAACCTGGGTCTACAGGCACTTATGCCAACAATTTTTTAGAGAAGGATCAGAGGGTCTCCAAATACAGACCAATAGATCACATGTCCAATCGCTACGAAGTCCTAAGACACGAATCACCAAAGAGAGCCAGAGAAGAAAACACAGAGGATGCAGAGGAGGTCGCAGGTTACAAAGAAAAAAGGAGAGACTTGAGAACATAAGCACCACTAACATTTACAATTTATCCTCTGCCACTATTGGAGACTCAGAAACACGCCTTTTAGCTAAAGGTCTTAAATTTGCTCCTTCTAAACCCCCCTCCTTCTTTAACCTGTTTATCGAACTAAACACTTATATTCGTACATTAACACGAAAGAGATATTTTGCTACCAAAAGATTAGCACAACGTAAAATAGATGGTTTTCCTATTGTACTGGATGATCAGGATAGGACCAGTTCAGAGACATTAGAATCTCTCCTCCTGGAAAATTCCTCCTCTGATTCCACTGTTCCCATTTTCAGTTTAGACCGGAATAATGAACGTCTCTTCAAATTTAGGAATAAATCACAATTTTTTCCTTTACATTATAGAAGCCCATCCATAGAAATTTTTTATAAAAAAACTTTGGATGATCTGAATACTCTTTGCCAGAAGGAACATAAGAGATTTAAATTCAGACAAAATCTCACGGTCCAAGAGAGACTTGCTTTGCAAAAGCTGGCCAGTGACCCCTCCCTTGTTATCAAGCCGGCTGACAAGGGAGGGGCCATTGTTATCCAGAACACAGATGATTATTTATTGGAGGCTTTCAGACAACTCAATGACAGTAACACATACACCAAACTACTCAATAACCCTTCTCAGAACTTTCACAGATCTTTGACTATTTTAGTCAAGGATGCACTGGATAAAGATATTATCACTAAAGAGGAATATAGGTTCCTCATTCCATCACATCCCATTACCCCCACATATTATCATTTACCCAAGATCCACAAATCTCTCACTGCACCCCCTGGCCGTCCTATCATTTCTGGTGTTGGGTCCCTCACTTCTAATTTGTCACAATTTGTTGATTTCTTTTTACAGCCACTTGCTTCGTCATTACGTTCACATATAAAGGACACAACTATGTTTCTCAATGCCATTTCTAATATCAAATGGCAAAGCTCTTTTTTCTTTGTGACCTGTGATGTACAGGCACTATACTCCAACATTCCACATCAGAAGGGTCTATCTGTTATAGCAGATCACCTTTCTAAGACCAACCATATAGAACCGGAGTTACAAAAATTTCTAGTGGATTCAATTTTTTTCATTTTGTCACACAATTTTTTTGTGTTTGACAGGAAATATTATTTACAAACACTTGGGACGGCCATGGGGACGAGGTTCGCGCCGAGCTTCGCTAATCTATACATGGGTGCCTTTGAGGACTGCCATGTGTGGGGGCGGAGCTTTGGCGCGGACCTCGTCTACTATGGCCGTTACATAGATGATATGTTTTTTGTTTTTGATGGTGATATCTCTCTTTCTTCTGAGTTAATCACACAATTAAATTCTAATGATTTCAATCTACGTTTCACTGGGGAGTCTAGTAATATATCTATTTCTTTCCTCGATATCTCACTCAATATAGTTGATGGTAGAATTACTACCAAAACTTTTCGCAAAGAGGTTGACACTCTGAATTTTTTACATTATAACAGTTCCCATCATAAACCATGGTTGAACAATGTTCCATTTGGACAATTAAGACGTATCAAACGCAATTGTAGCAGCTTATCAGATTATCATTCACAAGCAGATGAGTTATCAACCGCATTTAAGAACCGAGGATATCCTGAATCTCTGATTAAATCAGCCAGAGAAAGGGCAGACTCTATAGACAGGAAGGAATTATTGGTACATAAAGCACATCACTGCAAGTTTGATTCTGATCAACCACACTTTATAACACAATTCAATAGCTCTTCATCCAAGGTCAAGAACATCATTAATAACAATTACACCATTCTTTTGACAGATCAAATTCTGAAAACAGAGTTGAAAGATAAACCGTCTGTTATTTTCAAAAAATCTAATAATCTACAACATCTTCTTGCACCCAGTCTTTTTATAGACAAAAGAAAAACAGAGGCGAATATCAACTCCTCTAACATGGTTCAATGGCTCCCCAAAATTGTGGGATGTTTCAGATGTGGAGCCAAACAATGTATCACCTGCTCATACATTTTAAATAATGTTAAAGTTTTCAATACTCCTAACTCCCTAAAGGTAGAGATTCGCTCACATATCAATTGTAACAACTCTTTTGTAATATATCTATTGATCTGCAATTGTGGTCTTATCTATGTGGGTAGGACTACACGAAAATTAAGAACTAGGTTTCTTGAACACAGACGCAATATTCAAAAAGGTTTTGTGTTCCATAGCGTCTCTAGACACTTTTTAGATAAACACCAGAAAAATCCAGAAGACATCAAATTAATTGGTATTGAGACAATCTTACCAACAGCACGCGAAGGAGACAGATATAGAAAGTTATGCCTGAGGGAGAACTACTGGATCCATAAGTTGAGGACCCTAATGCCGGAGGGTCTCAATGAATGTATTGAATTCGACCTAGGATAATAACAGCCAATACTCATTAATCTAGTAATTATGTTATAGACGCTTTGGGTACCCAGTTTCTTTCTGCTTCAGGCTCTTTACATATTCTCTATGAATGAATGTGATATATGGGTATTATATTTTTACATTTCTTATACTTCGTCAAAGTTTCTGTGAAATTCCAAGATACCCCATAATGAACAGTCGTTTTGCAATTATGGTGTGTATAGTGAGATCAGTGGCACATCGAGCTGAGACTTCATATGGCGCCTAAGCTGGACGTGGGATGCGAACTCATGGCAGTCACTAGTGCGCCTGATAGATTTTTAGAGTCTATCTATACTTACTAAACCTATGGGACTCACCTTCTGTTGGATTAGTACCTATAAATTAACCAATTGTGAAAAAGCGGGGTGTCTATGGAAGGACTCTTTCTGGTACATTCTTATTTACAATAGTGTATATAGAATAAATTTATTTTATTTTTACGTTTATACATTAGTGGTGTAAGGACTCATGACGCTATGGATTGACAAGAATATAGGCAATTTATGACCCCTATCCTGGCGTATGTTTTACTTTTACCACTTTCTTTTTATTTTTTTTATTTTTATTTATATTTTTTTATTTTTTTATTTTATGGAGATAATATTAAATATCAGATTCTACATGTACTTCTGAGTGTTTGATAGCTTTCAAATATAGGTCTGAATCTGTTTCACACACAGTGGGGTCAGTGGCACACTAGGTTAGACCACTAAACAGTATCCCTCTTCAGACCAGTGAATAGTATCCCTCGTCAGACCCTAGTTCGAATCCAGCTTAATCATTTATTTATTTATTTTTTATTTATTATTTTTCTAAATTATGTCTTATCGTTGGCTTTATCTTATTGGATAATATATGTCCTCTGTCCAAAACTATAGATGATCCCTATCATACAAAATGAGCAAACTATGTCTAACACTGAAGTGTCATTATAGGTGATAGCTAATCAGCTCATGTATCCTCGTTTAGTATTTGTTTATGAGAAAGCCTTCTGCACAATATTGCAATCCCTATGCAGAGGGTTAATCTGAAGACTCATATTAATTCTGCTCGCAGGTCAATTCTGCCATATGCTTCGAGTGTTTTCTTTAACAATGTGTCTTTTAAACTGTGTTATTTTGAGAGCGAACGTGTATGCAATATGTTGTATGGGGCAGTTGCCTTAATTATTAATTGCAGACATCTGTCTGTCATCAGCCGTTCAGGCTTTAAATACTGATCAATGTGGAGGCAGGATCATACCTTTGAAAAAGTCACGTGATCGTGACGAAACGCGTCAGGACTCCGCCTCTAAACTAGCACACCTGGCTCAAGGTGTTACACTGCCGTGCATACCCTCCTTGGTTTTTATTTCCATCTACTGACTGGCTCGTCACCATACAGGCTGTCGTCCATCTCACCACTGCAACTGGTGAGCATTATCGGACCTTGCTTCCATCCAGCCGCATGCTGTTACCACCTTCTCACTGTGACAAGTGATCATCAACAGGCAGTCTACAAGATATCGTCCCTCCGCTGTGCAGCATTTTGGGCAAAGCAGGATTGTTTTGGCCGGGGACGCTCGGCCGAAATTTACACCAGCCCATTCGGAGAGGTACTATCATTATTCATTATAACCTGCCTGATGACATATACGAGGTAACCATCTTTTGGGACTGCACCGTTTTGAGTTTTTTCTCTCTGAACTATAGCATTGGACTTTTCCTTGCCATATACCATTCATAACCACTCAAATATACCTTTAGACAGGTACAAGTGTGCTTATATTTTATGTTTGCTTTTATAACTTCATGTTATTTTAATTAAATTTAATACCTTTATAGTACACGTTTGCTCTCTTTTTGTACTAACTACTGACACACAGCGCAGCCTTTTTTGTTGTTTTAATCTTCATTAGTGGCCTGCTGTCTAGCCCAAATAGTCCAAAACACCTGATCAGGGCCTTGTGTTCCTGGTGTTGTTGGGCTGTGTTGTGGTGGTGGTGTGCTTTGCTGTGGTGGTGTATTCACAGGTGCTGGGGGGCTCATTCCTTGCATTAATGGCTTCATTTCTAAGATGTTTGTCTCCTCCATGTCACTGTGTTGGTGTTTTTGCGGAGGGATGCTGTTCCCAGAACTCGAAGCTGAAATGTTAAACAAATCTCCGTTAGCTATCCATATGTTTGTGAAATGTTAAAAAATCACTACACATGGAACACATGTCATTCACTGTTGCTTTCAACTATTCTGGCTAGCAACATAATCACTCATAGCTTAAATACATACATATGCCTGTTTGAGGCAAATGTGTCTGGTTACTTAATTGTGAAAGCAAACACTTTAGTTTTATTGTAGCTCACACATACTCCACCATCCACCATAAAAACACATTGGAATACATAATGTGTTACCTTATAGCTATGTTCAAACAAACATAGTAATGTTTTTATATGTATTTTGCAATGTTACCTCAAGCACACATGTGAATTTTGGAAAAACAACCTTACTTTTTGCAAACAAACCAACATGCTTTTTTTGTTGCAGCATCTTATACCCAATGTCATACTGTATGGCTCAAGTGGACATACATATCTTTACTGGATGTGGACAAGGCCATTTAGTTTGGATACCATTTCAGCTTTTACTTACTGCGGTAAGTATTTTAGTTTTGGATGTGTTTTGACTTAATGCGGTTATGACTGATTTTGATTATGTTCTGACATTTTACACATTTTTTCAGTTTGATACTCACAATCAAGATTAGGGGAGTGTGGATGACATCTTGGAGGTGTGCCCAAAATTTGGAGTGGGGGTACAGAACATACGGACGATAATCTTCGTGGCGGTGTAGCCTGCTGTGTTTGTGCCGGGACATACGACCTTGCTTTCTTTTCGGCCACAGGTTTTTTGTGGTGATGTCTTACAGAAGTGCCACTTCTGCTGCTCCATACTTCTTTTGATGGACCTTTTAATGAAAGTGCAATTTTGTTATGCCCATTCCTTTACAAGCATACCCTATACTACAATGGACACTTTACCTGCTTCCGCAGCGTCATCATCATCAGATGTGATAGGAGTTACTGGCCGACGAGTAGTACTGCTTTTTTCAGACACTGTATAAAATGAATTATATAAAAAAAATCATGCTATTGTGTATACATCCACCCATTATGCTTATAAACATTTATTCTTTTAGAAATGCTTGTTTTTTATTTAAAACAAACATAAGGACCAGAAATAAAAAAATAAAAAAACAATGACCAAAACACATATGCACTATGGCAACATCAACACAGGAAAACATGTACAGGACACTGACATAGGCCACAAGTTCAAGAAAAGGTTTAAAAAAAACACACACAACTTCATTTTGTATTGGAAGGAAAAATATTACAGATGCAATATATAATTTGCTCTGTGATGTGGCACTCCAAAGACACATTACCACTATATGAGCAAAAACAAAATGCAGCAATTTATAAAAAAAATTACACTGCAGTGTGGTGTCACGGTACAAATACAAGCAAAAAAAAAAATATATTGTTTTTTAAATGAAATAATTAACATTATCTAAAGATGACATTACACATGTAAGTGGTTTCCAAACCACTTTCCAGTACCCCAGCCTCTAACATGACAACCATTTTTTTAAAAAAATTCCACATGGATCACTTAAATATAAAACATAGTCACAATTTTTTTTTTAAAAACGCCCAAAAGGAAAACATTATTGCAGGACAATTCAGAGACACACCAAGTCCAAACTACACATGCAAAATATCTGTCTGAAAAACACATGACATACAATAAAGTAAGATGTTACATTGGCTTTTATATAAAACATTAACCAAAACAATGTATTTGCTGACACACACTTGAAGATGGGAGTAATATGCAACGTACTTGACACACTTTACAAAAAAAAAAAAAGAATGTAAATGCAAATACACATGCTCACCATTCTTCCTGGGCCTATCTGAATCCTGGACATGGGTTGCATAGACAACTTCTGGAGGTATTACACTCCGCATGGGCTCCTCATACTCCAGATAACTTGCAATATAGGGCTGCCCACCACCGGTTTTCCGAGCCGACTTGGCCTCCTTGGCCATTTTGGACTTGACACGTTGCTTTATGTCATAGTACCGTTTGCGGCACGTGTCCTCCGTCCGCTTGACCACCCCCTCACTATTGACAGCAGCAACTACTTTCGCCCACAACACCGTCTTCCTCCGTGTTGGCACCTTGGTGGACTCAGGGCATAATAGCTGCATCTGATACTTCATCAGCTCACGCACCAATGCCACATTTTCTGCAAAACTAAACTTAACATTCCGCCCAGTCTTAGTAGTGGTGCATGGCTGCGGAGCACTCTGACTGTCACTATCACTTGAGGCTGCTGCAGCAACCTCACCCACCTCCTCCACCTCACTAACCTCACTAACACTCACCTCCTCCACCTGACCAACCTCCTCCCCCTCACTCACACCCTCCTCCTCTGAGTCACACATAATTGTGTGTCTAAACAGTTAACACAGGAAAAAAAAGACAAACAACACACTCCTCCACTACCACTACACAACTCACACACACACACACACACACACACACACACACACACACACACACACAAACACTGACAAGGGACTATAAAGAAAAATAACTTGGACTAAAAATTAGACAAAACTACAAAATACAAGACAACAAGAATGACAAGACGACTTTCAAACACAATACCACACTCAGAAATCGCTACCACCACTCCTCTTCAAACCACAAATTCACCTATCTCCACAGCACAACCTCCCTCCTCCTCACCACTAACTAAACCCATGAGGTGCGGAGGGTTTGGGGCGTATTTATATGGTTGCGCACAGACACTCCTACCATCTGAAACACAACCAATCACGAACGGGGATGAAAATCGAAACTGAAAGTGAAAATGCGGCCGCGGGAAAAAAAAAAACCTGCCGCGTTTAACTTAGGAAAAAACCCAGCAAATACAACAAAAACACGTACGCAATGACGGCCGTAAATGTGCCAAAAAACAACAACTGGCATCGACATCGGAAAACACGAAAACCATAAAGTCGACTGCTTCGTAACTTTGCGTATATGAATTCAAAAAGTTGCATGAAAATGCATCCGATACAAAACGAGTTTAAACACTACACAAACCGACTCAAACACGAATATTAGTAAATATTGCCCCTGGTCTGTCCCTGTACTCTGTATTTGTGGCAGCGACCCTTCACTTCACTGCCTGCTGTGCTGTCTTGTCCATCCGATCAACCAATGAGGAGCAGACCAAAAGAAACGCTGAAAGTGGGAACCTCCACCAGTCAGGGCAGAATTAACATACACACAGAGACACCACAGCTGAAAGTTGTCTGCATCCTGAACTACCATCACTGTCCGCTTCCAGGCTGCCTACTGGTAAGTGACATATGCTGCAATGCTGCACTGTAAAAAAGTACATAAATATATATATATATATATATATATATATATATATATATATACAAGTTGTAGGTGGCCCGGCACTCCTGTAAGCCTAGAAATAAATGCTGCGGTGCCCTCCAGGTGACTCTAGGTCACAGTATATAGCGTAGGTAGATGGCGGCACTCAGACAGACTCCTCATCATGAATAATCAGGTCATTTATTAGACCACTACAGCCGACAGCAAGTGCTGTTTGGCCCTGAGGACGGGGGTTTTGCCCCGAAACATGTCGGCTGTAGTGGTCTAATAAATGACCTGATTATTCATGATGAGGAGTCTGTCTGAGTGCCGCCATCTACCTACGCTATATATATATATATATATTAGAGATTTGCACTGGAAATTTTTCGGGTTTTGTGTTTCGGTTTTGGATTCGGTTCCGCGGCCGTGTTTTGGATTTGGACGCGTTTTGGCAAAACCTCCCTTAAAATTTTTTGTTGGATTCGGGTGTTTTTTTTGATTCAGGTGTTTTTTTTTCAAAAAACCCTCAAAAACAGCTTAAATCATAGAATTTGGGGGTAATTTTGATCCCATAGTATTATTAACCTCAATAGCCATAATTTCCACTCATTTCCAGTCTATTCTGAACACCTAACACCTCTCAATATTGGGGGTAATTCCAAGTTGATCGCAGCAGGAAATTTTTTAGCAGTTGGGCAAAACCATGTGCACTGCAGGGGAGGCAGATTTAACATGTGTAGAGAGAGTTAGATTTGGGTGGGGTGTGTTCAATCTGCAATCTAATTTGCATTGTAAAAATAAAGCAGCCAGTATTTACCCTGCACAGAAATAAAATAACCCTCCCAAATCTAACTCTTTCTGCACATGTTATATCTGCCTCCCCTGCAGTGCACATGGTTTTGTCCAACTGCTAAAAAATTTCTTGCTGCGATCAACTTGGAATTACCCCCATTATTTTTAGTCCCAAAATTTGCACCGAGGTCGCTGGATGACTAAGCTAAGCAACCCAAGTGGCCGGCACAAACACCTGGCCCATATAGTAGTGGCACTGAAGTGTCAGACAGGATGGCACTTAAAAAAATTGGCCCCAAACATCACATGATGCAAAGATAAATTAAAAAAAAAGAGGTGCAAGATGGAATTGTCCCTGGGCCCTAACACCCACCCTTATATTTTATAAACAGGATATGCACACTTTAACAAACCCATCATTTCAGCGACAGGGTCTGCCACACGACTGTGGCTGAAATGACTGGTTGGTTTGGGCCCCCACCAAAAAAAGAAGCAATCAATCTCTCCTTGCACAAACTGGCTCTACAGAGGCAAGATGTCCACCTCATCCTCATCCTCCGATTCCTCACCCCTTTCACTGTGTACATCCTCCTCCTCACAGAGTATTAATTCGTCCCCACTGGAATCCACCCTCACAGGTTCCTGTGTACTTTCTGGAGGCAATTGCTGGTAAATGTCTCCATGGAGGAATTGATTATAATTCATTTTGATGAACATCATCTTCTTCACATTTTATGGAAGTAACCTCATACGCCGATCGCTGACAAGGTGACCGGCTGCAATAAACACTCTTTCGGAGTACACACTGGAGGGGGGGCAACTTAGGTAAAATTAAGCCAGTTTGTGCAAGGGCCTCCAAATTGCCTCTTTTTCCTGCCAGTATACGTACGGATTGTCTGACGTGCCTACAGTGATGCTGTCACTCATATAATCCTCCACCATTCTTTCAATGGTGACAGAATCATATGCAGTGACAGTAGACGACATGTCAGTAATCGATGGCAGGTCCTTCAGTCCAGAACAGATGTCAGTTTTCGCTCCTGACTGCCCTGCATCACCGCCAGCGGGTGGTTTTGGAAATCTGATCCTTTTCCTGGCAGTGGCGGTAGAAAATGAAGGAGGAGCTGTTGGCGGGTCATGTTCCGCTTGACTTAACAAGTGTCTCACCAGCAGGTCTTTGAACATCTGCGGACTTGTGTCTGCCGGAAAGAGAGATACAATGTAGGCTTTAAACCTAGGATCGGGCACGGTGGCCAAAATGTAGTGCTCTGATTTCATCAGATTGACCACCCGTGAATCCTGGTTAAGCAAATTAAGGGCTCCATCCACAAGTCCCACATGCCTAGCTCCTCCTTCAATCTCTCCAGCTGCTTCTGCAAAAGCCTGATGAGGGGAATGACCTGACTCAGGCTGGCAGTGTCTGAACTGACTTCACGTGTGGCAAGTTCAAAGGGTTGCAGAACCTTGCACAACGTTGAAATCATTCTCCACTGCACTTGAGTCAGGTGCATTCCCCCTCCTTTGCCTATATCGTAGGCAGATGTATAGGCTTGAATGGCCTTTTGCTGCTCCTCCATCCTCTGAAGCATATAGAGGGTTGAATTCCACCTCGTTACCACCTCTTGCTTCAGCTGATTGCGGGGCAGGTTCAGGAGTGTTTGCTGGTGCTCCAGTCTTCGGCACGCGGTGGCTGAATGCCGAAAGTGGCCCACAATTCTTCGGGCCACCGACAGCATCTCTTGCACGCCCCTGTCGTTTTAAAAAAATTTCTGCACCACCAAATTCATTGTATGTGCAAAACATGGGACGTGCTGGAATTTGCCCAGATGTAATGTACGCACAACATTGGTGGCGTTGTCCGATATCACAAATCCCCAGGAGAGTCCAATTGGGGTAAGCCAATGTGCGATGATGTTCCTCAGTTTCCGTAAGAGGTTGTCAGCTGTGTGCCTCTTATGGAAAGCAGTGATACAAGTGTAGCCTGCCTAGGAATGAGTTGGCGTTTGCGAGATGCTGGTACTGGTGCCGCCGCTGCTGTTCTTGCTGCGGGAGGCAATACATCTACCCAGTGGGCTGTCACAGTCATATAGTCCTGAGTCTGCCCTGCTCCACTTGTCCACATGTCCGTGGTTAAGAGGACATTGGGTACAACTGCATTTTTTAGGACACTGGTGAGTCTTTTTCTGACGTCTTTGTACATTCTCGGTATCGCCTGCCTAGTGAAGTGGAACCTAGATGGCATTTGGTACCGGGGACACACCATCTCAAGAAATTCTCTAAGTCCCTGTGAACTAACGGTGGATACCGGATGCACGTCTAACACCAACACAGCTGCCAAGGCCTGAGTTATCTGCTTTGAAACAGGATAACTGGTGTGATATTTCATCTTCCTCGCAAAGGACTATTGGACAGTCAATTGCTTACTGGAAGTAGTACAAGTGGTCTTCCGACTTCCCCTCTGGGATGACGATCGACTCCCAGCAGCAGTAGGTGTTACACTCAAGGATCCATCAGAGGAATCCCAGTCAGGAGAGGACTCGTCAGACTTGCCAGTGACATGGCCTGCAGGACTATTGGCGTCCCTGTCTAAGGAGGAAATTGACACTGAGGGAGTTGGTGGTGTGGTTTGCACTGGGAGCTTGGGTACAAGAGGAAGAAGGGATTTAGTTGTCAGTGGACTGCTTCCGCTGTCACCCAAAGTTTTTGAACTTGTCAATGACTTCTGATGAATGCGCTCCAGGTGACGTAAAAGAGGAGGATGTTCCTAGGTGGTTAACGTCCTTATCCCTACTTATTACAGCTTGACAAAGGCAACACACGGCTTGACACCTGTTGTCCGCATTTCTGTTAAAATAATTCCACACCAAAGAAGCAATTTTTTTTGTATTTTGATCGGGTGCCTGACTTAAACAAACCACCTCACCATCAGAATCCTCCTTGTCAATTTCCTCCTCAGCGCCAGCAACACCCATATCCTCATCCTGGTGTACTTCAACAGTGACATCTTCAATTTGACTATCAGGAACTGGACTGTGGGTGCTCCGTCCAGCACTTGCAGGGGGCGTGCAAATGGTGGAAGGAGCCACCTCTTCCTGTCCAGTGTTGGGAAGGTCAGGCTTCGCAACTGACACAATTGGACTCTCCTTGGGGATTTGTGATTTAGTAGAACGCACAGTTCTTTGCTGTGCTTTTGCCAGCTTAAGTCTTTTAATTTTTCTAGTGGGAGGATGAGTGCTTCCATCCTCATGTGAAGCTGAACCACTAGCCATGAACATAGGCCGGGGCCTCAGCTGTTCCTTGCCACTCTGTGTCGTAAATGGCATATTGGCAAGTTTACGCTTCGCCTCAGACGATTATAATTTAGATTTTTGGGTCATCATTTTATAAACTTTTGCTTTTTGGATTTTACACGCTTTCTACTATGACATTGGGCATCGGCCTTGGTAGACGACGTTGATGGCATTATATCGTCTCTGCCATGACTAGTGGCAGCAGCTTCAGCACTAGGTGGAAGTGGATCTTAAATCTTTCCCTATTTTACACTCCACATTTTTGTTCTCCATTTTTTAATGTGTGGAATTATATGCCAGTAATATTATTATTATATCAATAGCAGTGGCCTGCTGTACTGTACTACTATATATTGCTCACAACAATGCCGCACAGATATGGATACTTGAAGTGACACAGAGCTGCAAGATACAGCAATGGCCTACTGTACTGTACTACTATGTATACTGGTGGTCACCAAAATGCTGCACTGTACTACTATATACTGCTCACACAATGCAGCACAGATATGGATACTTGGAGTGACACGGAGCTGCAAGATACAGCAATGGCCTACTGTACTGTACTACTATATATACTGGTGTTCACCAAAATGCTGCACTGTACTATTATATACTGCTCACAACAATGCAGCACAGATATGTATACTTGAAGTGACACAGAGCTGCAAGATACAGCAGTGGCCTACTGTGCTGTACTACTGTACTGGTGGTCACCAAAATGCTGCACTGTACTACTATATACTGCTCACAAGCACAGATATGGATACTTGAAGTGACACAGAGCTGCAAGATACAGCAATGGCCTACTGTACTGTACTACTATATACTGGTGTTCACCAAAATGCTGCACTGTACTATTATATACTGCTCACAACAATGCAGCACAGATATGTATACTTGAAGTGACACAGAGCTGCAAGATACAGCAGTGGCCTACTGTGCTGTACTACTGTACTGGTGGTCACCAAAATGCTGCACTGTACTACTATATACTGCTCACAAGCACAGATATGGATACTTGAAGTGACACAGCGCTGCAAGATACAGCAATGGCCTACTGTACTGTACTACTGTATACTGGTGGTCACCAAAATGCTGCACTGTACTACTATATACTACTCACAACAATGCAGCACAGATATGGATACTTAAAGTGACACAGAGCTGCAAGATACAGCAATGACCTACTGTACTGTACTACTTTATACTAGTGGTCACCAAAATGCTGCACTGTACTACTATATACTGCTCACAACAATGCAGCACAGATATGGAAACTTGAAGTGACACGGAGCTGCAAGATACAGCAATGACCTACTGTACTGTACTACTATATATACTGGTGGTCACCAAAATGCTGCACTGTACTACTATATACTGCTCACAACAATGCAGCACAGATATGGATACTTTAAGTGACACAGAGATGCAAGATACAGCAATGGCTTACTGTACTGTACTACTATATACTGGTGGTCACCAAAATGCTGCACTGTACTACTATATACTGCTCACAACAATGCAGCACAGATATGGATACTTGAAGTGACACAGAGCTTCAAGATACAGCAATGGCCTACTGTACTGTACTACTATATACTGGTGTTCACCAAAATGCTGCACTGTACTACTATATACTGCTCACAACAATGCAGCACAGATATGGATACTTTAAGTGACACAGAGCTGCAAGATACAGCAATGGCTTACTGTACTGTACTACTATATACTGGTGGTCACCAAAATGCTGCACTGTACTACTATATACTGCTCACAACAATGCAGCACAGATATGGATACTTGAAGTGACACAGAGCTGCAAGATACAGCAGTGGCCTACTGTACTGTACTACTATAATATACTGGTGGTCACCACAATGCAGCACACTGAGCACAGATATTTGCAGAACACTGAGCACAGATATTGAGCTTTTCAGGCAGAGAACGTAGCCATCTAAAGCAAGATAGAGTCAATGGCTTCCTTTGGCGCATAAGGGAAACTTAAGAATGATGAAGTAATAGTACTTTCCTAACTCAAATGGTACGGTGTTTTATTTGGCGTACCCCCACTCACGCTGATATGAAGTTAAATATACACATCAAGGTATCTTTAATAATCCTATGTCAAAATAATTCTGGGTGTCGTACCCCAACTCACACGGCAATGGGAATCTGGACTCCTATCAAGGTTTCTTTCAAATATCCTCTTGCGATAATTCATAACAATGTATCCTCAATATGTGATGGCCTCATTCACATGAAAGATGAGAGAGAAATATCCAATGTGTAGTAATTTCTTTACACAATAAGTATAGGTGAAACTCCTATAACGATATCTTTGTATATAAGAGATATATCTGATGGGCGTACCCCAACTCACACATAGATATGCAGGCTGAATCCCATCAAGGTATCTTTATCTGATCCTTGTTTCACAATTTGTATCAAGCAGAAACAGGCCTGTATAGCAATTCTGTATGGAAATGCTTAGCTCCCTAATGTAGGTCCCAAAATAGAAAAGATGCAACAAGCGGGTCTTACTTCCTCATAAAACATGTGAGTCTCAAAACATCGGTGAATAAATGATCAGCAAAAATTTATTAAAAGCACACATAAACAAATCTATAAAAATTCATCTAAAATGTCTCTTTGAGAAAAATACACGTGAACCATCTGATGTAAATTGTTCACATCAAAGGTAAGTTTAAATCCATAAAATATAAGTAAATAAAAAATTCCCGTTGGAAGAATGGCTACTCACACGGTGGTCAGTCAACGCGTTTCGGTCTTTTGGACCTTTTTCAAGACATGACCTTCTGTGTGAGAAGCCAGCTATTTATGATGCCTGTAGCCAATTATCCCCTAACCGGAAGTTAATCCGCCGGAAGTGACCTCATAACAATAGTTTACATTCTAATTTCAATTACACCACTTATTAACTAATCCATTTGTAATCCCCACTCTCTAGCCAAGAATCTATCACTGTTTCTATGACATTTTTTGATCAGTAGAACATGTTTGTACTCCCCAGTCTCTTATTTGACTCTTTCGTGATAGCGCAAGGGATTGTGGATGATGTAGTTCCGCGCAAAAATCGTCCCTCCTTGTCCATCTAAAACCTTCTAAATAAAAGATCTGACTTCTCTCCACAACACCCAATACAGTCAAAGGATCTGTAAATGGACAAAGTTCCTATTATTATGATCTCCTATCTTTCCAAAACCGGAAGTATGCAGTCTCGGTCCTCCGCTGCTAGGCATCCTGGGAAATGTAGTGTTTACCGGTAGTTCATGTATGCGCCCTCGTCATTTTAAAGCCGGAAGCCGGAAGTCCGTCCTCTCACCCAACGTTTGTTTATAGTGTTGGAAATTGTAGTTTTTCTTCTTCCATGGAAGAATATATGAATATATATGTGTGTGTGTGCCTGTATATATGTACAGTATCTCTGTGTGTGTGTGTTATACAGTATGTTTGTGTATGTATATATCAAACAATTAATGGCAGGGCTCTTCAATATCCTCTGGCTGTAAGAATGGGATTGGACAGGATGCCGGTGGTCATGTGACAGACGCTGGAATCCCGAAGGTAAGTACCAGGGTCTCTGTTAGGGTTAGGGACTGGGGAGGGGGAGGGTTAGGGTTTGGAATTTGTGTCAGTTAGCCCTAGCTGCCATCCCCCTTCCCCCGAGGGTTAGATGATCTGTAAAAATACTTACCCCGTCTGACGTCGGAATCTTCAATGTCGGTATGCCGGTGTCGGTCATGTGACTGCCAGCATCTGTACGAGCAGTATTACATACCAAACCCATAAGAATGGTGTAGTCCACCACAGTAAAGTCAGGGTTTGGGGTCAAAGGAAGGGGGTGATCAAGGGGGTGCCCAAGACATGTCAGTGTACCAGGCCCCAAGATTTCTGTTGCCCTTCCTACACTACCTCCCATCAGATCTCCAGCGTGAAATGGCACCCGAGCATGAGGGAGGGACTTTATTTGCAATACAAATCTGATGCCAGGAAATTTTTACGTTTTCCTTCATTTCGGGACTCAAGCCACCTGGGAAGACCCAAGCCAGGACTCGGATCCCATTGGAATAGTGAAATTCAGGTGGGTTCGGATTTCTGAAAACTGAACCCGCTCATCTATAGCCTATATATAGATTCGCCATAATATCCTTTTATTCCTGGACACCTATGAATTACACAGGTTCTCTGGCTGGCTAAATCCAAGCATGGATTTTACCTGGTTTTAATCTGCTACAGAACCTTTTTAAATCACACGTCTCCTGGATTAAAGAGATATTATGACTATATAGCAAAAATGCCACGTGCATTTTAGTATACTGTACATCACTTTTGAATTCATAGCAACACAAAATAGGTAAGGGAAAAGCACAAATCCATGAGAGAATACCGAATGCAAAACATCAATGATCTTAAATGCCTGTGTGACTCCAGCCTGAGTGTGGAACTGTAAACATAACGATATTTTTTTTTTCATCTTGACTGCTGAGACTGCGCAAGTTGACAACATCATAGGCAGTAACCATTTTACTGTAATGTATATTTTCTCTATGACTCATGCATTTTAGATTCTGATATAGACTTCCTTCTGTGAGCCCAGCACACATGCAGATGAATGATTTCTATGAGTCATCGTCTTTTAAGAGAATTTAACATTTAAAGTATGATTGTATATACTTCAACTATGTCACTGTATTGCTATGATTCCAACACAACAAATGGCAAATAAATTCAATATGCAGAAAGCTAGTCACGATTTGCATGGAGTTAGCTTTTCATCAGAACTAGAGTTTACAAAACAGAGTTACAATAACATTGTGAAACACACAAGTGATAATTACAGCCTTCATATACAGTATATATATTTTTTTTTTAACAATAGACTGAGTAAAATGTCACTGTAAAGTTATGAACAATTCTTATTAATTGTTTACTATGAAAGATAATTTTGTAAATGTCACTGTAAATGTAAATTGCAGTCGCAGCTGCTGGGCGGAGGGTAGCATGCTGGGTTGCCTTGCCATGCGCTGGGTGGTCCCCAGCATGCAATAGAAACAGTTGCAGATTCTGAATCTGCAATCCAACCTGAATAGGGTCCAACATCAGGAGCATTGACAGCAGAACAGTCTATCCAGGATTGCTCTTCTGGACCAAAACCTTTCCAATCAATTAAATGCCCATATTGTATATGAGAATCATTGATTTCTCACACTTCAAATTCAAGACCTCGTTGCTTCATAACCTTGGAAGAGTAGAATGAAATCGATTGTGAATTAAAGATTTCAAGAATGAAATATGAAAGGAGTTTGTTATACGTACAGTAGTTATGATGTAGAATAAAGCTTGTAGGCTACAGGATTGACATTACAAATATCTTTCCCGTAGGAGGTGTGATTTTTTTCAATTGGTAGAAGCAAAAGAGTGAGGATTGATAATAGAGTTGTCTTTGGTATCAGAAGGATCTTCTTCAATATCTAGAGATCGAGACAAGACATCTGCTTTGCAATTGCATGAACCTGACTGAAATGTCACTTAGAAATTGAACCTGGAAAATAAAAGCTTGTGTAATTAACTTAAGCAAGCAGAAATTTGCATGAAAAGTAACCACATGGCTGGAGTTTACCTTCACTGTGATAAAACTGCCTCAACATGTACTACTGAAGCACTGTTAGTCACTACTTAATTACTAGCTGAGCTACATGGATGTAGGCAGTTAGCAAACCATTATTTTTATTTTTATAGTGCAAGTTAGGAATACTTACTCTATAAAATGTAGAGATGAGCGGGTTCAGTTCCTCGGGATCTGAACCCCCCCGAACTTCACCCATTTTACACGGTTCCGAGGCAGCCTTGGATCCTCCCGCCTTGCTCGGTTAACCAGAACGCGCCCGAACGTCATCATCCCGCTGTCGGATTCTCACGAGATTCGTATTCTATATAAGGAGCCGCGCATCGCCGCCATTTTCACTCGTGCATTGTTGAACGGAGAGGACGTGGCTGTGTTTTCTCCCTAAAAAGCTCCGTAATCTGTGCTCAGTGTGCTTAAAATATCTGTGCTCAGTGTGCTGCAAATAATCTGTGCTCAGTGTGCTGAAAATATCTACGTTCTCTGCCTGAAAACGCTCCATATCTGTGCTCAGTGTGCTGCAAATATCTGATCAGTGTGCTGCATTGTGGGGACTGGGGACCACCAGCATATAATAATATATACTTTTCTATAGCTTCTATACTGCTTGTCAGGACACACATGGGTCACAGTTACACAGCTCTGTACTGATATATACAATAATATATATATACTTTTCTATAGCTTCTATACTGCTTGTCAGGACACATGTGTCACAGTTACACCGCTCTGTACTGATATACAGTAATATTATATATACTTTTCTATAGCTTCTATACTGCTTGTCAGGACACATGGGTCACAGTTACACCGCTCTGTCTGTACTGATATATACAATAAACGGCACTGGAGGCTTGTAAATGCAAAATAGTATTGTATTGGGGGTAGACGACGTTTCGGAGCTTACGCCCCGTCCTCAGTACCAAATACAGAAACAACATACATTAACAAAAACAAACATTTAAATACCTGTACACCATCCCGCCGTCTCCGCTGCCGCACGCCGGTGTCCGTACTTCCGGCCATCATCTCCCATCGCCGCCTGCTGTGCGGACGTCACAGTTGCCATGGACACGCCAGGCATGCGCGCCACGGTTGTCATGGACACGCACAGCGTGCGTGTCACCGGCTCCACCGCGGCCCAGACACTGCAGGTGGTTGGATCCATTGATTTTAGAAGAGGACTCACGCCGTGGGCAGAATAGAGGACGGACTGTGAATAAAAACATATAAAAAAGACATTTAGCAATGACATTCATAAACACTGGGTGAAAATACACTAAAATACTATATCATACTAAAGACATATTTGTTATAATTCCTAATGATGGCTACCATATATGCCATGCACCATATAGTGTAAACTATAGACTATATTGGCCACCTCATTCTAAGATTGATAAAGAACATATATATAGCAAAAAGTACATTCGCATGCCATGTATATAAAGAATCCCTAAAACAGAAGGAACCGAGTTATAGCAGGTTCCAATTGATCTTATCATTTAAGCCACACGGGGAAAAGGTATTCAGTCTCATTATCCATCTAGACTCTTTCTCCAACAGGGCCTTCGCTCTGTCACCTCCCCTTAAAGTAAGGGGTACATGATCAATTCCAAAGTATTTGAGATCATCCAGGGTATGGTGTGCCCTCTTAAAATGACGTGCTACTGGTTGATCAATAGATTTGCCCTCTAAGGTTAATTTAATGGCAGATCTATGTGCTGCCATCCTCTCACTCAGCTTCCGTGTGGTCTGTCCCACGTAAAATAATCCGCACGGACAGACCACCACGTAAACCACATAAGAGGTGCTGCACGTGATAACATATCTAATATTGTATCGTTTGTCCAGATGTGGGTGTTTGAAATCTTTACACACCACCATATACTTACATGTAGCACATTTGGGGCATCTATAGCACCCCGGAGCCTTATAATACACATTAGGGGTGGCAGACTTGCCCATCCCTGTGATATCTGATTTGACCAGGCGGTCCCTAAGATTGCTGCCACGTCTAAATGCTGTGATAGGTCTCATACCTTTAAACACTGGAAGGTCGGGATCAGAGGTAACTAGAGGCCATAGGGCTTTGGTTGCCCTACGAATTATAGGACTGGCTGTGGTGTAGTCACATGCCCAGGGTAATATCTTCTGGTTACTCTTTTGTCCAGGTTTTAACAATTCTAGTCTGGACATTGACATAATCCTCTGTTTTTGTCCTTCTAATAGTTGCCTATCATATCCACGACTTTCAAACCTAGCAATCATGTTGTCTAATAATGATGGTATATTTTTGGTATTACTCGTAATGCGAGCCACCCGCATCATTTGTGATGCAGGGAGCCCTTTCTTAAGGGGCTCTGGGTGGTGACTAGAGGCAAGCAGAAGAGTGTTCCTATCTGTGGGTTTAGAGTAAATCTCCGTCTGAATTCTTCCATCCACTAGACGGATTTTGACATCTAAATAGTTGATTTCCTGATTACTGCAGGTATATGTGAATTTAATGGGGGATGTAAGATTATTGATCTCAGACATCAAGGAGTCAAACTTAACCTGCCCTCCCACCCACAGTAGGAACACATCATCAATATACCTCGTGTACATTAAGATATTCTCCTTAACAACTGGATTGCTAAAAAACATCCTGTCTTCTTGTTCAAACATATATACATTAGCATACGAGGGTGCGACCGATGATCCCATCGCGCACCCCCGTAGCTGTAAGAAAAAATTGCCATCGAACAGGAAGTAATTACGATACAGAGTTAGTTCCAGCAATGTGAGAAACAGCTTGTGGTCAAATAGTTCAGGAGACAGATTAGTACCCAAAAACGATTTCATTGCCCGCATTCCCTGCTCATGTGGAATAGATGTGTACAAACTGCACACATCTAAACAACTACTAATCAGCTACGGGGGTGCGCGATGGGATCATCGGTCGCACCCTCGTATGCTAATGTATATATGTTTGAACAAGAAGACAGGATGTTTTTTAGCAATCCAGTTGTTAAGGAGAATATCTTAATGTACACGAGGTATATTGATGATGTGTTCCTACTGTGGGTGGGAGGGCAGGTTAAGTTTGACTCCTTGATGTCTGAGATCAATAATCTTACATCCCCCATTAAATTCACATATACCTGCAGTAATCAGGAAATCAACTATTTAGATGTCAAAATCCGTCTAGTGGATGGAAGAATTCAGACGGAGATTTACTCTAAACCCACAGATAGGAACACTCTTCTGCTTGCCTCTAGTCACCACCCAGAGCCCCTTAAGAAAGGGCTCCCTGCATCACAAATGATGCGGGTGGCTCGCATTACGAGTAATACCAAAAATATACCATCATTATTAGACAACATGATTGCTAGGTTTGAAAGTCGTGGATATGATAGGCAACTATTAGAAGGACAAAAACAGAGGATTATGTCAATGTCCAGACTAGAATTGTTAAAACCTGGACAAAAGAGTAACCAGAAGATATTACCCTGGGCATGTGACTACACCACAGCCAGTCCTATAATTCGTAGGGCAACCAAAGCCCTATGGCCTCTAGTTACCTCTGATCCCGACCTTCCAGTGTTTAAAGGTATGAGACCTATCACAGCATTTAGACGTGGCAGCAATCTTAGGGACCGCCTGGTCAAATCAGATATCACAGGGATGGGCAAGTCTGCCACCCCTAATGTGTATTATAAGGCTCCGGGGTGCTATAGATGCCCCAAATGTGCTACATGTAAGTATATGGTGGTGTGTAAAGATTTCAAACACCCACATCTGGACAAACGATACAATATTAGATATGTTATCACGTGCAGCACCTCTTATGTGGTTTACGTGGTGGTCTGTCCGTGCGGATTATTTTACGTGGGACAGACCACACGGAAGCTGAGTGAGAGGATGGCAGCACATAGATCTGCCATTAAATTAACCTTAGAGGGCAAATCTATTGATCAACCAGTAGCACGTCATTTTAAGAGGGCACACCATACCCTGGATGATCTCAAATACTTTGGAATTGATCATGTACCCCTTACTTTAAGGGGAGGTGACAGAGCGAAGGCCCTGTTGGAGAAAGAGTCTAGATGGATAATGAGACTGAATACCTTTTCCCCGTGTGGCTTAAATGATAAGATCAATTGGAACCTGCTATAACTCGGTTCCTTCTGTTTTAGGGATTCTTTATATACATGGCATGCGAATGTACTTTTTGCTATATATATGTTCTTTATCAATCTTAGAATGAGGTGGCCAATATAGTCTATAGTTTACACTATATGGTGCATGGCATATATGGTAGCCATCATTAGGAATTATAACAAATATGTCTTTAGTATGATATAGTATTTTAGTGTATTTTCACCCAGTGTTTATGAATGTCATTGCTAAATGTCTTTTTTATATGTTTTTATTCACAGTCCGTCCTCTATTCTGCCCACGGCATGAGTCCTCTTCTAAAATCAATGGATCCAACCACCTGCAGTGTCTGGGCCGCGGTGGAGCCGGTGACACGCACGCTGTGCGTGTCCATGACAACCGTGGCGCGCATGCCTGGCGTGTCCATGGCAACTGTGACGTCCGCACAGCAGGCGGCGATGGGAGATGATGGCCGGAAGTACGGACACCGGCGTGCGGCAGCGGAGACGGCGGGATGGTGTACAGGTATTTAAATGTTTGTTTTTGTTAATGTATGTTGTTTCTGTATTTGGTACTGAGGACGGGGCGTAAGCTCCGAAACGTCGTCTACCCCCAATACAATACTATTTTGCATTTACAAGCCTCCAGTGCCGTTTTTTTGGAATTTGTATGCTGCATTATATCCAGGCACGGGGCGAAGCTGTTTTTCATTGATAGGAGTGCCGGCTGGTATGGACTATATAGATATATACAATAATATATATACTTTTCTTATTTTCTATAGCTTCTATACTGCTTGTCAGGACACATGTGTCACAGTTTCACCGCTCTGTACTGATATACAGTAATATTATATATACTTTTCTATAGCTTCTATACTGCTTGTCAGGACACATGGGTCCCAGTTACACCGCTCTGTACTGATATATACAATAATATATATACTTTTCTATAGTTTCTATACTGCTTGTCAGGACACATGGGTCACAGTTTCACTGCTCTGTACTGATATACAGTAATATTATATATACTTTTCTATAGCTTCTATACTGCTTGTCAGGACACATGTGTCACAGTTACACCGCTCTGTACTGATATACAGTAATATTATATATACTTTTCTATAGCTTCTATACTGCTTGTCAGGACATGCGTCACAGTTACACTGCTCTGAACTGATATATAGTAATATTATATATTCTTTTCTATAGCTTCTATACTGCTTGTCAGGACACATGGGTCACAGTTACACCGCTCTGTACTGATATACAGTAATATTATATATACTTTTCTATAGCTTCTATACTGCTTGTCAGGACACATGGGTCACAGTTACACCGCTCTGTACTATTACTGATATACAGTAATATATATACTTTTCTATAGCTTCTATACTGCTTGTCAGGACACATGTGTCACAGTTACACTGCTCTGTACTGATATACAGTAATATATATACTTTTCTATAGTTTCTATACTGCTTGTCAGGACACATGGTCACAGTTACACCGCTCTGTACTGATATATACAATAATATATATACTTTTCTATAGCTTCTATACTGCTTGTCAGGACACATGTGTCACAGTTACACCGCTCTGTACTGATATACAGTAATATTATATATACTTTTCTATAGCTTCTATACTGCTTGTCAGGACACATGTGTCACAGTTACACCGCTCTGTACTGATATACAGTAATATTATATATACTTTTCTATAGCTTCTATACTGCTTGTCAGGACACGTGTCACAGTTACACCGCTCTGTCTGTACTGATATATACAATAATATATATACTTTTCTATAGCTTCTAGTATTACAGTGCAGCATTTTGGTGACCAACAGTATATAGTTGTACAGTAGGCCATTGCTGTATCTTGCAGCTCTAATACCAATAATATCATTGATTAGAACAAATAATTCCAGTGATTTTGTCATTTTTTTCCAGTGATTTGGACCAATAATACCATTGATTAGAACGAATAATTCCAGTGATTTTGTCATTTTCTTCCAGTGATTTGGACCAATAATACCATTGATTAGAACGAATAATTCCAGTGATTTTGTCATTTTCTTCCAGTGATTTGGACCAATAATACCATTGATTAGAACGAATAATTCCTGTGATATTGAGGTGTTTGTGTCGCTTAGCTTAGCCATCCAGCGACCACAGTGCACATCTTTTTCTCTTTTCTTTGCATCATGTGCTGTTTGGGGCCAATTTTTTTAAGTGCCATCCTGTCTGACACTGCAGTGCCACTCCTATATGGGCCAGGTGTTTGTGCCGCCCTCTTGGGTCGCTTTGCTTAGTAATCCAGCGACCTCGGTGCAAATTGTAGGACTAAAAATAGTATTGTGAGGTGTGAGGTGTTCAGAATAGACTGGAAATGAGTGGAAATTGTGGTTATTGAGGTTAATAATACGATAGGATCAAAATTACCCCCAAATTCTATGATTTAAGCTGTTTTTGAGGGGGTTTTGAAAAAAAACACCCGAATCCAACGAAAAATTTTCAGGGAAGTTTTGCCAAAATGCGTCCGAATCCAAAACACAGCCGCGGAACCGAATCCAAAACCAAAACACAAAACCCGAAAAATGTCCGGTGTCACTGGTGTTGTAACATAACTTTGGTGCACAGCACACTGTTGGTGGTGTTTTTTTTGTCACTGACAGGTCCCCTGTCCTAATACAGGGGCAGTATTAACCCTTAGGGCACACTGGTGTTTTTTTGTCACTGCTGTGCCTACTGTACATTGCAGCCCAGAGCTCCATATAAGGCAGCATTTACCCGTGTTGCACGCTCTGCAAAGCAGCCGGCGATCACTGAATAGATTCTGTGCGCATGTGCACAGCATCTAACAGTGCAGGGAGGTGAGCAGGGGGCTGTCCAGCTGCTCAGGGAGCACAAAATGACAATAATGCTGGTGGTGCAGTGAGGCCACACTCCCTCCACCCAAGGCCACAACCCCTTATCAGCCACAGGCGCGCAAAGTCCCACGTTCATGCCTTCAAATGTTGGGAGTTATGTAATGGTGACTAGTAAGTAGTCATGTGCACCGGAAATTTTTTGGGTTTTGTGTTTTGGTTTTGGGTTCGGTTCCGCGGCCGTGATTTGGGTTCGAACGTGTTTTGGCAAAACCTCACCGAATTTTTTTTTGTCGGATTCGGTTGTGTTTTGGATTCGGGTGTTTTTTTCAAAAAACCCTAAAAAACAGCTTAAATCATAGAATATGGGGGTCATTTTGATCCCATAGTATTATTAACCTCAATAACCATAATTTACACTCATTTCCAGTCTATTCTGAACACCTCACACCTCACAATATTATTTTTAGTCCTAAAATTTGCACCAAGGTCGCTGGATGGCTAAGCTAAGCGACACAAGTGGCCGACACAAACACCTGGCCCATCTAGGAGTGGCACTGCAGTGTCAGGCAGGATGGCCCTTCCAAAAAATACTCCCCAAACAGCACATGATGCAAAGAAAAAAAGAGGCGCAATGAGGTAGCTGTGTGACGACTAAGCTAAGCGACCCTAGTGGCCGACACAAACACCTGGCCCATCTAGGAGTGGCACTGCAGTGTCACGCAGGATGGCCCTTCCAAAAAATACTCCCCAAACAGCACATGACGCAAAGAAAGAAAGAGGCGCAATGAGGTAGCTGTGTGACGACTAAGCTAAGCGACCCTAGTGGCCGACACAAACACCTGGCCCATCTAGGAGTGGCACTGCAGTGTCACGCAGGATGGCCCTTCCAAAAAATACTCCCCAAACAGCACATGACGCAAAGAAAGAAAGAGGCGCAATGAGGTAGCTGTGTGACGACTAAGCTAAGCGACCCTAGTGGCTGACACAAACACCTGGCCCATCTAGGAGTGGCACTGCAGTGTCAGGCAGGATGGCCATTCCAAAAAATTCTCCCCAAACAGCACATGACGCAAAGAAAAAAAGAGGCGCAATGAGGTAGCTGTGTGACGACTAAGCTAAGCGACCCTAGTGGCCGACACAAACACCTGGCCCATCTAGGAGTGGCACTGCAGTGTCACGCAGGATGGCCCTTCCAAAAAATACTCCCCAAACAGCACATGACGCAAAGAAAAAAAGAGGCGCAATGAGGTAGCTGTGTGACGACTAAGCTAAGCGACCCAAGTGGCCGACACAAACTCCAGGCCCATCTAGGAGTGGCACTGCAGTGTCACGCAGGATGGCCCTTCCAAAAAATACTCCCCAAACAGCACATGACGCAAAGAAAAAAAGAGGCGCAATGAGGTAGCTGTGTGACGACTAAGCTAAGCAAACCTAGTGGCCGACACAAACACCTGGCCCATCTAGGAGTTGCACTGCAGTGTCACGCAGGATGGCCCTTCCAAAAAATACTCCCCAAACAGCACATGACGCAAAGAAAAAAAGAGGCGCAATGAGGTAGCTGTGTGACGACTAAGCTAAGCGACCCTAGTGGCCGACACAAACACCTGGCCCATCTAGGAGTGGCACTGCAGTGTCAGGCAGGATGGCCCTTCCAAAAAATACTCCCCAAACAGCACATGACGCAAAGAAAAAAAGAGGTGCAATGAGGTAGCTGTGTGACGACTAAGCTAAGCGACCCTAGTGGCCGACACAAACACCTGGCCCATCTAGGAGTGGCACTGCGGTGTCACGCAGGATGGCCCTTCCAAAAAATACTCCCCAAACAGCACATGATGCAAAGAAAAATGAAAGAAAAAAGAGGTGCAAGATGGAATTGTCCTTGGGCCCTCCCACCCACCATTATGTTGTAAAAACAGGACATGCACAGTTTAACGAACCCATCATTTCAGCGACAGGGTCTGCCACACGACTGTGACTGAAATGACTGGTTGGTTTTGGCCCCCACCAAAAAAGAAGCAATCAATCTCTCCTTGCACAAACTGGCTCTACAGAGGCAAGATGTCCACCTCATCATCATCGTCCGATTCATCACCCCTTTTACTGTGTACATCCCCCTCCTCACAGATTATTAATTCGTCCCCACTGGAATCCACCATCTCAGGTCCCCGTGTACTTTCTGGAGGCAATTGCTGCTGGTGAATGTCTCCATGGAGGAATTGATTATAATTCATTTTAATGAACATCATCTTCTCCACATTTTCTGGAAGTAACCTCGTACGCCGATTGCTGACAAGGTGAGCGGCGGCACTAAACACTCTTTCGGAGTACACACTGGAGGGAGGTCAACTTAGGTAGAATAAAGCCAGTTTGTGCAAGGGCCTCCAAATTGCCTCTTTTTCCTGCCAGTATACGTACGAACTGTCTGACGTGCCTACTTGGATGCGGTCACTCATATAATCCTCCACCATTCTTTCAATGGTGACAGAATCATATGCAGTGACAGTAGACGACATGTCAGTAATCGTTGGCAGGTCCTTCAGTCCGGACCAGATGTCAGCATCAGCAGTCGCTCCAGACTGCCCTGCATCACCGCCAGCGGGTGGGCTCGGAATTCGTAGCCTTTTCCTCCCACCTCCAGTTGCGGGAGAATGTGAAGGAGGAGATGTTGACGGGTCGCGTTCCGCTTGACTTGACAATTTTCTCACCAGCAGTTCTTTGAACCTCTGCAGACTTGTGTCTGCCGGAAAGAGAGATCCAACGTAGGTTTTAAATCTAGGATCGAGCACGGTGGCCAAAATGTAGTGCTCTGATTTCAACAGATTGACCACACGTGAATCCTGGTTAAGCAAATGAAGGGCTCCATCCACAAGTACCACATGCCTAGCGGAATCGCTCTGTTTTAGCTCCTCCTTCAATGCCTCCAGCTTCTTCTGCAAAAGCCTGATGAGGGGAATGACCTGACTCAGGCTGGCAGTGTCTGAATTGACTTCACGTGTGGCAAGTTCAAAAGGTTGCAGAACCTTGCACAACGTTGAAATCATTCTCCACTGCGCTTGAGACAGGTGCATTCCACCTCCTTTGCCTATATTGTGGCCAGATGTATAGGCTTGAATGGCCTTTTGCTGCTCCTCCATCCTCTGAAGCATATAGAGGGTTGAATTCCACCTCGTTACCACCTCTTGCTTCAGATGATGGCAGGGCAGGTTCAGGTGTTTTTGGTGGTGCTCCAGTCTTCTGTACACGGTGCCTGTATGCCGAAAGTGGCCCGCAATTCTTCTGGCCACCGACAGCATCTCTTGAACGCCCCAGTCGTTTTTTAAATAATTCTGCACCACCAAATTCAATGTATGTGCAAAACATGGGACGTGCTGGAATTTGCCCAGATGTAATGCACGCACAATATTGCTGGCGTTGTCCGATGCCACAAATCCCCAGGAGAGTCCAATTGGGGTAAGCCATTCTGCGATGATCTTCCTCAGTTGCCGTAAGAGGTTTTCAGCTGTGTGCGTATTCTGGAAAGCGGTGATACAAAGCGTAGCCTGCCTAGGAACGAGTTGGCGTTTGCAAGATGCTGCTACTGGTGCCGCTGCTGCTGTTCTTGCAGCGGGAGGCAATACATCTACCCAGTGGGCTGTCACAGTCATGTAGTCCTGAGTCTGCCCTGCTCCACTTGTCCACATGTCCGTGGTTAAGTGGACATTGGGTACAACTGCATTTTTTAGGACACTGGTGAGTCTTTTTCTGACGTCCGTGTACATTCTCGGTATCGCCTGCCTAGAGAAGTGGAACCTAGATGGTATTTGGTAAAGGGGGCACACTACCTCAAGCAATTGTCTAGTTCCCTGTGAACTAACGGCGGATACTGGACGCACGTCTAATACCAACATAGTTGTCAAGGCCTCAGTTATCCGCTTTGCAACAGGATGACTGCTGTGATATTTCATCTTCCTCGCAAAGGACTGTTGGACAGTCAATTGCTTACTGGAAGTAGTACAAGTGGTCTTCCGACTTCCCCTCTGGGATGACGATTGACTCCCAGCAGCAACAACAGCAGCGCCAGCAGCAGTAGGCGTTACACTCAAGGATGCATTGGAGGAATCCCAGGCAGGAGAGGACTCGTCAGACTTGCCAGTGACATGGCCTGCAGGACTATTGGCTTTCCTGGGTAAGGAGGAAATTGATACTGAGGGAGTTGGTGGTGTGGTTTGCATGAGCTTGGTTACAAGAGGAAGGGATTAACTGGTCAGTGGACTGCTTCCGCTTTCGCCCAAAGTTTTTGAACTTGTCACTGACTTATTATGAATGCGCTGCAGGTGACGTATAAGGGAGGATGTTCCGAGGTGGTTAACGTCCTTACCCCTACTTATTACTGCTTGACAAAGGCAACACACGGCTTGACACCAGTTGTCCGCATTTCTGATGAAATAATTCCACACTAAAGAGCTGATTTTTTTTGTATTTTGACCAGGCATGTCAATGGCCATATTCGTCCCACGGACAACAGGTGTCTCCCCGGGTGCCTGACTTAAACAAACCACCTCACCATCAGAATCCTCCTTGTCAATTTCCTCCCCAGCGCCAGCAACACCCATATCCTCATCCTGGTGTACTTCAACAGTGACATCTTCAATTTGACTATCAGGAACTGGACTGCGGGTGCTCCTTCCAGCACTTGCAGGGGGCGTGCAAATGGTGGAAGGCGCAAGCTCTTCCCGTCCAGTGTTGGGAAGATCAGGCATCGCAACCTACACAATTGGACTCTCCTTTGGGATTTGGGATTTCGAAGAACGCACAGTTCTTTGCTGTGCTTTTGCCGCAAGTCTTTTCTTTTTTCTAGCGAGAGGATGAGTGCTTCCATCCTCATGTGAAGCTGAACCACTAGCCATGAACATAGGCCAGGGCCTCAGCCGTTCCTTGCCACTCCGTGTCGTAAATGGCATATTGGCAAGTTTACGCTTCTCCTCAGACGCTTTTAATTTTGATTTTTGGGTCATTTTTTTACTGATCTTTTGTGTTTTGGATTTTACATGCTCTGTACTATGACATTGGGCATCGGCCTTGGCAGACGACGTTGATGGCATTTCATCGTCTCGGCCATGACTAGTGGCAGCAGCATCAGCACGAGGTGGAAGTGGATCTTGATCTTTCCCTATTTTTTTAACCTCCACATTTTTGTTCTCCATATTTTAATGCGCACAACTAAAAGCCACCACAGGTATACAATGTAGATGGGTGGATAGTATAGTATTATAATACTTATGGACGACGAGTGCACTGACGACACAGAGGTAGGTACAGCCGTGGCCTACCGTACTGCTTATATATATAATATACTGTATAACGGACCTGGTGGACACTGTCAGCAGACTGCTAAACTAGTCTGAAGAAAAAAAAAACACCACAGGTATACAATGTAGATGGATGGATAGTATAGTATTATATATTACTTATGGACGACGAGTGCACTGACGACACAGAGGTAGGTACAGCCGTGGCCTACCGTACTGCTTATATATATATATATATATATATATATAATATATACTGTATATAACGGACCTGGTGGACACTGTCAGCAGACTGCTAAACTAGTATGAAGAAAAATAAAAACCACCGCAGGTATACAATGTAGATGGATGGATAGTATAGTATTATATTACTTATGGACGATGAGTGCACTGATGACACAGAGGTAGGTACAGCCGTGGCCTACCGTACTGCTTATATATATAATATACTGTATAACGGACCTGGTGGACACTGTCAGCAGACTGCTAAACTAGTATGAAGAAAAAAAAAAACACCACAGGTATACAATGTAGATGGATGGATAGTATAGTATTATATATTAATTATGGACGACGAGTGCACTGACAACACAGAGGTAGGTACAGCCGTGGCCTACCGTACTGCTTATATATATATATATATAATATATACTGTATATAACGGACCTGGTGGACACTGTCTGCAGACTGCTAAACTAGTATGAAGAAAAAAAAAACACCACAGGTATACAATGTAGATGGATGGATAGTATAGTATTATATTACTTATGGACGATGAGTGCACTGACGACACAGAGGTAGGTACAGCCGTGGCCTACCGTACTGCTTATATATATAATATACTGTATAACGGACCTTGTGGACACTGTCAGCAGACTGCTAAACTAGTATGAAGAAAAAAAAAAACACCACAGGTATACAATGTAGATGGATGGATAGTATAGTATTATATATTACTTATGGACGACGAGTGCACTGACGACACAGAGGTAGGTACAGCCGTGTCCTACCGTACTGCTTATATATATATATATAATATATACTGTATATAACGGACCTGGTGGACACTGTCAGCAGACTGCTAAACTAGCATGAAGAAAAAAAAAACACCACAGGTATACAATGTAGATGGATGGATAGTACAGTATTATATTACTTATGGACGACGAGTGCACTGACGACCAGAGCCGGCCCTAACCAATATGATGCCCTAGGCAAGATTTTGGCTGGTGCCCCCTAGCACCGCCGCTAGTTCTGCAGGAGATGCCTGGCATGAGTCAGCTGGCAGATCTGCTAACGTCGGGCGCCTTTTGTGTATGAAAATGCATCATAATATTTGCATTACTATGTGGCTAGGATGCACAAGCAGCTTCTGCTGATTAAAATGATATGCAGCATGCCTGTATTGTGTGTGCGACTGCGGCTGTATCTGCATACGAAATGCTACATTACAGTGATTTCCAGGAATACACTGCAACATAGCTTTTCATATGCAGATACAGGCACAGTCACACACAGAATTTAGGCATGCCGCATATCATTTTAATCAGCAGAAGCTGCTGGTGCCCCTAAGCATACCAAATGCCCTAGGCAATTGCCTAGTTTGCCTATGCCTAAGGCTGGCTCTGCTGACGACACAGAGGTAGGTACAGCCGTGGCCTACCGTACTGCTTATATATATAATATACTGTATAACGGACCTGGTGGACACTGTCAGCAGACTGCTAAACTAGTATGAAGAAAAAAAAAAAACACAGGAGTGTTTTTCAGGCAGACAAACGTATACTGGACTGGTGGTCACTGTCAGCAAAACTGTGCACTGTACTCCTGCTATAACTGCTCCCCAGTCCCCACAATTAGGCAGTGTGAGCAGAGCAGTGCACTCACCACAGATATATCATGCAGCAGTGCAGCACACTGAGTGAGCACAGATATGGTGGAGCGTTTTTTTCAGGCAGAGAAACAAAGGATTAAACTCACTGGTGGTATAATCAAAACCCTGCACTGTACTCCCTAACAGCTGCTCCCCGTCCCCAATCCCCCCCACAATTATAACTAACTAAGTCACTCTGTGTTCTACTATAACGGAGAGGACGCCAGCCACGTCCTCTCCCTATCAATCTCAATGCACGTGTGAAAATGGCGGCGACGTGTGGCTCCTTATATAGAATCCGAGTCTCGCGAGAATCCGACAGCGGGATGATGACGTTAGGGCGCGTTCGGGTTAACCGAGCAAGGCGGGAGGATCCGAGTCGCTCGGACCCGTGTAAAAAAATGTGAAGTTCGGGCAATCGTTACTGCAATTCCCAGATGGTGAGCTCATGCACACGTGCAGAACCTATCCTGTGATTGCGGCATAGGTATACAAAGGCCTCTGTCTTGAATTGACAGGCAGAGGCATCCGAAGGGAGTGATGGGGGCAGGGGTGGATGGCGTTCTGGAAAATGGGGGCGTATCACCCCCCTTTTCATAGAGTGGCGAAGCGCAACGCAGTGTCCTCGGCCTTGGAAGCCAAATGGAAACGGGAAAGTTGAGAAACCTTAAGCTTATTCAGCCGGCTGTCGCAAATTAACATCACGACCGATTGTCATGATGTTTATCTCAGATGCAATTGTACTGCTAAGGATTGCAATTGCAAAGCTGCTGCAAACAGCTTTGCAAATGCAATCGTTAGAGAATTAGGCCCACATTAGAGCAGATATAGCGCACAATGAAACTCTTTCTTTGTTGGTAATTATTGATAAAAAACCTTATTTCAGCAGCAGTATTCTTTATCACAGCATATAGTCAGCAGCTTTATTTTAGCAGCATTTATTATAGCATCAAAAAAGGTTTTTTTTTCCAGCCGTTTAATATGTATAAATTAGGAGCAAATATATCTCCTGTTTGTTAATATCTGTTTAATGAGAGCCTCAATTGTAGCAAATGTTTCTTAACCAGGCTGTTCAGGAACCATCATCAAAGCAGTGTAGCAATATACATCTCTTATTTGGAGGTAGCAGTATATATTTTTATTTACCAGTACTGTACATCATGGCCATGAAATAGTGATAAAAAGGTAAATTAATATGTACTTCCTCTAAATTTGTCAGTATTGTGACTTATAGATCTCCTGGGTTTGTAATTGCTTAGGCACAAAGCCGGATTAAGGGGGTGTCTTGGGGTAAGTTCCCCAGCCACCCCATTCCAAAAGGACCCGGCACCACAGATCAGATCCGATCTGTTGTGGTGCTGTGCTCCCGGTTCCTGATCCCACTGTATGTATGGGCAAACACCGACTGTGTGGCAGCATCAAATGCCAGGCAGCTGAGAAACTGCTCAGCTGTCCAATAATGAATGAAGCAGCAGCCTGAGGCTTAGACATTGGATGGGCATGCCAGATGCAGGGAAGAAGGATCCCTATCTGTGTGTGAAGCAAGAGGCCAGCCGAGTTTGTAGTGCGTGCTGCTTTCAGGAGAGATAGTTGAGCTCTCACTCAACTATTCTATTGTCACAGGCACAGCTTGAATGCCAGCAGAACAAAAATGAAAGGCAATACATACATACATACATACATATATATATATATATATGAAAAAAATGTGTGGGTGGGAATTGGCGCTACTCCTTTCCTCACAGTTTGAAATGTCCTTTTACCTTTTGTGGTAGTCAGACCCCTTTTGTGGTAGTCCTATACTTTTTAATGCACTCCCCCATTTTTTATGGGGTGGCAGCCCTTTTCTCCAGTGGTTTGCTGTTCAGGCTAACCATTTAGGAATCTGGAAAACAAAAGTGAGAATAGGCGCCTCCTAGTGCAATATTTCATATATATTATAACCTCCACCTTTGGTATCACCCCAGTGAATTCAAGGTGTACCGTGAATGGTGGAATTCCAACCACCTATTTGAATGGCACAGTATCACGACTTCAATGTATGATAGGAATAGTTTTCATCAATGTTATCCTGGTGGTGCTTCTCACCAGTTTATACCTCACACAGAAAGGATAAAAGCAGAAAGGACCGATAGTGCAATAAGTTTTTATAAAAATATATACATTTATTCAAAACTGGTCCTAATAATAAAATAGTTGCCCGTACAATATAAAGATAAAAAACAGCTTTTCTATCAATAGTCGTTCATACGAATGAACACTCTGTTCATACCAATGATGGAGGTTATAATATATATGAAATATTGCACGTAATGCATAAAAAAGAGGGACTGCCTGTCGTAAAGCGTAAAAAAGGGGGAATGCCTGCCGTAATGTGTAAAAAGGGGTACTGCCTAGCATAATGTGTACAAAAGGGGACTGCTTGGCATAATGTGTAAAAAGGGAGGACTGCCTGCCATAATGTGTAAAAAGGGGGGAATGCCTGCCGTAATGTGTAAAAAAGGGGGACTGCCTGCCGTAATGCGTAAAAAAGGGGGACTGCCTGCTGTAATGCATGAAAAAGAGGGACTGCCTGTCGTAAAGCGTAAAAAAGGGGGAATGCCAGCCATAATGTGTAAAAAAGGGGGAATGCCTGCCGTAATGTGTAAAAAGGGGGACTGCCTAGCATAATGTGTAAAAAAGGGGACTACCTGCCGTAATGTGTAAAAAAGGGGGACTGCCTGCCGTAATGTGTAAAAAAAGGGAACTCTGCTGCCATATTGTGTAAAAAAGGAGGGCTCTCTTGCAGAGGCGTCACTTACATGTTTGACACCCGGTGCGGCTCCTGGTCAAAAAGGGACGTGGCTTCATGGGTGCCGTCGGAAGGGGCGTGGCTTTGCGATATGGGGGTGTGGTTGCGCTGCACATGGGCGTGGCTTCACTTCCCGACCCCCGTTTCCGTGACTAAGGGGGTGCGGGAGGTGCTGGCTGACCCCGGAGACTGCAGTGTCGGCTTCTTCACAGAGACAGAAGTCGGGCACTGCACGTAATGTTACAGTGCAGTACCCGGCTCCTGTCACTGAGCAGGAGTCGACACTTTGGTGACACCCCTCGGTGGTTGACACCCGGGTGCGGGCCGCACCCCCCGCACCCCGGTTGTGACGCCACTGCTCTCTTGTTATATGTGTGAAAAAGGGTGACTTTGTTGTCGTAATGTGTAAAAAGGGAACTGTGCTGCCGTAATGTGTAAAAAAGGGGGTCTCTGTTGCTGTAACGTGTAAAAAGGGGACTCTGTATTTTTTTCACTGGCCCTGCTTTGTATATGGGGGGAGCGCCGATGCTGTTTCTTGCACATATCGCTAAAATGCCTAGTTACGGCACTGACAGGTACCACTGGAAATGCTGGAGAATGAAGTATTGGAATCTGTGTGCAGGCCCTGACATGCCATATGGAGCATTATGGGGTTGCTCCAGAGTGGGTAGCTCTTAGCTTTGATATATTTAAGTAAGGAGCCATTATCATGTGGCTCCTTGCTCCTAATCATAGACCCAGATTGGGGTTATGGAGGTGTGGGGTGTGGTGCCTCTGGACTGGCTGAGCTGGATGGCTTTAACGTGGCATACCTTTTACATTCTATTAACAATTTTCCCATACTAATTTCTTTAATACTATTTCTCCATTTTAATAACATCTCATTTTTGTATCACCTTTATAGCTTCGGCTTCCTAACACTAATTTGTTAACACTATAGTTTTTTCACTGGTATGTTGCCCTGGGCTTTCTGGCTTATGCTGGTGCTTTGGGGTGCCACACCCTGCACCTAGATATGGCACTAGGGACCCCAAATATACAGAGATGCTTTGATGCGGCTTTGGGGCTTATTCATACATTTGCGCAAATATATGTAACCAAGATCTCTGAATTCTAATATTGTGTGTGATTTAAATCTGGTTACTGTTATCATTCAGGGTGCTGGGGGAAACAAAATGCCTTTTTTTCCCTTGCTTAGAAATACCACTCCCTTTCAAGCACTTGCATGATATCACTAAAGCTAAGTGATCATCTGCCACTATATATGTCTACTTACATTTGCTCAGACAGCAAAAAATCTTTGATGTTCCGGAAATTGCATATGCATCTGCGAATGGATAGCATTCGCAAACTTGCATGGGTTGTTTTTCTTACTGTTGAGGCAGCATCTTTCTACTTGCAGACAAATGCAATGTCACAGATGAAGTCCATGGGAACTTGGCATGGGAAAAAAACATTGTTGCAGCATTGCAGCACTTCATACACAAGCACTTCATACACAGGTATACAGTCCAATCTAGCAAAGTAGGTGTCTGTTTTATTTGATAAGACACACATTTTTAAGAAAGAAACTAGGCATAGTTGAGTCGCACAGGACCTTGCACTCTGAGAGGGACTACAGTATTTGGCATGACCGAAGCCACCAAAGTATATGAGGATCTGTAGGTGGCAGATTGCACACAAGAGTATGTGTGTATAGTTCTTGCATTTTTTTGTTTTATTCCTGTTATTTTAAGAAACTTTTACATTTCTATTTTTCAATGTCAGTTTGTTGTCACTATTTTTATTCAATAAACATTGTGATGTTATTTCATATTAAATCTCATTTGGATCTGTTCTGCCTTGTGTTCTTAAAGAATTCACATGTCAGATATGTTTAGTTTTTATTATGCTACATTTATTCAGGGAATTGTTTGATGCTTGGTTTTTATAATGATACATTTATGCTGGGAATTCTTTGGTTTGTACTAACTATGACAAAATTAGGTTTTTATTTTGGGATACGTTAGGGAGTAAGTAAAAACTTCCTAACAAATTTTCATCTTTCACACACATTTGTTTTCCCTTTTCCACAAACCTTATCTCATTCCCAGATATACTAGTGTCTATTGTCATCTTTATAATACTATATTGCTATAGAGATTAATTACTAAACATGATTTGAATAATACTTATGGTTTAAGGGACCTATCCATAATCACTAAAATGGTCCTTTACACATGCAGAAATGCTAGTTTCCGCATATTTTATGTAACGGGCCAATTATCATTAGGGGTTTAATAGGGCCGTCTAGTATTCAGCAAACTTTGAAAGCATTTGCCTGCAAGAACAAATGCAAACTTCAGATGGTGCTTGTTCTTGGAGTCCTGCTCCTTCCTGTGGTACTGGGGATGTGAAAAAGGATCCACTGCCTCCTCACTGTCTGACCAGCGGCTCTGCAAATGCGTGATCTCAGGTTATACCTGTGCAGAAGCTAGCAATGGGGGTGGAAAGCAATATTGCTACTAAAGAGCAAAGCTGGTCTGTCCTGGTGATGCAGTAAGTATACCCCACCGCAACTCGTGGCAAGTTGGATACTCAGGGGGTCATTAAGATCAGATCGCTGCTGTGCGTTTTCGCACAGCAGGCGATCAGCTCATAACAGCACATACATATGCACCGCAATGCGCACACGCATCGGACAACAACATCAGGCATCGCCGGTCAGTGACGAGATGGTGCGAATAATCCATTCGCATGGGCATTCACAGGGTGATTGACAGGAGAAGCCGTTTTTGGGTGGTAATTACCATATACTGGGAGCACTCGAAAAATGCAGGCGTACCCAAGCGTTTTCAGGGACTATGTCTGACATCAGCTCTGGCCCCGATCAGCCTGATTCTATCGCACTGGAGGTGTAAGTCCTGGGCTGCGCAGAGACTGCACACCCTGATTTTTAGCAGCTCGGCGTACACATAGCATCACACACTTGCACAGCGAAAATACACTCCTCCTGTAGGCAGCGACTATCTGAATGCAGGACAGCAAAAAACACAGCCCAGTGATCAGATCTGAATGATCCCCCTTAATCATCCGGCCACCGATGATGACAGGACCCTAAATGAGAATAGCAATTATGCCGCATTCCTGAAATGAGAAATATACAGTAGCTCATTAAAATTATTTTATTATAAAAGCGGTCCAGAAAAGAAATCACATGGGACACCTTTATGACATAATATGTGTCAGTATAAATGCTGCTGTTTTTGACAGTTACAATATTTAAATAAAAATTTTAAGAATAGACATCACAATATACTTTATTACAAGTGTTTTACTTTTCATTAAAATAATTACATTTTTTAATAAATATTTCTAATAGTAGACAGTCACTTTGCTAGCACATACTGTACTGTATACTGAGTTTTGTGCTCATTACCACAAAATACACAACCAATTATTCTTTTTAACATTAAAACTCTTTATAACTTGACTTGAATTTCAACCACTAAATTATAAATATAAAAATAATGTAAATATAAATGACACACAGTGGATATAACAAGTGGATATAGCCTAATTGAGATTGCAGGAAATAAAAATAAATCAGATCCAAATTTTCTCCAACATTAATGTGACTTTGAGACCAGTAAAAAAAAAAAACCCAGCTAGGAAAAGAAATTAATTTTTTTTAAATAAATGTCTCCCATATAGTATTAAACGTATTGTATTCTCCCATATAGTTAATATCTAAGCTCATTACTGGAGTATCCTTCTTTAGGGGAAAATAATCCTCCCATACCATGCAATATTTGCCTGCAGCTCTATAATTGATGCTGCCAAAGAGTTGATTAACTGTTGCTCCTGGCAAGTCTAGTAGCTACAGTAGTGTCTCCGACTTGACAGCGTGTTACTTAGGCAAGACAATGTACTTATTTAACTGCGTTTGTAGACTTTCTCACAAAAGGTCTTGTTTCTTAAGCAGCTATTAACTCCTTCCACTCCTCTTATCACTAGCTGCTATAATAAGGGCATAGTCTTTACTCTATTAGTTTCTGAACTCCTTCCGGGTTACACTGTACCATGCATTATATGCGTTGGGTAAGAAATACCGGCGGTCAGGATGCCGGCAGTTTGAAAACCAACCCGGCATCCCGATGCATGAATCCCGACACGGGGAAGGTAAGTATACTTGCATTACCCCAATACCCCCAAACACTATACCTCCCAGCAGCATAAACCGAACCCCCTCCCCCTCCATGCAGCCTAACCCTAACCCTACCTTCCCCATAGCCTAATCCTAACTCTCAACCCACAGCCTAAATCCAATCCCCCCCCCCCCGCCCGATTTACCCAGGCCATGCTCGTTCGGGATCCAGGCAATTTGGATTCCAGCGCTGGGATTGTGTTCCTTGTCGGGATGCTGGCGCCGGCATTTCCATCAGTGTCAGGATTCCGGCATAGTTATTTCAGCTCCCAGAATCCCAACTGCTGGGTTCCTGTCAAGTTCTCCGTTATAGCGTAGCATATACTACATAATACAGTTGGATACCTTAAACTCTGTACATGTTCTCTCTGTACTGCTTTAGTGGGGAGGCGAATGCTTAGCACATTTACACTCCTACTGCAAACTGGTACTCATCTGACTACCTGTTCAGCTGACTGGTAAATATCCTCTCACTATGAACACTCAGTCACTTGCCTGTATGCATCCCTGGATATGCCGATAATGGTTGCAATAGGTAAAAGGTATGTCAGCACTATGCCAGAAGTCTATACTGCAAATGTGGTGTGTAGTGTGTTAAAATGAATCACCATCTGGATGTGCTGCCTGGTGATGATTCAAACTGGCCAATTCCCCCTGGATCCGCCCTCATACACTCCTATTGGTGGTCAGTAGAAACCTTCACTGTTGCTCCTGCTGCATCTGTATTACCCGGCACTGCCTGTTTCTCTACATGCTGGTGGTTATGTCACCTTGTTGGCTGTGCCATCCAGCCCCCAGTCTGTGATCACTGGCCAGGCCATCAGGGAGAGCAATTGCCGCTGTTTGAGGTAAACTGATACTGGCTCCATCCACCCAGCTTCCTCCTCATCGGTACTAATCTCCCACCGCTCCTAGCTACCTCCTGTCTACAGCTCTTATACAGGGGCAGCATGAGGAGTGGAGAGGTAGGCTCAGGAGGAACCACAGTCTGGCCAGCCACTGCTCACTTCCCGACTCCCTCACTGGTGTCACCAATCTTCTCTCTCCCCTTGTGCCCAGCAGCAGCCTGCCTAAGGCTCATATTTACAGCTTAGCTGACATAGGCTACGGCCACACATAGCGGCCAAGCGGGTCCCGCTGAATGGGGACCCGTTTGGCTAGGAGGGGGGTTCTGTATTCACATGGATCCTGATCTGTGGGAAGCATGCTGCGGTCAGACCTTGCAGTGGTGGGAATGCCGCACAAGTGTGGGTGCCTGCATAGGCACCCATGTGCACTCTCCTTCCGGCCAAGCAGGTCCCGCTAAACGGGACCCACTTGGCCGATATGTGTGGCTGTAGCCTAACTGGACACAATGGGGAAGGGGTGAGCACTGGAGGGACGGATACCCAGACTGGCTGTCAGCTGTAACTGTAAAAGTACATTGATACCCTAGTAAAGTTTTTACCAACATATTCCTGGATTGTGGTTACATGAATACAATACACAGAGCACCCCAGTAACCACCAATGTGTAGAAAAAGTGTCATCCCAGTGACTGCTATACAGTACACACTGTGCCATTTCCAGGAACGAACATACAGTAAGCCATCACCATAAACCACAGTTGTACTTGATATGCAAACAATGCAATGATATGGATGTAGTCTTATTTAGTTAATAAGGCACCCATTGTATATAAAAAAAGAATACATATGTTTGAGGTAAAAATGTATTAAAGTATATTTATTATATATCCACATACATGTCAACAGTACTTAAATTAATGTGATATATATTTTGTAATACATATTTTGTGAACGAAGGAGTATGGAGAATTCAGAAGTATATTGTGGTATGTATTGCAGTTGCTGTGCTGGCCTGGATCACTTGGGACGCTTCTAGAGCTCCCTGGTGGCAGTTTCCAGATCCCCCTGAGAGAACTCACTGTGTATAAGGGGCTCCCTGGCGGCAGTTGGTCAGTTTTGAGATCCCCCTGTGAGTGGGGACTAGGATGCTGCCTGTGTCGCCGAGTGCAACTGAGTAATAGTTATAAACATAGTGGCGGTGCCAGGAGCTTTGGGACATGTAGCCAGTGCAGGGTTTATCAGCTTGATGTGAGTGGTGACATAAGAAAGACAACAGAAAACTTTATTCTAAGTGTAAAGCTGACCATACACCAAAAGATTAATTGTCTGATCTGGCTGGTTAGAACAAAAATCTGGTAATGAATGAGAGCACATGACAATTTACATTTGCTCCTAAACACTGAAAAACAGACAAAAATGGTCAGACAAATTGGTTAAACCCTTTTGATTTAACCATTATGTCTGAATGACCATTTTAGTCAGTTTTCTAGCATTTCAGAACAAATCATCAATTGTAATTTGCTCTCCATCCATTACCAGATTTTTGTTCCAACTAGAGATGAGTGGGGTCAGATCTCAGAGATCCGAAGCCACCCCCAAACTTGGATCCCAAAACGAGGCAAAACATCGTCCTCCCTCTGTTGAATTCTCGCGGGTTTTGGACTGCATATAAGGAGCTGCTATTTTCACTCCAGACTTGGGGAGTGAGGGAGACATACTTCTGTCTCTCTGTAGGTGGTGGCATTGGGTGGGGTCAGTGTGTGCTCTCTAGGGGTGCTGTCCTGTCACTGTGGTGTCCTGTGCTGTTAGGGGTACTACAGCTGTACATGGGTGTTGCTGTCCTGTCAATGTGCTGTACAGGGGCACTGTCTTGTACACTGTAAAAATACAGAGGTGTTGTAAAGGAACACTGGCCCTGTCTGTAGACTGTAAAATTACAGGGGTGCTGTGAAAATTAATGTACACTGGCCCTGTCCTGTATGCTGTAAAAATACAGGGGTGCTGTGAAAATAAAGGTACACTGGCCCTGTCTTGTATGCTGTAAAATTACAGGGGTGATGTTAAAATACAGAGGTGCTGGCCCTGTCCTGTTTTCTGTATAAATACAGGGGTGCTGTAAAAATACAGGGGTGCTGTGAAAATAAATGTACACTGGCCCTGTCTTGTATAATGTAACAATACATGGGTGCTGTGAAAATAAATGTACACTGGCCCTGTCTTGTGTGCTGTAAAAATACAGGGGTGCTGTGAAAATAAATGAACACTGTCACGGTCTTGTATGCTGTAAAATTACGGGGGTGCTGTGAAAATAAATGTACACTGGGGCTGTCTTGTATGCTGTAAAAATACAGGGGTGATGTGAAAATAAATGTACACTGGCCCTGTCTTGTATGCTGTAAAATACATGGGTGCTGTGAAAATAAATGTACACTGGCCCTATCTTGTGTGCTGTAAAAATACAAGGAAGCTGTAAAAATAAATGAACACTGGCCCTGTCTTGTATGCTGTCAAATTAAAGGGGTGCTGTGAAAATAAATGTACACTGGCCCTGTCTTGTATGCTGTCAAATTAAAGGGGTGCTGTGAAAATAAATGTACACTGGCCCTGTCTTGTGTGCTGTAAAAATACAAGGGTGCTGTGAAAATAAATGAACACTGGCACGGTCTTGTATGCTGTAAAATTACAGGGGTGTTGTGAAAATAAATGTACACTGGCCCTGTCTTGAATGCTGTAAAAATACAAGGGTGCTGTGAAAATAAATGTACACTGGCCCTGTCTTATATGCTGTAATAATACAAGGGTGCTGTAAAAATAAAATTGTACTGTTCTGTGTGCTGTAATAATAAAGGGGTGCTGCCCTGTGAAATGGACAAAAATTTGGAGGAAAAAATAGTGATAGGTCAGGAACCACTTCCAGTCCAGTTACTGATATTGAGATTGAGGATGTCACTGTAGAAGTACACCAGGATGAGGAGGATATTGGTGTAGCTGGCGCTGAGGAGGAAGTTGACGATGAGGATTCTGATGGTGATGTGGTTTGTTTGAATAAGGCACCAGTGGAGACAGTTTTTGGCCATGAGATGAAAAAGACAATTGTATTGGCTGGGCAAAATACAAAAAAATCCACCTCTTCGGTGTGGAACTATTTCTCGATGAGGATGTAAATACTGAAGGGGGTTAGGAATTGGAGGATGAGGATAACATCTTGCCTCTGTAGAGCTAGTTTGTGCAAGAAGAGATTAATTACTTCTTTTTTGGTGGGGACCCAAACAAAGCAATAATTTCAGCCACAGATTCCTATCTGTTCTATACACCAGTTTATTTGCATCCCAACATTAAATCCAAGATTATCTTAATCCCTGAAAATGGAGAAGGGGTACAAATTTGGAGGCTTTGGCCCCTAGTTTTTCAGTTTGTCCAGTAATGTGGTAATTATATATTTGCTTGTTTAAAGTCCTTTCTGTTCCACACCAATATAGGAGTGGAGGTGAAAGCCTGTGTTTTGTTCCTGATTGCATGTGCCGCTCTAATTTTTAATCACCTTCTTGACACTGTCCTCTTCCTCTTGCCTCTTCTCATAATGTGAAAAGTCATCAAATATGGAGGTGATGTTTGTAGATAGATATGATTCGGGGAACTTGGCAAGCTTTTTCCAGGGGGACCACCTATTACTGGTGGTGGGTTTATTAAACTGTGCATGACCTGTTTAAACAACATAAGGGTGGGTGGGAGGGCCCAAGGACAATTCCATCTTGCATCTCTTTTTTATCTTTGCATGATGTGCTGTTTGGGGCCGAGTTTTTAAAACTGCCATCCTGTCTTCCACTGCAGTGCCACTCCTACATGGGCCATGTGTTTGTGCCGCCCACTTGTGTCGCTTAGTTTAGTCATCCAGCTACCTCGGTGTAACCTTTTGACCTAAAAACAATATTGTGAGGTGTGAGGTGTTCAAAATAGACTGGAAATGTGTAGAAATGAATGTTATTGAGGTTAATAATACCATATGATAAAAAATACCCCCAAATTTTGTGATTAAAGCTGTTTTTATGTTTAAAAAAAAAAATCCAGATCCGAAACCAAAACCCGTAAAGGGTGGTTTTGGCAAAACCAATTCAGATCCACAACACAAATGGAGATCTAGATCGAAAACACAAAACCCAAAAAGTGTCCGGCACATATCTCTATTTCCAACCACCCAGATTGGAAAATAAATATTTAGGTGTATGGCCACCTTAACTCTTGTAGAGAAGATATATGTAATGAACTGCCAACCAGATATGGGGTTTAAACTTTGTACTATTACCGAGAGAAAGTGAACCATAACGTCATTGGATATTTTTGTTTTAAATAAAGATGAGCGGGTTCGGTTCGCCGAGAACCGAACCCTACCGAACTCCACATGTCAAACGCGGTTCCGAGCCCGGCTCGGTTATTCCCGCCTGACTTGGAAAACCCGAACAAGGCAAAACTTCATCATCCCGCTGTCGGATTCTCGCGGGATTCGGATTCCATATAAAGTGCCGCGCGTTGCCGCCATTTTCACTCAGGCATTGTAGAAAGTACAGAGAGGACGTGGCTACGTTCTCTCAGTGTCAGTTCTCAGTATCAGTGCTCAGTATCAGTGCTCATTGTCTTGTGCTGCATCGTGCTGCTCAGTAATACTAGTACAGTGTCTTGTGCTGCATCTTGCTGCTGTAGGTTGTTGTGGTAGTAGTGTCCTGTGACTGTGCATCGGTCATCATCATTCCATTCACAGTGGTATCTGGGGGGTGACAATTCCAGAGTGCTTTTGTGCTGCTCACTAATACTAATACTATCACAGTGTCTTGTACTGCATCATGCTGCTCAGTGTCAGTACTCAGTACATCAGTGCTCAGTATCACTGCTCATTGTCTTGTGCTGCATCGTGCTGTTCAGTAATACATTCCTAATACTAGTATAGTGTCTTGTGCTGCATCTTGCTGCTGTAAGGTGCTGTGGTAGTAGTGTCCTGTAACTGTGCATCGGTCATCATCATTCCAGTCACAGTGGTATCTGGGGGGGTGACAATTCCAGAGTGCTTTTGTGCTGCTCACTAATACTAATACTAATACTAGTACACTGTCTTGTGCTGCATCGTGCTGCTCAGTGTCAGTTCTCAGTAGTATCATCTCATCAGTGCTCAGTATCAGTGCTCAGTAGTATCATCAGTGCTCAGTATCACTGGTCAGTGCTCAGTGTCTTGTGCTGCATCATGCTGCTCAGTGTCAGTTCTCAGTAGTATCATCAGTGCTCAGTATTACTGATCAGTAGTATCATCAGTGCTCAGTATCACTGGTCAGTGCTCAGTGTCTTGTGCTGCATCATGCTGCTCAGTGTCAGTTCTCAGTAGTATCATCAATGCTCAGTATCACTGCTTAGTAGTATCATCAGTGCTCAGTATCACTGGTCAGTGCTCAGTGTCTTGTGCTGCATCATGCTGCTCAGTGTCAGTTCTCAGTATCACTGCTCAGTAGTATCATAAGTGCTCAGTATCACTGCTCAGTAGTATCATCAGTGCTCAGAATCACTGGTCAGTGCTCAGTGTCTTGTGCTGCTCAGTGTCAGTTCTCAGTATCACCGCTCAGTAGTATCATCAGTGCTCAGTATCACTCGTCAGTGTCATGTCAGAACAAAATGTTTTGGAGGTTGTGGAGGTGTCTTCCTCAGAGGAGTCTGTACCAGGTACTCAGGATTGCCTGTTTCCACCAGTCCCAGATATGAATTGCTTCTTTTTTGGTGGGGTTATTAATTTCTTCTTTTTTTGTGGGGGCCCAAACAAACCAATCATTTCAGCCACAGTTGTGTGGCAGACCCTGTTGCTGAAATGATTGGTTTGTTAAAGTGTGCATGTCCTGTTTATACAAAATAAAGGTGGATGGGAGGGCCCAAGGACAATTCCATGTTGCACCTCTTTTTATTTATTATTTGCATCATGTGCTGTATGGGGCCTAGTTTTTTAAAAGTGCCATCCTATCGGACACTGCGGTGCCACTCCTAGATGGGCCAGGTGTTTGTGCCGCACACTTGTGTCGCTTAACTTAGTCATAGAGCTACCTCATTGCCCTCTTACTTCTTGGTACATATGGGACAGCTACTTCTTGGCATGATGTGCTGTTTGGGGACTATTTTTTTAAAAGTGCCATCCTGTCTGACACTTCCATATATGTCCAGTGGTACTGCCATTTGATATAATTCCCATGATACTGGCTTGTAATTCTAGTGATTTTGTCATTTTCTTCCAGTGATTTGGACCAATAAATAATACCATTGATTAGAACGAATAATTCCTGTGATATTGAGGTATTTGTGTCGCTTAGCTTAGCCATCCAGCGACCACAGTGCACCTCTTTTACTCTTTTCTTTGCATCATGTGCTGTTTGGGGACTATTTTGTTAAAATTGTCATCCTGTCTGACACTACCGTATATGTCCACTGGTACTGCTATATGATATAATTCCCGACATTACTGCCATTTAATTCCAGTGATTTTGTCATTTTGTTCCAGTGATTTGGACCAATAATACCATTGATTAGAACGAATAATTCATGTGATACTGGCTTTTAATTCTAGTGATTTTGTCATTTTCTTCCAGTGATTCAGACCAATAATTCCATTGATTATAACAAAATAATTCCAGTGATTTTGCCTTATAATTCACATGATACTGGAGTCTAATTCTAGATGGGCCAGGTGTTTGTGTCGCTTAGCTTAGCCATCCAGCTACCGCCATCCAGCGACCTTGGTGTGCCTCTTTTTTTCTTTGCATCATGTGCTGTTTGGGGACTATTTTTTTAAGTGCCATCCTGTCTGACACTGCAGTGCCACTCCTAGATGGGACAGGTTTTTGTGCCGGCCACTAGGGTCGCTTAGCTTAGTCATCCAGCGACCTTGGTGCAAATTTTAGGACTAAAATAATATTGTGAGGTGTGAGGTGTTCAGAATAGACTGGAAATGAGTGGAAATTGTTGTTATTGAGGTTAATAATACAATAGGATGAAAATTACCCCCAAATTCTATGATTTTAGCTGTTTTGTGTTTTTTTTTTAAAAATCACCTGAATCCAACACACATCACAATCCAAAACCCGAAAGGGTGGTTTTGCCAAAATGCGTCCAAATCCAAAACACGACCGCGGACCCGAATTCAAAACCAAAACACAAAACACGAAAAATGCCCGCTGTATATCTCTAGTTTTAAATATCTAGAGAAAAGTATACAGTAGTTATTGTTCTTAGACACAGACTGTAGAGCAAGCTTAACAAGCAAGATTAATTTTTATTTATTTATTAACAGTTTCTTACATAGCACAGTAAATTCCGTTGCGCTTTACAGTTGGATGGACTTTACATTTTATTTCACCTAATTTTCAACTCATAATAGTAGCAAATCAAATGGATAGTAGTACAGAGGTATAAACTAATTAACAGGTTAAGCTTAGAAGAAGAATACATTTAACAGTTTTAATATTCCATTTTTGCTATGCGAGTTATTCATATGGACGTGTAGGGTCGGGACATCAATAAGTGTAAATGAAAACCACCAAGGGCCCCGATATGCACAAATTCTATACCAGGGCTCAAAGGGACTAATATTACCTGGGTCTTGTTGAATAGATTGTATTTTTTTTGTTCGTTTTTGTATTGCATGCATCCACAATGTAACCCATATCCCATAGAGTGCCTTGACTTAAATTAAGGAGATGGAAATATTGTAATTGGTCTAATGATATTTACTTTTGGATGTAAAGTTACATTCTTAACCTCTTAACCTGTTTTCAAATTTAGCTATTCACCTGGTGATGTGCTCCATCATCTAGAGGATCCTCAGAAGAGACCAAGAAAACAGGTATAATATCTAAATGTACTAAACCCCCATCATTTATTTATTGAATTGTTGAGGATAAGTGAGTTTACTTTGGTGAGTGCTGGGTTCTCTGTTTGTATTTATTAGAGCGATGTGGTCATGGGCTACATGCACCCCGCCCTGTGAGTGGTAAGTACAGCTGTGTACCCCGCTTCTGTGGTGGAGAGTGCAGTGTTACATGCACCCCACCCTGTGAGTGGTAAGTGCATAGCTGTGCCCCGCTTCTGGTGCGGTGAGTGCTGTGGTTTTTACTCTGTGTGTATATGAAGGGGTTAATCTATGGTTAGCTCTTATTAACCGTGGCCACTAGCTTTCTCATGCACCCCTGTGTGGACTTCATTATCCTGAACCTGTCTCAGCTGTTTTTTAGCAATCATCTTTGAGCCAGTGCAATAGGTGACTAGTGTGCCTTTAAAAGCCATAAAGTCTGTGGCAGGTACACATTACATCTAGCAGGCAGATGATGCAGCAGTGTGGTAGTCAGGTTTTAAGACTCTGTGATAGTGTAGGACCTGTATGAAGGTGGGGTACCTTGAATCGGTATACAGGCTTCCGTGCATTGGCCAATCCACCAACTAAACCCCCATCATTTATTTATTGAATTGTTGAGGATAAGTGAGTTTACTTTGGTGAGTGCTGGGTTCTCTGTTTGTATTTATTAGAGCGATGTGGTCATGGGCTACATGCACCCCGCCCTGTGAGTGGTAAGTACAGCTGTGTACCCCGCTTCTGTGGTGGAGAGTGCAGTGTTACATGCACCCCACCCACCCTGTGAGTGGTAAGTGCATAGCTGTGCCCCGCTTCTGGTGCGGTGAGTGCTGTGGTTTTTACTCTGTGTGTATATGAAGGGGTTAATCTATGGTTAGCTATTATTAACCGTGGCCACTAGCTTTCTCATGCACCCTTGTGTGGACTTCATTATCCTGAACCTGTCTCAGCTGTTTTTTAGCAATCATCTTTGAGCCAGTGCAATAGGTGACTAGTGTGCCTTTAAAAGCCATAAAGTCTGTGGCAGGTACACATTACATCTAGCAGGCAGATGATGCAGCAGTGTGGTAGTCCGGTTTTAAGACTCTGTGATAGTGTAGGACCTGTATGAAGGTGGGGTACCTTGAATCGGTATACAGGCTTCCGTGCATTGGCCAATCCACCAACTAAACCCCCATCATTTATTTATTGAATTGTTGAGGATAAGTGAGTTTACTTTGGTGAGTGCTGGGTTCTCTGTTTGTATTTATTAGAGCGATGTGGTCATGGGCTACATGCACCCCGCCCTGTGAGTGGTAAGTACAGCTGTGTACCCCGCTTCTGTGGTGGAGAGTGCAGTGTTACATGCACCCCACCCACCCTGTGAGTGGTAAGTGCATAGCTGTGCCCCGCTTCTGGTGCGGTGAGTGCTGTGGTTTTTACTCTGTGTGTATATGAAGGGGTTAATCTATGGTTAGCTCTTATTAACCGTGGCCACTAGCTTTCTCATGCACCGCTGTGTGGACTTCATTATCCTGAACCTGTCTCAGCTGTTTTTTAGCAATCATCTTTGAGCCAGTGCAATAGGTGATTAGTGTGCCTTTAAAAGCCATAAGGTCTGTGGCAGGTACACATTACATCTAGCAGGCAGATGATGCAGCAGTGTGGTAGTCAGGTTTTAAGACTCTGTGATAGTGTAGGACCTGTATGAAGGTGGGGTACCTTGAATCGGTATACAGGCTTCCGTGCATTGGCCAATCCACCAACTAAACCCCCATCATTTATTTATTGAATTGTTGAGGATAAGTGAGTTTACTTTGGTGAGTGCTGGGTTCTCTGTTTGTAAATGTACGTGGAGGTGGTTTAAGTGCTGAAAATTCAATGCATGCTCACACATATTCTTTTCCCATCATATTGGGAGCACATGTGATTTATAAGGCTTACCCAAGCAAACCTACATAGAGTAAAGCAAAGATGAGCTTGTGTGGAGGTACTACAGATTAATTTACCCTCTAACATAGAAAGGGGGATACATGGAGAGGGTCTCTGAGCAATGGGAAATGTGACTTATTTTGTAAAGGTCACACTTGATAGGACATGTGCCATAGCCAAGTACTGTTATGCTGTTTTTTTGTTTTTTGTAAAACATAGCATTAATTTTCAGGACCATCACTAGGGTGGTGCAGAGTGTGCTTCACTCACAGAGCAATTGCCCTATGGACGCAGCGTCCCCATCCACCTTGAATACCCCTATGAATGGGCCGACAGTGGTAGCGCTGCCTGCTGTATACATTATAGCAGTCAGCGCGGGGCAGTGTGGGTGGTCGAGTCTCTCTTCCCTGTGTGCTCCACTCACTCCCCTTCCCTCTTCTCCTGCAGTAAACAGAGGAACTTCTGGGTCAGGAGCCAGCACCATGGTTACTGCTGCTACGTACAAGTGAGATTAAGGGGTACATTTACTAAGCAGTGATAAGAGCGGAGAAGTGAGCCAGTGGAGATATTTCCCCATCAACCAATCAGCAGCTCTGTATCATTTTATAGTATGCAAATTATAGATGTTACTTCAGTGCTGATTGGTTGCCATGGGCAACTTCTCCACTGGCTCACTTCTCCGCTCTTATCACTGCTTAGTAAATGTACCCCATAATGTAAGTCAGTCTCTTGATCTCTCTCCCTCTCCCTCCCTCTATTACTCTCCCTCAGTCACTCTCCCTCTCTCACTCTCCCTCTCTTTTTTTTCCTCTCATCTCTGGGCATCAAAATGTGTAGTAACTTGTAGCATAGGTCTATTGGTAGCGTCTAGTTTACCTTCGTGGAGAGGACCTTTCCCATAACCCCCTGGGTCCATGTCACAATCTATTTGAAATAGAAAAGTGTGGCGAGCGAAGCGGAACGGACCGAGACACCGAGCCCGAAGCGTGGCGAGCAAAGCAAGCCCGCGAGGGTTCAATGCTGCATATAAAAAAAATGACCCCAAAAGGACGGTGAACGAAGAAAACATTTAGGTGCTGTAAGGGCGGAAGTTCTCTCCTGCCCTCTCGTTTTGTCACTTCCAGGTCCTGAGCATGGATTTAACATAGACACAACCTAGGTCTATTAGACTTTTACAGACAAAACTGCATGTGCAAGATTAATCAAACCTGTGCCTAATTACAACATCTTGTTATTTATTTATTTTATTATTCTATATCTGAACCAATTGTTCAAATGATCAGTTTTTGATATAAAAAAACTAGTAAACTCCTAGCTTCTAGCTTAAATAGTTTTAATTTAAAATGCAATTTGCAGTATTGAACAGACTTTCAAAACTTCAGAAGCTCTGCCAGTGAAAAAGTATATGTTTACCTCCCCCATTTGCACTGTTACTCACTTCTTACCGGCAGCCTGGGATTATTATTCATCCATTCCTCGTTCTGCCTGCTGGCCAAAATTGTTGGTGCAAAGTTACTGAATTCATCTGCACAGAGCCCCACTTACACTGAGCTGATTTGTCAGATAAAGGCATCAGAGCAGTAAATAGTGGAGGTAAGGAATGGGTCATGCGCTGCCTCTGCATCAGCAGGCAGTCCTAGCCTGTGTGCCCACTTTTTTCTACATTGGATTGCTGCTGGTCTTAGTGATCATTTTCTGGGTCTTGGGGGGGGTGGTGGGGAGAGGGGGCCCCTCTGCCCTTTCCTCTTTATATGTCTCTGTTAAGCTACAGTAGAATCTGCTCTGGTTGTTTGCCTTGAAAGTGCACAACCACAGCAGTCTAATAACTTTTGGGATAATGTATTCAAAAGTTCTTAGTTAAGTAGCTGACTCTATAACAGCTACAGATGGAATTCTGCGCACTATGGGCTGTTTCACACGCAGCGTTTTCAGCCGGATGGCAAAAAACCTGACTAACTTTGACCGGCTTTTTGTCATCTTGCAGAGTCTTTCACACACAACGGCTTTGAGCCGTGTGTAATGCTGTGCGTATGTGTAGCAGCAGACTGAAAAAAAACAACGTGTGTGAAAGCTCGCATTCACACACACAGTTCACTGCCTACAAGGACGGCACGGTCCCGGCACGGCAGCCGGACGTTTCAGTGGATATTTCCAGCTGCAACCCGGCAGCCGGGCCGGGACCGTGCCGTGTGAAAGCACCCTACACTTTACATTATTAATTACAATACAGGCACAGGAAAAAGCCATTCGGCTTTTTCCCGTCCGGCAAAAGCCGCCGCGTGTGTAATAGCCCTATCACTAATACTACAATGCATATCCTATCTTTACTACCATCCCATTAATACACCACATATCATGTTAACTAATATAATCTCTTTGAAGCCTGGAAACTTCAGCTCTCCATAATGGAGGGCTATATAACTTCACATCTTGTAACAGTACTTACTGCCAATTCCTACCTGCTGCTAGAATGCATGGATGTCTGATTCATCATGGAAAGTAATTCTCAAGGAGATTTTCACGACCTACTGTTCTCTTTATTACAGTACACTTTCCGGGTATACTACACCAGAAAGAAACAATTTACAGTGTGTATGGTGATTATCTTGAGAAGAAGTGTAGAGTATGACCTTAAAAAGAGCAGAGATTATATACAGTATTGAAGCACTCACAGTGGTGGAACATGCAAGTGATGGGTCAATATGCAGGTCCCTCAAGGCCAACCATACTCCTGCCCTGGGCCAGTCCAACGTTCTTCGAAATGGTCAGGGTCCAAGAGGAAACTCATTGGTGGTCTGGATGGCCACATGCCTCGTAGTTCCCAGGGGTATATGTACTCATAGGCGGATCCAGGGGGAAGTTGCTTAAAAGGGCCCATGCGCCTTTTGTCATTTTTGGCACATATTTTGTTCAAAGGTGATAAGCAGTACTCTGTGCTGTCTCCGTTAGATCTGATAGGGTCGACAGACACTAAGACCCACTGTGGCTCTCAAATCAGGTTAACCCTGCAAAATGTGCTACTGCACATATGCAGCATTGATACAATCAGCAGACAAAAGTAAAGTAGGTAAGTTTGATGGTGCTGCACAATCAGCAGACAAAAGTAAAGTAGGTAAGTTTGATGGTGCTGCTGGGGGATGCTGTAAGGTGATTATTGGAGTGGTTGGGGGCAATGCTGTAATGGGAACATGAAGGGGGCGAGGAGGGATTGCTGTGAGATGGTTATTGAAGGGGGAAGATTGCATTGAAGTGGGAACTGCTGTAAGCTGGGCAGTGAAGGGGGGGGGGGCTGTGAGGAGGACATTTAAGGGGGGGGTGCTGTGAGGTGGACATTGGAGAAGTCAGGGTTAAAAGTGCTATAAGGTGGTTATTAAAAGAGAGAGACTGTTCTGCTCCTCCAGAGTACTATGTATATGGATGCCCCCCGGGCTCACCGGACCCTACTTCAGCCACTTTGGACTCCAATCTTCTCTATAACACCACAGCTTAAGTGCACTAGCACCCTAATGCCCTTTATAATAAATGTGCAGTGTTATGATGCAGTTTACACCAGGCACGCTACAATGATCAGCAACCCTTGAATGCTCCAGGCTGGCACTCTGTAATAATACAACTTTTTTAATTCCTGCAATAATACTGTGTGCATTACCTGCTTTAGCCTTGTACCTGCTGTCACCGAGCGGGAGACAAGATCCAAGTCATAGCAAGTAGGTACTGTAAGTTTGCTAGAGCAGGAGGGGAGGATGTGTTGCAAGGTGGGCAATGAAAGGGGCAGTACAGATGTGTCCCACTACAGCTTTGCAGTGTATATTAGCTTGCTGTAGCAGGATTGCGCTACGTACGAAGTGCAACATGCAGTGAGCAACTGAAGTCTATGGACGGTGGGGGCGTGCGTATACACGCGTCCTCCGGCTCCCATTGTAATGTGTGCATTAGCGGACAGCCACAACAGAAAAGGACACATCTGTATCTGCTGCAAGTGGAGCAGTATGTGGTGCTTTGTTTGTGTGGGTGGGGGTGGGAGGGTGCAATGAAGGGAAGATGTGCAGTTAAGGGGCAGTGTGTGCTTTGAGGTGTGCAGTGAAAGGGCAATATGTGATTCTGTGAGGGGCACTTAGTACCTTAAGGTGGACAGTGAGGGGAGGTCAGTCACCACTGGGCGCCAGCTCTGAAGTGGGAACCTGGCCTGAGCACCTCCATTTCTTCTGGTGAGCTCCCTCAAGCCTCTGTGCACCAGCCACTAAATGTGTAAACAGCACTGCAGTGGCATCATTACAAACTTTCAGTGGTGGAGAGATTTGGCGGTCGTGTCAGGCAATGCGTCCACCTCTCAACAGCTCTACTACCCAGCTTCCGCAGCCTGCCAGCTCTCTCCCACCGCCACAAACCACCCCCCAAACGGCTCATACTATAGGTGAGGTGGCTATCTGACTATGGCCCTCATTCTGAGTTGATCGCTCGCTGCCATTTTTCGCAGCGCAGCAATCAGGTTACTACTGCACATGCCTATGCACCGCAATGCACACGTGCATCGTACGGGTACAAACAGCATCATTGCAGTGCAGTGCTTCTAGCGACAAATCCATTCGCACAACCGATCGCAAGGAGATTGACAGGAAGAAGGCGTTTATGGGTGTCAACTGACCGTTTTCTGGGAGTGGTAGGGAAAACGCAGGCGTGTCCAGGCGTTTGCAGGGTGGTTGTCTGATGTCAATTCCAGGACCGGACAGGCTGAAGTGATCGCAAGGGCTGAGTAAGTTCAGACCTATTCAGAAACTGTAAAAAACATTTTCGTACCGCTTGGCTGCACATGCGATCGCACACTTGCAAAATGAAAAAACACTCCCCCATGGGCAGCGACTATGCATTTGCCCAGCTGTAAAAAGTAGAAAGCGAGCAATCAACTTGGAATGAGGGCCTATATCTGTCTGCCTATTTGTGTATATGAGACTATTTCGTATGTGCTTGTGTGTGTGACTAGGGTGGCCAATCCCGGTATTGGGATTGACTTGATCCCGGGATTTAGGCCAAAAGCTCCAATAGACAATACTTTCAGTGGGACTTGTAAATGAGATGGGTTGCACGTGGGAAAGGACAATAGGACTAGAGATGAGCGGAGTTCTCAGGGAACCGAAAAAGCCCGAACTTCACTACCAGAGCCCGGATCCGAGTCAGGCTCAGGTTTTCCCGCCTGACTCGGAAACCAGAACGAGGCAAAACGTCATCATCCCGCTGTCGGATTCTCGCTGGGTTTGGATTCCGTATAAGGAGCGGCGCATCGTTGCCATTTTCACTCTGGCATTGGAGAGTGTAGTGTCCTGCATCAGTCCAGTGGTGGTGTGTTGTGCTACATCAGTCCAGTCACAGTAATGGTGTCCTCTGCGGCCATATGTCCAGTGCTGCTGTATAAGTCCAGTCCATTGCAGTGGTGCTGTGTTATCCTGCATCAGTCCAGTGGGGGTGTCCCTGGGCTGCTGTATATGTCCAGAGGTACTGCCGTGTAAATCCAGTAATACTGCCGTATATGTCCAGTGGTACTGCCATATAATTCCAGTGGTACTGGCATATAAATCCAGTCCAGTGATACTGCCGTGTATGTCCAGTGGTACTGCCGTATAATTCCAGTGGTACTGGCGTATAATTCCAGTAGTACTGGCGTATAATTCCAGCGGTACTGGCGTATAAATCCAGTCCAGTGATACTGCCGTATATGTCCAGTGGTATTGCCGAATATGTCCAGTGGTACTGCCCTATATGTCCAGTGGTACTGGTGTATAAATCCAGTCCAGTGATACTGCCTTATATGTCCAGTGATACTGTCATATATGTCCAGTGGTACTGCCGTATATGTCCAGTGATTCTGCGATCTATGTCCACTGGTACTGCCGTATAAATCCAGTCCAGTGATACTGACGTATAAGTTCAGTGGTACTGCTGTATAATTCCAATGGTACTGCCGTATAATTCCATGGGTACTGGCGTATTATTCCATGGGTTCTGGCATATAATTCAAGTGGTACTGGCGTATAAATCCAGTCGAGTGATACTGCCATATATGTCCAGTGGTACTGCCGTATATGTCCAGTGGTCATGCCATATAAATCCAGTGGTACTGACGTATAAATCCACTTCAGTGATACTGTCGTATATGTGCAGTGGTACTGCCATATAAATCCAGTGATTTTGCCGTATATGTCCAGTGGTACTGCCATATATATCCAGTGGTACTGTCGTATAAATCCAGTCCAGTGGTACTGCCATATAATTCCAGTGATACTGCCGTATAATTCCAGTGGTACTGGTGTATAAATCCAGTGGTATTGGTGTATAAATCCAGTCCAGTGATACTGCCTTATATGTCCAGTGGTACTGACATATAATTCCAGTGATACTGGCGTATATGTCCAGTTGTACTGCTGTATATGTCCAGTGGTACTGACGTATAAATCTAGTCCAGCAGTACTGCTGTATATGTCCAGAAGTACTGCCGTATATATCCAGTGATACTGCCGTATATGTTCAGTGGTACTGACGTATAAATCCAGTCCAGCGGTACTGCCGTATATGTCCAGAGGTACTGCCGTATATGTCCAGTGATACTGCCGTATATGTCCACTGGTACTGCCGCATAAAGCCAGTGGTACTGGTGTATAAATCCAGTCCAGTGATACTGCTGTATATGTCCAGTGGTACTGCCATATAAATCCAATGATACTGCCGTATACTGTATGTCCAGTGGTACTGCCGTATAAATCCAGTGATACTGCCATATATGTCCAGTGGTACTGCTGTATAAATCCAGTTTATACTGCTGTATATGTCCAGTGGTACTGACGTATAAATCCAGTGGTATTGGCGTATAAATCCAGTCTAGTGATAATGCTGCATATGTCCAGTGGTACTGCCATATCATTCCGGATATACTCCCGAATACTTCCAGTGGTACTGGCGTGTAAATCCAGTAATACTGCAATATAAATCCAGTCCAGTGGTACTGCCGTATAAGTCCAGTGGTACTGCCGTATAATTCCAGTGATACTGCTGTATAATTCCAGTGATACTGCCATATAGTTCCAGGAGTACTGGCGTATAAATCCAGTGATACTGCCGTATAAATCCAGACCAGTGGTACTGCCGTATAAGTCCAATGGTACTGCCGTATAAGTCCAGTCCAGTGGTGCTGCCATATAAGTTCAGTGGTGCTGTTCTGTGCTGTATATTATTTACTCCAAATAAAGGGTTATTCAAATTTAATCCTAATAATTTTCACAGGGTTTGCCCTGTGTGGTGTAGAGGTACACTCTCGTGTACTGCATATTGTTATATAAAATAAAGTAGAACAATAATTTGGAGGATAAAATAGGGAAAGATCAAGAACCACTTCCTCCTAGTGCTGAAACTGCTGCCACTAGTCATGACATTGACGATGAAATGCCATCAATGTCGTCTGCCAAGGCCGATGCCCAATGTGACAGTAGAGGGCATGTAGAATCCAAAAAGCAAAAATTCAGTAAAAAGACCCCAAAAAATAAATTGAAATAGTTTGAGGAGAAACGTAAACTTGCCAATATGCCATTTACGACACGGAGTGGCAAGGAACGGCTAAGGACCTGGCCTATGTTCATGACTAGTGGTTCAGCTTCACATGATGATGGAAGCCCTCATCCCCCCGCTAGAAAAATGATAAGAGTTAAGCTGGCAAAAGCACAGCAAAGAACTGTGCATTCTAAGATGGTATCACAAATCCCCAAGGAGAGTCCAAGTGTGTCGGCGGTTGTGATGCCTGACCTTCCCAACACTGGGCGGGAAGAGGCGGCTTTTCCACCATTTTCATGCCCTCTGTAAGTGCTGGAACTAGCACCCACAGTCCAGTTTCTGATATTCAAATTGAAGATGTCACTGTTGAAGTACACTAGGATGAGGATATGGGTGTTGCTGGCGCCGAGGAGGAAGTTGACGATGAGGATTCTGATGGTGATGTGGTTTGTTTAAATCAGGCACTGGGGGAGACACCTATTGTCCGTGGGATGATGAAGCCCATTGTGATGCCTGGGCAAAATAACAAAAAAGCCACCTCTTTGGTGTGGAATTATTTCTCCACAAATCTGGACAACAGGTGTCGAGCCATGTGTTGCTTTTGTCAGTCTGTAATAAGTAGGAGTAAGGACGGTAACCACCTAGGAACTTCCTCCCTTATACATCACCTGCTGCTCATTCATCAGAAGTCAGTGTCAAGTTGTGAAACTTTGGGTAAGTGCGTAAGCAGTCCACTGACACCTAAATCCCTTCTTCCTCTTGTACCCAATCTCCTGCAAGCCACACCACCAACTCCCTCAACGTCAACTTCCTCTTCAGTCAGGAATGTCAGTAGTCCTGCAGGCCATGTCACTGGCAAGACTGAGGAGTCCTCTCCTAACTGGGATTCCTCCGGAGGGTTCTTGAGTGGTATGCCTATGGCTGCTGTTGCTACCACTGTTGTTGTTGCTGCCGGGAGTCAATCGTTATCCCAGAGGGGAAGTCAGAAGACCACTTGTACTACTTCCAGTAAGCAATGGACTGTCCAACAGTCCTTTGTGAGGAAGAGGAAATATGACAGCAGTCATCCTGTTGCAAAGCAGATAACTGATGCCTTGACAGCTGTGTTGGTGTTAGACGTGAGTCCGGTATCTGCCATTAGTTCAGTGGGACTTAGAGAATTGATGGAGGAAGTGTCCCCCTGGTATCAAATCCATTTTAGGTTCCACTTCACTAGGCAGGCGATACAGAGAATCTACAGAGACATCAGAAAAAGTGTCCTCAGTGTCCTAAAAAATGCAGTTGTACCCACTGTCCACTTAAACATGGACATGTGGACAAGTGGAACAGGGCAGACTAAGGACTATATGATTGTGACAGCCCACTGGTACATCTACCCAGTGGGCTGTCACAGTCAAATAGTCCTTAGTCTGCCCTGTTCCACTTGCATTCAGCCACCGCTCGCCGAAGACTGTAGCGCCAGCAAACACTCCTGATTCTGCCTGGTCATCAACTGAAGCAAGAGATGGTAACGAGGTGGAATTCAACACTGTATATGCTTCAGAGGATGGAGGAGCAGAAAAAGGCCATTCAAGCCTATACATCCACCTACGATATAGGCAAAGGAGGGAAAATGCACCTGACTCAAGCACAGTGGAGAATGATTTCTGTCTTGTACAAGGTTCTCCAACCCTTCGAACTTGCCACACATGAAGTCAGTTCAGACACTGCCAGCTTGAGTCAGGTCATTCCCCCATCAGGCAGCTGGAGAAATTCAAGGAGAAGCTAAGACAGAGCGATTCCGCAAAGTATGTGGGACTTGTGGATGGAGCCCTTCATTTGCATTGCCAGGATTCAAGGGTGGTCAATCTGTTGAAATCAGAGCACTACATTTTGGCCACCATGCTCGATCCTAAAGCCTATGTTGTATCTCTCTTTCTGGCAGACACAAGTCTGCAGAGGTTCAAAGACCTGCTGGTGAGAAAATTGTCAACTCAAGAGGAATGTGACCCATGAACAGCTCCTCCTTCATTTTCTCCTGCAACTGGGGCTACGAGGAAAAGGATAAAATTTCTTAGCCCACCCGCTAGCGGACTGAAGGACCTGCCAACAATTACTGACATGTCTACTGTCACTGCATATGATTCTGTCACCATTGAAAGAATGGTGGAGGATTATATGAGTGACAGCATCCAAGTAGGCATGTCAGACAGTCTGTATGTATTGTATTGTATTGTATATTGTATAGTGCGTGTATTACATCTGGGCAAATTCCAGCACGTCCCATGTTGTTTGTGCCGCACACTTGTGTCACTTTAGCTTAGTCATACAGCTACCTCATTACATCTTTTTCTTCTCTGCATCATGTGCTGTTTGGGGCCTATTTTTTTAATCTGCCATCCTGTGGGCCAGGTGTTTGTGTCGCTTAGCTTAGTTATCCAGCCACCTCGGTACAACCTTTTGGCCTAAAAACATTATTGTGAGGTGTGAGGTGTTCAGAAATGAGTGGAAATGAGTGGAAATGAATGTTATTGGGGTTAATAATACCGTAGGATCAAAATTACCCCCAAATTATGTGATTTTAGTTGTTTTTATGTTTTTTTTAAAAATCATCCAGATTCATAACCAAAAACAAAACACGAAAGGGTGGTTTTGGCAAAACCAATCCAGATCCAAAACACGAGCATGGAACCAGAACCAAAATCAAAACACAAAACACGAAAAGTACCCGCCGCACATCTCTAAATAGAACATAATGAAGAAAATTTGTAGAGAATAAGGAAAAAAATTTAACATTCACAATAGGGCAATGGTTTTTATTTCTGTATGGGGGCAGCACTGCTGAATTAATGAAGGCACTCATATAAGGTATGTAAAGTTATTGAAATTCTAGCAATGATAATTTTCCTGAAGGGGAACAGAGCTACAGTGGAAGAGCCTTTCGAAAGTTGATTAAAATGACTCCAGATATGAAGTAACAGCAAGGGATTTCAAGACTTATCTTCATGTGGCGGCAAAGAATAATTTCTGTGCGTGCAGTGATCAAAAGATTGATTGATATATAAAATAGTTTCTATGAAGGGATTACTTATATAAGCAAATATATGATTCTATTTACATAGCATATTATCGCAAAAGCCCGGAAGAAAATTATCTTTCTTTAATGGAACTTATTTAAAGCTCAACAGCTTCAATATTGATTTTCCTTAAATAATGAAAATGAAGGAATTTGAGACAGGCCATTAACAGAGTGATTTACCTACATATTTATTTTCATGAGTTCTTTGGTTTTAAGTCAATGGATTTGGAACATAAAAGTTTTTTTTGCTTGAAATAAAAATAAAAAGTTTACAGGGATACATATTACAATCATCATAACATACAGTATACTGTAGGTACATTGGGAAGCTGCCCACTGCCCCACAATTCTAGAGGCATATCTACCTGCCTCCCAGCCTGCAGCCAGACAGTGAATAGCTGTCAGTATGCTGATTAGTGGATGGCTGTAGCTATCCACCAATCAGAGTGCTGGCAGCCATTCACTGTATGAAAGCATGTGGAGAGAGCGGGACACCACAGGAGGGAAAATTTATGATTTTTTTTCTCACTATTTATTCCTATGTATGTGTGGCTAGAGACCACAGTACATTGATTTTCTCAAGGTCTACAATGCAGCTAATGTGGTCCTGATTGCCATCAGAAACTGGGGGGCCCAGGACAAAATAGGCAGACGCCCACCCCCTCCCCCAAATAAATAATTAAATAAAAAGATTATATATATATATATATATATATATATATATAATACAGGATTTTGAATGATCTTGGAAACAAGATTTTGCACTGCTGATCTATGATGTTATGCTGACCATGTGACTGAGCTGTTAACTCCTTGACAAAGGTCCTGGTGTGGACCGAAACGTTGGAGGAGGAAATCGCATTATGGAACTGGGAGATTGACCTTTACATTAAATATTATTTACTTGGTTGATTAAACCTAGAGAGTGCTATTCTTTCCACTGCTGTGGAAAATCCTGTATTGTACTTTGGGTCACACCCCGTGGGGGGTTCTGACTTTGATTGGCACCCTAGTAGTTGGCTGTGGTTTGTGAGAGTGCAGGGACCCCTGTCTTTATCTATGGATAAGGGATACTCAACCTGTATATATATATATATATATATATATATATATACAGGTTGAGTATCCCTTATCCAAAATGCTTGGGACCAGACGTATTTTGGATATCGGATTTTTCCATATTTTGGAATAATTGCATACCATAATGAGATATCATGATGATGGGACCCAAGTCTAAGCACAGAATGCATTTATGTTTCATATACACCTTATGCACACAGCCTGAAGGTCATTTTATCCATTATTTTTAATAACTTTGTGCATTAAACAAAGTGTGTGTACATTCACACAAATCATTTATGTTTCATATACACCTTATACACACAGCCTGAAGGTCTTAAAACACAATATTTTTAATAATTTGTGTATTAAACAAAGTTTGTGTACACCGAGGCATCAGAAAACAAAGGTTTCACTATCTCACTCTTACTCAAAAAATTCCGTATTTCGGAATATTCCGTATTTCGGAATATTCTGTATTTTGGAATATTTGGATATGGGATACTCAACCTGTATATATATATATATATATATATATATATATGCTCATACTCTGAGCAACACTATATTATGCCCCACAAAGTAATGCCCCTAGCACCATAATAAGCCCTCACAGTAAATTCTCTGACACCATATTATACCCCACACAGTAATGCCCCTGACACCATATTACGCTTCCACAGTTATGCCGCTGTCAACATATCATGCACCACACAGTAATGCCCCTGACACCATATTAAACCCCCACAGTAATACCCCTGTCACCATACTATGCCCTCACATTAATGCACCTTTCACCATATTATGCCCCAGTACCTGCTCTCTCAGGGGTTCTGCTCCTTCTCAGGGTTTCTGTTTGTTGTCAGGGATTTTGCTCATTGTCAGGGAAAACCCACCTCCACCCCCTGGCCACCGCCACGTGTCTACTGTCCTGGCGGGGGCCACTGTTCAACCTTTTGGAAATATCCCTTCCAAAATGGCCACCGCCTCCTCTAGCATTTTAAATAACTTTCTCCTCTGAGGTGGTGGACATTTTGGGAGGGAAACTTTCAATATTTAGAGGGGGGTTCCTCTTAGTAGCGGGCAGCGGCGGGTGGCGGCATGCGGCTGGGCCCTCCACTCTCTTTCAGAATGTTTAGGCCTGCAACAGTTGTGCCCCCAGCACCCCCCTGATGGTGGCCCTGCTGATAACTAAATACACCTACTGTTTGCTTTCTAACTGAATCAAAATACAGAAGATAAAAAGGATGTTTATTTATTTGTTAACTTTTTATTTATAAAGTGCCTACCAAGTATGCAGTGCTGCAAGGAGAATATTTAATCATTCAAATCAGAAGCCAATTAACTTGAAATCTTATGCACAAGGAGAGCATACAAACCACACACAGATGGTTGGAATTGAACTCATTGTCCCAGTGCTGTCATGCTGCAATGCTAAACACTGTGCCACCATTTTTCCCTTGTTTCTAATCAACCGAATGAGAAATTAAACTGCCTGCATTCATATTAAATGGAAACCCTATAAATGTTAGTGAATATACTCAGTTTCTACCAATTGGAGACAGATGATCATATTTATCAATAATCTCTGACTAGTTACCAGTACTTCAAAATGACAGAACAACATAACAGTAATGTCCGCGCCAGCAGCTATGCGCATTCTAATGGAGCAACACTTGAATTGCTCCATCAGGTGCCATAAAGTGGCCCTCGGTGCGCAAAACACTTGAATTCCCCCCACAGACGTGAGGAGCAGTGTTAGCCTTTCATTATATAGAATATCTGCTGTGCTCCTCAGTACATACATCCTGCAGATGCTTCACATTTGTGAGTAGTTCCACAAATTTTATTAGATAAATATGCCTCAAACAGACACTGTAGTGTGAGGGTATTTGTCCTAGGTAAGAGACTTCTTGTCAACTATTATGTTCTAAAACAGACTTTTGTAGATTTCACCTCTCTCATATTTGAAATAAACAAAACAAAATTAAATAAAATGTCCTTTTTCTTTAGTAATCTGGAATTACTTTTATTACAGTATGTAGACCCATTCAGGATTGTGCAGAGCAGCTGCCACAGGTGTCATTTGAAAAAAATGTCCGGTGCAAAAATTATGCAGGTGCCAGTCACAGATATACGAAAGAGGGAGAGTGCAAATCATTGGACACATGAATTAACACTCTCCCTCTTTGGAAAACCAACTGATAATACATCTTACCAGTGTCTGCATTGTACCTGCTTCACCACGATAATGGGCGTAGCAGGTCCAGAAAAATAACGATCGTTCATTACACACATGATCATGCATCTCCCCCACGGTCCAGATTTATATGGTTGCATGCACATTTGGTATACGCTGACTGCACTAGTGGGGTATCTCTAGCTACATCTTCTAGGCCACAGTACCCCGGGCAATCGCCCTGCAAGCCCACCCCTTGAGCCCACCCCTGACCCTTTACCATGTTTGTGCTGTATGTAATACTACTGTATATGGGTACTTGCTGTCTCATACTCATGATTCCTTATGTCTAGTCTCTTTACATCTATGGGTGCTGCTGCTATTATTATTATTATTATTATCATTATTATTATTATCATGGGCAGTACGGATGGTGTAATGGTTAGCATTACTGCCTTACAGCACTGAGGTCATGGGTTCAATCCCCATCATGGCCCTAGCTGTGTGGAGTTTGTATATTCTCCCCGTACTTGCGTGCATTTCCGCTGGGTACTCTGGTTTCCTCCCAATTATCTTTAGCGTGATTGTGTGTGCATGTACATGTGGTAGGGAATATAGATTGTAAGCTCCACTGGGGCAGGGACTGTAAATATTCTCTGTAAAGCACTGCAGAATATGTGTGTGCTTTATAAATAACTGTCAATAAACTAATAATAATAATAATAATAATAATTATTATTATTATAGTTTATTTATATAGTGTAACCACAGTACAGAGAATATTTCACATTATCTGGCCAATTTGAGCATTATACTACGATTTCGGATAGTGTAACCATTACTGCACTTAGGCTGTGGGTTGATTCCCATCACTGCCCTAACTGTGTGGAGTTTGTATATTCTCCCCATACTGGCATGGGTTTCCTCCAGGTACTCCAGGTTTCTGCACACAATCAAAAAATATACTGGCAGGTTAATTGTCTCCCGACAAAAATGAACCATAGTGTGTATGTGTGTGCATGTACATGTGGTACGGAACTGACGGAGATAAAGTCAATCAGCTCCTAACTGCCATGTCACAGGCTGGGTATCAAAAATGACAGGAGCTGATTGGCTGGTACTTTATCTCCATCCACTGTATCTCCATCTGAGTTTTAGTAAATAGACCCCATAGATTGTAAGCTCCTCTAGGGCAGGACTGATGTGAATGGACAAATATTCTCTGTAAAGTGCTGCGGAATATGTGTATGCTATATAAAAAACTGGTGATAAATAATAATACATTTCCCTAAGACCAGTTCTTTTTTTCTGGTGGTACTCAGTAGTACAGGCATCCTTTAATTTGGGGTTTACTGTACATTTGAATTCATATAGAAAGTTACAGAAATGGGAAGAAATCAGTGCAATCATTGCAGAAATTAATACAAGTGTGGATTCTACTATAATTCTTGTATTTTATTATTTTTATGTGAGTACTGGCAGCTTTTTTCCTGAATACATAACCTTTTGTCCACAGAAAAAAGTACTGCTTAAGATACCATCTAGAAATCTCTTTAGACCTCACAACTAACTTTCTGTATTTGAAGCTCCATTCCCACAGGATCCATAGATCTTTCTTCTATGTTACCCTTCCCCAGCTCTTTCCAAACTGTCCAAGAAGCTATTGTCCCACATTCTAACAGCTGCTAAAAATCTGATACTGTAACTCGCAATTTTAATAAACCTCTCCCACCACCTCTCTCTGCCTTTAAATCACACATTTAGTGATGAAAAATATTACTACATTATCTCCATGACAGGGGCCATGTGTTCACCCGTGTAGGCTCTGTGGCTCTCCTATGGAGGCACCCCTCACCCTTGACCAGGGGAGGATTAAAAGAGGATGGGGGCCATGTGCAGACTCTGTATGACCCCCCTCTCTCTGGTGCTGTGCCAGAATCTACTGCGCATGCGCAGGTCTCCAGAAACATGGTGCCTGCTATATTCTGGATACCAATTAGACTACTGCGCATGTGTGGCGGATATCGTGGCTGCGATTTTTGCCGTGACTGCAGCGCCCAACGCTGGACTCCGGAAAAGGTAAGTATTAAAATATGGGTGCAGGGGCTTGTGTTCACCGTACATATTGTACCCATTATAGAAACGCTGATGTCTCATATGCTCTTTAAAGAATTAAAAAAACACAGTATAGACTCTGTAACAATTTTATCCCTTTTAATTATGTCTCAAATTTTCTTTTTCTTCTTTTTACCAGAAAAGGAATTAAAATCATGCTCACTAAGTAAAGTTAGCTAGGTGGCAAATTTATACATGGTTCATTGGTTTGTTTTAATATACACTACATTTTAATGTAGCCGAAAATTATCTGTTTTATAAAATACAAATTATGAATGAAAAGTAAAATACATTTTGCTATTACACTTTGTTGAAATTATACCTTTAGTTGTATACAGTAGGAAGCATTTCATGTAGCATAATGATTGGTGTAAAGTGAATGCTTCTATGTTCTTACAGATCCTTTGAAATACAGTATTAGTAGTTCTTTTAAGATCATTGATTGCAGCATTGGTTTGCAATTATCTTTTGTTTTACCATCTGCTTTTTCATTATGCAAACCCTTAATGTATTGGTGTGTTATTTAGAGGTACTTTATATTTATCACAATCCACATCTCAGATGTGAATGGGATGTGATAAAATTGCCTCAATCCGCAATGCGATAATTAAATACATCACAGGCAGTGTCAGACTGGGGTATGAAGGGCCCACCGGGGGAATGCAGTGATAGGGGCCCATAGTTAGGGCTGTGGTCCGCCTACAAAGGGGGTGTTGCCAGCCTCCACAGAGGTTTGAAATACACAATAGTCTTGTGCAGTGTAATGCAACGTATCTGCCATTTATAACACAAGTGCACAGTCTGGAACTTGGTCCCTAGAGAAAGGAGTGGGCCCTCGGGCAGTGGGGCCTACCGGTGGTTTCCCCTGTACCCTTGTGGGCCAGTCCGACCCTGATCACAGGGATGTACAGTATCAATTATAGCATGCAGGGACAGAGCTTGTGAGAGAGCTCTGTCCCTGTGAACCCACTCCACAGACTTCTCGCTGACACTACCGCCACTGGGTACCTTGCCCCAACCCTTGCACTTAACCGATGATCGGTGCCCCGGTGCACCCCTCTTTACTCCGGTCATCTGATCACCAGCTTCCAGCTCTGTGACCCTGTCAATTGATGCCTGCTGTAAACTGGTGACTTGGTCACAGTGCAGGAAGCTGGCGATCAGATGACTGGAGGCACGGAGGAGTGAACAGGGACAAGAATCACTGCATCAGAGGGGCTGTAAGTATTTTTCTATTTTTGGAATAACCAGCCTGTGGTCATATTAGACACAAATGGCTGATCACAGAAGCCAGCTCCCAACTCTGCTCTGCCCGTCAGAGCAGAAAATGGAGCTGGGAAACGAAGAGGACTATGGATAACACTGTCTCAATATAGTGTTATTATCAGAGGGTTCAATTTGGTAATTTTTTTACATTACCTTTTTGATACATTTCAGCCAGATCACATTTCCCATAATAAGTATGGGAAATGCGGTCTGATTACTAACAAAAAGTGTATTAAAGGGTTTGGAGTAGTTTTTCAAGAAAACTGCTCCAAAAGCCCTTTAACCACTTGCCTGGCATGGTCGCACCAGATACGACCATGCCTGCAAGTGCTCTATCTGACCTGGTCGCACAGGATGCGGCCAGTCAGATAGAGAGTGTTAGCAGCGGCAGGGGAGATAAACTTCCCTCCGCTGCTGCTCTCAGAGGGACCGGAAGGTCCCTCTGCCTCCCTACACTCTCCCCCTGTGTCTGCCGTGCTGCCGATCACTGCTGATCGGTCATCACGGCAGGATCCCCCCCTCCAGTGGCTGCAGACAATGGCAGCCGCTGGGGAGAGTAACTGAACCCTCCCAAACCACCCCCTGACCCCCCCTGCATACCTGCAGACTGTCCCGGCATTCAAAATGAAAGCCGCGATAGTCGCTATGTTCCCGATGCTCCGATGGTCGTGATGTTCCCGATCGATGTTTCGATGTTTGAAAGAAAACATTTAAAAAAAAAATTCCTTTTTTTAAACTAAAATCATTTGGAATAGGGTTAAAGTCATGTTCTTCACTTAATTCACTCATAAAAAAAAAAAAAAAAAATTCGGAGCGGTTTTTGCCGAAATAAATAGCCAGTTAAGTGGTTAATACATTTCAGCAACACTAAAATGATATGTAAGGGGTAAACAACCTTTATCACATTATTTTAGTAAATAAAATATAAATAAATATGCCTGTAAGTATTTATTTTATATTGCAGCATAAATTGTACTGTAAGTGCTATAATCTTTCAGTTCCTATCACTCCATAGAAATTTTATATAGTTGGACTTAAGTGGGTGTGTGTGGTTGTTGGGTGTGTGTGGGGGGGGGGAGGGAGGTCTCATGTTTTTTGTATATTTTAATGTTGTTTGCACTTACTCCTACTACTTTTTTTTTATTATTTACTTATTTTTGGTACCATATGGAGTTTAATACTAGATAAGTCAAAGTATTTGATTTGTTTGCAACATGCCTTTGTTGAAACTAAGCTATTTTGGCAGAGCAGCTGCTTGTGATTAAAAGGTATGATTGACAGGAAGTTACATATAAAAAAAAAAGGTCTTGGAGCCAAAGAGAACATGCTAGTGACAAAATGTGTTAATCTATACAGTATTAGCTCTTTATCTGTTTCAGACTCCAACACATTGATCTAAAACCTTTAAATTAACAGGGTATCAGAGATCATATGAGACTATCAAATCAGAAGTAGATGGTACAAACAAAGAAGTGGCACATATTCCATTGAACATAGCTGAGCACTCACTGCAGCTTTCCAGTCTGATCACACCACTGGATCCAAAATAGTCGCTGATATCTTCATAAACGGTTCTGTTCCAGACAATACTGAACTGGTGAGATTAACACAAGGACATATCAATACCTATTAGGCCTTTATTTCCTTTCTGGAGATGTGACTTTTATGCACTAGTCCT